>NC_092872.1:121706570-122026570 GCF_028372415.1 Notamacropus eugenii | reverse complement strand
AGTAGCCAGCCTTCCTCCAAGGGGGTGCCCTGGAGGGGTGCTCCCTGGGTCTTTTCCTGGCCAAGACAGCAGCCAAGAATTGAGCCTGCTCCCTGGCCCTTGCCCTTCTCTTTCGTTTCCTTTCCTCTGCTGCAACTAGACCTCTGTTAAAGACTCCAAAGGCTGTCTCCAGTAATTGGGCCTGAGGTGTTTGGGGTCCCATTGCCAATTTCTGCAGTTTTGTCCAAATATCTGGGGCACACTGATTAATAAAATACATGCTAAGGATTACTTCCCCTTCTATGGAGTCAAGATCCAAATTTGTATGCTTTTTAATAGCTTCTACTAACCAGTTTTGAAAAAGGGCAGAGTTTTCCTTTTCTCCCCGAGTAATTTCCCTAATTTTTTGAAAATTTACTTGTTTTTGAAATGCAGTTTTTAAGCCTTCTAATAGGCAAATTACCATAAAGTCTCTCTTTCCCCTGTCCTCACTCTTTTGATAGTCCCTTCTGGGGTCACTCGTGGGAGTAGCAGCTGTTCCTGGGGGGGGGGGGGAGTATTTTAAGGGATTATTGCTAGCCATACGATCCCCAAACTTTTGAGCATGTTCCCAAATTCTCCCCTTCTTCTCAACGGTACAACAGACAGAGAAAAGAATATGCAGATCCTTCCAATAAAGTTCAAATTGTAAGGATATGTCCCTAAAACCCTCAGTAAACCTAGTGGGGTCTTCCGAGTATCTCCCCAGTTTCTCTTTAATCTGGGTGAGATCCAAGAGAGAGAGAACGGAACCTGTACCTTGGTTGTCCCACTGGGTTGGGTGGGTACCTCTCTCAAGGTAAACAGCCCAGAGGGCCCAGTGGGGACAGAGGCTTGTGGAGGGAGATAGGAAGTCCCACTTCTTGTGAGGGAGGGGCTGGGGAATGCCTGCTGAACTGGATTAGGCTGCAAGGCCAGGGCATCTGGCTGGTAAGGGGAAAGATCTGCTGGTGCCTGAGGAAGAGTAGGGATCAAAGGGGGAGATGCCCCAGAGATTGCCACGGGAGCAGAGCCTAAGGCCTGAGTGAATGTTGCCCCAGCAAGAGGGGCTGCAGAGGGAGGCACCCCAGCAAGGCCTGTAGTTGGGGCCGGAGGTAAACTCCCCAAGAAGGGGTGGGTTATGGGCAGTGTTACTGTAGAGACTGCTGTGGGGGTGGGGCCTGAGACCTGAGTGAGTGTTGCCCCAGCAAGAGGGGCTGCAGAGGAAGGAACTGCAGCAAACCCAGTGGCTGGGAACTGATCGGGGGTTGCCAAGGGGGGGAGGGGCATAGGAGGAGATACAGGATAGGCAAATGAGGCAGGAATTGAGGGGGGTTGGGATAAAAGAAAGGTTGAGGTAGAGTTGGCTGAGGGGGAAGATGGAACATGGGGGGTGGGGGAGCAGTAGGAGGTTGGGGAGCTGGAGGAGGACTCAGGAGGGATTGGGGAGGGGAAGGAGGAGGGGGTTGGGATGGCGGTAATGGAGGTAGAGAAGGAGATGAGGTCGAGACCCTAGAAGCCATAAACTGGGGGTCATCTAAAGCATCCAATTCACCCCCCCCCCCCCCCGTTTCCCTTCTGTGGGGTGGCTTGAACTACAAGCATCTTACAATTTGTTCTGAAAATGGGGTCCTGAGAGAGTTTGACAAAGGCCATTTTCCCTTTTGGAGGCAATATAATTGCAATTGTAAAAGGATATTACATTGTAAGGTCCCAAATATGCACCACACTTCGTTGTCCCTCCATGTGATACTGAGGCCAAAGTGTGTTGCAAAAGAATACCAACTTTTTATTTTTAATGTCTTTAGAGAAGTTAATGTTTTTCCAATTTTGTAAAAGACAGCCCAAAAGCAAATTCCTTGGAATTGATGAATTTTGACCCATTTTTTTTTTCCTTTGGGGCTGGAAGTCCCGCCACCCCTCCTCAAAGGAGGACGTGAAGGTAAGCCTTGAGAAAAAAACAAGAGGACAAAAATAATCGAATTTTTCTTGATTTCCTTGAGCCCAGGAAATTCAGAGAATTGGACACCCACTTAACTGACGTTTCTCTAATCTTCTAGCCCCCCAAAAGTTCAGAGAATTGCGCTTTGGAGGGTATGCCCAGGTCCATGGCCTCAAACGCAGCCACTGGACTGACAACCTGAGTCTAACTCTCTAGCGCCCAGAAAGTTCAGAGATTTAGGCACACACTAAAAAGTAACTGAGTCTTCCCTGATTTCCTTGCACCCAGGAAATCCAGAGAATTGGGTACCCACTGTATGCCCAGGTCCACTGCCTAACCAATGGACTGACAACCTGAGTCTCTAACTCTCTAGCACCCAGAAAGTTCAGAGATTTTGCCTGATACTTTACCTGAAGCCAGGTCCAAAAATGCACTTCCAAGTGGCTTGGAGAGCAAGTAGGGGATAGAGAGAGGGGGAGGCTTACATACCTTCCAGTTTGAGCAGAAGAACTTGAGATTAGCAGCTTTTCCCGGTCAGGGAACCATAAATGATGAGGTTCAGGGGTGATGGTGGACCCCAAAATACCGACAGTCTGGGTCGGGCTCGAATGAATTCGACTCAAGCCTTCTTAAAGCCAAAGAAAACAAAGTTTATTAAAGATTCGCCAAATTGGGTTGCCTCTGAAGGAGCCTAAGCATTTGTCACGCTTGTATTCACAAGTGGGCCAGATAGAATCTCAGCTAGACAGAGTCTGAGATGGATTGGATCTGAGCCCATAATATAGAATTTTGACAAAATTTTCTGCACCTGAGTCACACACACACAATCATTTAACAGAAGTACTAGCACAAGTCTGACACGAAACATTTCACAAAGGTACATACACAATTCACACATGAATAACAAGAAGGAAACCTAAAACACAAGTTTGGGTGGACTAAAGTAAGTCCTGGGTGCGGTAACACAAAACAACAATGCTTTGGGTGGATACAGGACCTGGGATAACCCAAAATTCCTTGTAGATATCTCCAGTATTCTAAATAGTTACTAGGGTCAGGTGACATTCTCACAAAAAGTTGAATGTTAAATAGTAATTTTTTCAAATAATTTAATAATTTTTTCTACATTGGTGTAAATTAGGTGTACATAGAGCATCTCACAGGTCACAGACAGACTCTAATTATTTTGACCTCTAGGTCATCACATTTAAAGTCCAAACCCAGTGACAAAGTTGAGGGCCTATACTGCCTCTCCAGGCATAGTATATCTTTGTTTCTTGAGTGATAGTGATGCTAATATATCCTTGACCCCTATACACTTTAACTGAAAAAAACATTTTTTATGCCTTAGAATTAGGTGGTACAATGAAAGACAGTGCTTTTTATTTTTTATTTTTTTTGGAATGAGAAAGACCTAAGTTCGTTAGCTATACAGCTCTGGTCCAATCATTTAACCTCTTCCAGCCTCAATTTCCTTATCTGTAAAGTGAGGGGGTAGGACTCAATGACATTGAGGTCATTGAGGTGTGGTCCCCAAAATCTTTGATTCCTCAGTTTTTGTATCATGCCTTCTGCAAATAAGAACATTAAGGCAACTTCACCCCTGAAAGGGAATTTTTGTTTTGATTCTGTAAGATGATATTGACAAATATGTTAGTAAGAAAATATCTCATTGTTTTACATCCTGACTGATGTCAGTACTTAGCAGATTGCTGAACAAAGTTATTTCCCTTATTGAATTTGTAGATCTTTATCATTACCTCTTCACCATGGAGTACCTTCAAATATAGATAAATACACAACAGTCTTCAATCTCTTGTGATCGATTTCTGATCATTCCGACGTTTCCACTTCTTTGGTTTCTATAAAAACTTTTAAAAAATCAGTTTTCTTGTTTAGTAGATAAAATGGCAAGAAGTATGCTAGAGGGATTTGGAAATTTGTTGACTAACCATTTCCAACGAGTAATCATTAATGTGTTGCTCGCACCTTGGAGGGAAGTCTTTAGCAGGCCTGTCTTTTTCCTTGCATCGTTCAACATTTTTATCAATGTTTCCAATGAAGTTGTGGAACACATTTTTTTGTCAAATTTTTAGATGACATGAAACTGGGATTTAGATGGAGAACTGATGCAACTGGCAGTCTTCCCAGAAGGTGGCAATGCCAAATTAACAGATACATACCCAAACTTCAATGAGGGATTGGAGTTAGTTTAATTAAGCTCATTAGTTTGGTTTTCCCAGTGTTTTCTACCAGACTCTTGACTAGCAAAGTCAAGGGTTACTGGAGAGAGCGCCACCTCAGCAAGTAGCAACTCTAGGATTCTGGGGTGTAGATCAATCCTTTTCCACCTACAGCTACTATTGCACTAGAAGATATACAAAATATGAAGCTTGCTTTGTGGAAGTAGTCTTCAGAAGGATTGTAGCTTGGGGATTATTGTGAAATGGTGTGGTTTTCTTCATACTTGTTGTTTGTCATAAGTAAAATCACTCACGGGCAAACACAAAATTCACCTTATGCCCACATTGTTTGCTAATATATCAATTGCTCAAGCAGTTAGATGGCACAGGAGATAAAATGTTGGGTGTGGAGTCAGTGAGATTCATCTTCCTGAGTTCAAATCTAGTTTCTGACACTTTGTAGCTGTGTGACCCTGGGCAAGTCACTTAACCCTGCTTGTCTTAGTTTCCCCATCTCTAAAATGAGCTACAGAAGGAAATGGGAAACAACTGCATTGTCTTTGCCAAGAAAACTTTTAATGGGGTCACAAACAGTTGGACTCAACAAGGAGCTAGACTGAACAACAAAATGTCAGTTGCTGGATCAAATTAGAGCTTTCAAAACAAAAGTTTTAGTGAAGCTCATTGTACTTATTTATATGTTGTATCACCCATTTGAATTCCTTGAAAGAGGGATCATGTTTTGCCTTTCTTTGTATGCATAATGTCTGGCATATAGTAAGCACATAATACATGCTTATTAATTGACTAACAGAATTTATAGGAATATTTTGCGTATCAAGGTTAACTTTTAAAATTTTTTCTTTGATTTTTCCTCACATTTTGCTGGAGAATTCATGCTGAAGATTCTGTTCCTCAATTGGTAAAGTTCAACCTTGGAATATAATTGGTTTCAATGCCAGAGATCATAATACTTATTGTCAAATGAGAATGAAATTAAAATAGGGTCTTTTAGCTGGGAGCTACAAGTCTAGCGACTCCCTTTAAGTTTGCATGATCTACGTGTGTAATGACAATGAACCTCTGGTGAACTACAGAAAATGTTAATTTGCTTTATTTAGTTGATATATTGATGACAGGGTAGATAATGATATGAGCTGTGACAGGGACATCAAACTTCTACTAAGCAGTTTATTATTGAAATTTGAGTTGAGTGCATTTCCCATATGTATTCAAATCCATCATCAAAAAAAGCATCCACTGAGTACTTACTAGCTTCAGTCTCATTGCACCAACTGTGTTTAGAGAAAGCATGGATAGAGTGCATTTGAAGGCACTGACCCTGTAATCAGAAAGAATTAAGTTTGAATAAATCCTCAGACAAGTTTACCAGCTGTTTGAGCCTGGACAAGACACTTAACCTTTGTTTGCCCCAGTTTTCTCCACTGCAAAGTGGGAATAACAATGGCACTTACCTCACAGGGTTGTTGTGAGGATAGAGTCTATCTTTTTCCATTTAGCGTCTATCACATTGCAGATACTATACGAATGCCTATTCCCTTCCCCTTATTATTCAGAGAAGAGAATGCGAGGCATTAGGAATACAAATCAGTATGAGCCAGAGTCTCTATGCTTGAAGTATTTACAATGACAGAAGAGTGATTCTATGTAAGGAAGAAGCTATATAAACTGATTGCTATATTTTGAATGTATTGCCATCTCAAAATGTCAGGTAAAGTCAATTTCAAATTCACAGTCGTTCGGCCTCCTAAATTCATGTGCTTCAGGGAAACAAATCCCACTTCATACCATCTACTATTTTTTCCCCTTCTTTCTGGAAAGACATGATGATGCTAGAATATTGTATCTCTAAGATAATAATTAATAGTTCTTTAACAAAGTGGACAGCTGGAGGAGGAATTGTACAAAACTCAGCAGGCTATAATCATAAGGCATTAAGGGAAAGATTTCTTCTGGTAAGTTAGGGCTTATATGTTTTGGAGAGGGCTTATTTCTACTAGATAAGAGACATGAAGTACTATTTTAACAATAAATCAACATTTACATCACATTTATTATTTGGAATTAGAAGACCTGAGTTTGGGTTCATTCAGGTCTTTGGATTCCAAATCAGGGGCTCTTTGCATTGTAGCTATCCAACATTAATAATAATAATTATGATGATCATGATCATGATGATGATTGGATAGGGATGGGACTTGTTATTCCATTGACATGGGATGGCAGCTAGATGGTGTGATTGAAAGAATACTAAACTTAAACTCAGAAAGACCTAAATTCAAATCCAACCTATGACATTGACTAGATGAGTAACACTGGGAGAGCAATTTTTAAACTTTGTAAACTATAAAATGAGTTTTGTAGAATACTGAGAGGTTCACTGCCTTGTCTGTAGTTATATAGTCAAAATATTGCAGAGGTAAGGCAAATCTACATCTTTCTCTCTTGCAAGCAAAGTGTTTATTTAATGCTAATATTAATTAGCTATTTTCCATTTTATCATCATAATTATTGATAGGTATGATAATAATGCCTATGCAGTTGTGCTACCACCTTAGAAGGTGGTCATCTTCAGTTGACATTCCCATTTGGTTGTGAGAATTTTGAATTTTGGTGAGCAAATGCTACACAAATGGGCAATGGTTAGGATGATGATGATGATGATGATAGTAATAGATGATTTAATTATTGAAATTGCACAGATTTTTAAGTTTGGCTAAACATTTTATATGCATTGTCAAGTCCGATCTTCACAATAACCCATACAGGTAACTACTACACATTATGACTATTCCTATGTTGTCAGTAGGGAAACTGAGATTTAGTGAAGTTAAGTGACTTGTATGTGGTCACATAACTACTAAATACTATTAATTGGATTTAAATAGCTCCATTCTCACTCACAGCATAAAGTCCTCTGTATTAGAATATTAGATGAAGTCATTTAAGATAATGGGATTTAGATTTACTTGTGGAAGGAATTGTAGAGGTTGTCTAATGCAACATCTTCATTTGACAAATGAAAAAGTTGAATCCCAGTCAACTTTAACGATCTGGCCAAGTTATCACAGATAATGCAAAAAGGTGGGACTTGAATGCAGTTCCTTGATGTCAAAGTGAGTGCTTCTTTCCAATATATCACAATATCTCTCTCATAAGCTATGAAAATATCTTTGCCTGAAGCATTTTCTTGTTTGGGGAAGGTTAGATAAAGGTTTTATATATGTATATATGTATATATATTTGCATATATAATTTAAGGAAGAATGATTTATCTGATTACATCTATTTACTACCCCTCTCCACCTGAATACTCTCTTAACTTGATGTAATTTTTGTGACACTGTTTTTTGATTGATAGTTCTCTTCCTATTTGTTTGATCAGTACTCCATCTCTTTTGTTAGCTCATGATCCATATTGTGCTATGTAAAAGTGAGTGTTCCCCAACATGGGGCCTGCTTTCTTCTCTCTATATATACTCTTTCCCTAGGAAGCCTCATCTACTCCCATGTATTTGCCTTTCATCTCTTATGCAGACAACTCTGAAATCTACATATATAACCTCTGGTCTCTCAGTTGACTTCAGTCTTATATCACTAACTGCTCATTGGACATTTCAAAGTGGATATCCCAGAGACACTTCAAACTCAACATGTCCTATGCTGAATTCATCTTCTGTCCCTACCTTTTGTCTAAACTTTTCTATTTCTCTTAAAGACAATGCTATCCTTCCAGTCATTCTAGTTCATATTCTTTGTACTATTTTCAATTCCTCACCCTCTGTCACCCCACATTTACAATCAGTGGCCAAATCTTACCATTTCTACTTCCACAACATGTTGAATCTGACCCCTTCTCCCTACTCATTCAACTATCTCCAAAGTTCAGGACTTTATCAGTTCTTACCTAAATAAAGCCAGAAGCCTCCTAATCAACCTTCCTTTCTTATCTCTTTCCACCCAAATCCATTGTATACACTATAGCCAAAGTGATTTCTCCTAAAGCACAAGTTTATTGATCCTCTGCTCAATTAACTCCAGTGGCTCCCTATTGCCTATAGAGTAACACACACACACACACACACACACACACACACACACACACACATATATGTCTTTTTTAGCTTTTAAAGACTCTGATCACCTATCTTTTCAGTCTCAGTAGACAATATTTTCCTTAGCACTTCTCTTATGCAACCAAATTCTTCCTCATACACAACAAAAGGAAAGACACCACCTTATCTGCCCCACTCAGACCCCTACCCTTAATGTTTCTGCTAATGGAACAAGAGAAAAAGCAGCGTGATTTCCTCTTAAAATCTGGGTTCTTCTTCCATAGCTCTTTCTTTCCAAATGACAGGGATGAATCCTTCTGCTAACAAAACTGGCTCTTTCTTGACTGATTCCTCAGAGAGCATCTTGATTTGTAAAGTTCACCAGGTGTTTGACTTTACTTGTAAATGGTTACCTGCCCTAAGATCCCATCTAAGTTGATTGAAGAAATTCTTCACACCTCTTAAAGGAAAAACACTTCATTTGACCTTAACACTTTGTTGTCTCTTGTACTTGCCCCTTATGTACTATAATTTCATCTAGTAGGTTGGGGAGAACTCACTTAATGAGTGATTGCCTGATTAACAGCATTAATACATATTTAAAGGGGTAGTTGTTTTTTTGCAAAACAATTTTCAGAGCCTTTGATAGGGATGAGATGGGAAGAGCATCGCATGTTTAAATGGCATGCAAAGCACATTACCCCATCCCCGAGGGAAACCAATGTTTCAGACAATACATTCTTGTAATTGTACAGACAAATAGTATATGATGGTAATAGAGTGATAACATTAGTAGTAACTGAATAACTGGAATTGAACAAGTGATTGGCCTGTCAGCAACATTATGAAAAATCATTTCCCTATGCACATGGATTAATTCCAATTTATCTATTAACATGGATCTCACTTTATATGACTTTAACATTGTTTTCCTAAAACTTTACATGATTTACCATCCATAATGGGTTTATAAACAAATTGAAAATATAGAGTAAATTATTTATATTCACTTCAGCTTTGTTCCTGCTTATATATAAGGTCACTTGGAACTCATCTGAAGGAGCTACCTGAATTCAAGGTTCATGAATAACAAATGATAGGAGTCTTGAAAAAAGATATTATTTATTCTGGGGGAATTTTCATGATAGAGCTCACCCTTACCCCTGCCATTGAGAAAGTAAGTAAACATGAGTAAACATTCACTATAAGGTCTTATATGACAAATGTTGTTGCCAATGCAGAGAAGATTTCTTTCATCTTTGTAGGTCAGCTCTAGTAACAACCATGAATAGAGACACAAGGTCACTTTATTGGTCATTCATTGCATTCCTTTTTTCCTCTCACCTCTATGCATTTGCTCTTATGGGGCAGTGCATAGAGAGTGCCAAGCCTGGAATCAGGAACAACTGACTCCAAATCCATCCTCAGGCACTTACTGACTGTGTGACCTTATGCAAGACATTTAATCCTGTTTGCCTCAGTTTCCCATCTCTAAAATGAGCTGGAGAAGAAAATGACAAACCACTCCAGTATCTTTGCCATGAAAACCCAAGATGGGGTCCTGAAGATCTGTACAAAAGTGAAATGACTGAAAAACAATAACAACATGCCTTTACTCTGAACCCGTCTACTATGTCTGGAGAAACCCTTCCTATCTCCTTCTCCCATTTCTAATTCAGCATTGAACTTGGAATCATTAGCTATCTTGACTTATACCAGATATTTTGATGGATATTGGTGCATTGAGTGAAAAATAACAGGTGTTGTAACTGTTTGTATTAGGTCCTACTTGCAGGAAAAACAGTTAATAAGTTCAATGCTGTTGACCACATTCCTCATAATTCAGTCCTAGACTGATTGCTGCTTTTCCCCTAATAGACGTTCCCTCAGTAAATGAATCTACTTTGCTAATTTCAACTATGGATTCACAGGCTCATAGATTCACAGACTGTTAGAATCTACAAATCATCTAATGCAAAAAGATCTTCAGAAGTGAAGTGAACTGCCCAAATCTCACTACTGGTTAGGGACCAAGTTGGAATTAAAATTCTGGCCTCATAACTACTATTCTCCTGATCCTTCCACTATACAAGCTCTATGAAAATGATCCCCAAAACAGTGGAGTGGAGTTGAGTGGAGTTGATTTCAAGGAACATTCTTGGGGATGGGCCTGGCCTCTTCTGGGGAGCCACATATGCTATAGTCTTTTTTTAATAAATTAATTTATGTTTAGTTTTCAACATTCAGTTCCACAAGATTTTGAGATTCAAATTTTCTCCCTATCTCTCCCCTCCACCCACCCTAAGAGAGCATGCATTCTGATTACTCCTTTCCCAAAGCTGCTCTCCCTTCTGTCACACCTTTCCATTGTTTTATCCCCTTCCCCTCTATTTTCTTTAGGACAAGATAGATTTCTATACTCCATTGCCTGTATGTCTTATTTCTCAGTTGCATGTAAAAATAATCCTTAACATTAGTTTTTAAAACTTTGAGTTCAAAATTCTCTCGCTTTCTCCCTCCCCACCTACCCCCATTGAGAAAGCAAGCAACTCAATATAGGTTACACATGTGTAGTTATGTAAAACACTTCTGTAGCAGTCATGTTGTGAAAGACCAACTATATTTCCCTCTTTCCTATTCTGCCCTACCATTTATTCTATTCTCTCTTTTGATCTTTTATCTCCTCAAAGTGTTTACTTCTCATTACCCCCTCTCCCCATGTGCCCTCCCATTATCCTTCCACTCCCTGTTTAACCCCTTCCTCACTACTTTCCTATAGTGTGAGATAGATTTTCCTACAAAATTGATTGTGCAGTCAGAAAGAAACAATTTAGATATTGAGGAACTACAATCATGATCACATAGGATTTTGGCCTCTACATTAAATGATCAAAAGGATTGCAATATGATATTCCATAAAGCAAAGGAGTTTGTCATATAATCATTGAGCATCGCCTTTCAGGCAAGGAGATGGGCATTCATTCAAATAAGGGATTACCAGCCTTCTTGATGAGAAGATCAGAGTAAATAGAAAATTTGATATTCAAATACAAGATTCCAGAGACACGTAAAAAGGTAAAGAGGGAAAAATTTTATTCAGTATGGGCTAGCTGTTTACATCCCTATATGGGGAGGATGACACTTATTGATCTTGAGAATTGTGTATTTATTATGACATTTAAAAGGGATATACATAGATAGAGGTAGTAGGTATAAATTAACTGATGTGAAGATAAAAAAAAAGTTAGAGGGTTTGAAGGGATGGTAATGGGAAAAGAGAAGAGGAGGCAGACAAAGATAAATTATATCACAAGAAGAGGCACAAAAAACATATTGTAGTAGAAGGAAAGAAGGGATGGAGATGAACATTACTTCAGTTTTACTTTCTTTTTTAATTTTTCTTATTTTTCAAATTTATTCATTTAACTTTTAACATTCATTTACACAAAATTTTGGTTTCCAAACTTTCTCCCCCCTTGTCCCCTTCCCCCACACCAAAACACCGAGTATTCCAATTGCCCCCACCACCAATCTGCTTTCTCCTCTATCATCCCTCTCTGCTTTTGTCTCCATCCTCTCCTCTGTCCTGTAGGGCCAAATAACCTTCTATACCCCTTTAGCTGTATTTCTTATTTCCTAGTGGCAAGAGTAGTACTGGACAGTTGTTCCTCAAACTTTGAGTTCCAACTTCTTTTCCTCCTTCCCTCCCCACCCTCTGAAATTGAATTTCTGAAAATGAATGTTAAAAGTTAAATAAATAAATAAATGTAAAAAAAAAGAAAGAAAAAGAAAAAAGAAAGAAAATAACACCCTGAAAAACAGGCTAACTCAATTGGCAAAAGAGGTTCAAAAAGCCAATGAGGAGAAGAATGCTTTCAAAAGCAGAATTAGCCAAATGGAAAAAGAGGTTCCAAAGCTCACTGAAGAACATAGTTCTTTCAAAATAAGAGTGGAACAGATGGAGGCTAATGACTTTATGGGAAACCAAGAAATCACAAAACAAAAACAAAAGAATGAAAAAATGGAAGATAATGTGAAATATCTCATGAAATAAATGACCAGGAAAATAGATCCAGGAGAGACAATTTAAATATTATGGGACCCTCAAATTCAGAAAATTTTGGGTTCCACATTTTCTCCCCTTTTGTCCCCTCCCCCACCCCAAAACACCAAGCATTCTAATTGCCCCTATTACCAATCTGCTCTCTCTTCTATCATCCCTCTCTGCCCTTGTCTCCATCTTCTCTTTACTCCTGTAGGTCCAGATAACTTTCTGTTATCTGTATTTCTTTACCTGTATTTCTTATTTCCTAGTGGCAAGAACAGTACTTGACAGTTGTTCCTAAAACTTTGAGTTCCAACTTCTCTTCCTCCCTCCCTCCCCACCCCTTCCCTTTAGAAGGCAAGCAATTCAGTACAGGCCAAATCTGTGTAGTTTTGTAAATGACTTCCATAATAGTCATATTGTGTAAGACTAACGATATTTCCCTCCATCCTATCCTGTCCCCCATTATTTATATTCTGTCTTTTGATCCTGTTCCTTCCCATGAGTGTCGACCTGAAATTGCTCCCTCCTCCCCATGGCCTCCCTTCCATCACCCCCCTCCCCCCTGCTTAACACCTTATCCCCAACTTTCCTGTATTGTAAGATGGGTTTTCATACCAAAATGAGTGTGCATTTTATTCCTTCCTTTAGTGGAATGTGATGAGAGTAAACTTCATGTTTTTCTCTCACTTCCCCTCTTTATCCCTCCACTAATAAGTCTTTTGCTTGCCTCTTTTATGAGAGATAATTTTCCCCATTCCATTTCTCCCTTTCTCCTCCCAATATCTTTCTCTCTCACTAATTGATTTCATTTTTTTAAGATATGATCCCATCCTCTTCAATTCACTCTGTGCACTCTGTCTCTATGTGTGTGTGTGTATGCGTGTGCATGTGTGTGTGTCTAAACCCACCCAGTACCCAGATACTGAAATGTTTCAAGAGTAACAAATATTGTCTTTCCATGTAGGAATGTAAACAGTTCCTCTTTTGTAAGTCTCTTATGATTTCTCTTTGCTGTTTACCTTTTCACGCTTCTCTTCATTCTCGTGTTTGAAAGTCAAATTTTATTTTCAGCTCTGGTCTTTTCATCAAGAATGCTTGAAAGTCCTCTTTTTAATTGAAAGACCAATTTTTCCCCTGAAGTATTATACTCAGTTTTGCTGGGTAGGTGATTCTTGGTTTTAGTCCTAGTTCCTTTGACTTCTGGAATATCCTATTCCATGCCCTTCTATCCCTTAATGTAGAAGGTGCTAGATCTTGTGTTATCCTGATTGTACTTCCACAATACTTGAATTATTTCTTTCTAGCTGCTTGCAATATTTTCTCCTTGACCTGGGAACTCTGAAATTTGGCCACAATGTTCCTAGGAGTTTCTCTTTTCGGATCTCTTTCAGGCGGTGATCTTTGGATTCCTTGAATACTTATTTTGCACTCTGGTTCTAGAATCTCAGGGCAATTTTCCTTGATAATTTCATGACAGATGATGTCTAGGCTCTTTTTTTGATCATGGTTTTCAGGTAGTCCCATAATTTTTAAATTGTCTCTCTTGGATCTATTTTCCAGGTCAGTTGCTTTTCCAATGAGATATTTCACATTATCTTCCATTTTGTCATTCT
The DNA here is from genome assembly GCF_028372415.1 of Notamacropus eugenii. Classification (NCBI taxonomy): domain Eukaryota; kingdom Metazoa; phylum Chordata; class Mammalia; order Diprotodontia; family Macropodidae; genus Notamacropus; species Notamacropus eugenii. The sequence goes on along the minus strand of NC_092872.1, from coordinate 122,012,711 downwards.
TTTGGTTTTGTTTTGTGATTTCTTGGTTTCTCATAAAGTCATTAGCCTCCATCTGTTCCACTCTAATTTTGAAAGAACTATTTTCTTCAGTGAGCTTTTGAATCTCCTTTTCCATTTGGCTAATTCTGCTTTTGAAAGCATTCTTTTCCTCATTGGCTTTTTGAACCTCTTTTGCGAATTGAGTTAGCCTATTTTTCACGGTGTTATTTTCTTCAGCATTTTTTTTGGGTCTCCTTTAGCAGGGTGCTGACCTGCTGTTCATGCTTTGACTGCATGTCTGTCATTTCTCTCCCCAGCTTTTCCTCCACCTCTCTAACTTGATTTTCAAAATCCTTTTTGAGCTCTTCCATGGCCTGAGCCCATTTAGTGGGCTTCGATACAGAAGCCTTGACTTCTGTGTCTTTCCCTGTTGGTAAGCGTTGTTCTTCCTCATCAGAAAGGAAGGGAGGAAATGCCTGTTCACCAGGAAAGTAACCTTCTATAGTCTTATTTCTTTTCCCTTTTCTGGGCATTTTCCCAGCCAGTGACTTGACTTCTGAGTATTCTCTTTACACCCACTTAGCCTGCAGATCCTCCCACCCAGTGCTTGGGGTCTGAGATTCAAATGCTGCTTCCCAGCTGAAGCTGGGCTTTGGGCAGAGGCGGGGCTGCTCTTCAGTGTGAGATTAAGTTCAGCTGCTCAGGTGGGGGCAGGGCCACCTCACGGGCTCAGTTCCCTCAGGGGGTTTATGCAGAGACCTTCAAGAATGGATCCCAGCTCCTGCCTGCTTGGGGAGCCCTGGTCTTGTCCCACCTCCACTGCTGCCCCCCGAGAGGGCCTGAGCCATGGGGGCACCCCATTCCCCCCTCGACCCGCCAAAGAGACCTTCTCACCGACTCTTGCCACCTGTGGGTGGAGGGACCCGTGTGGCCGCTGGACACTCCATCCCAGAAGCCTTCTTGGATCTGCTCCTCTGGGTGCCGCACAGCCAAGGCAGGGCTGTGCTCGGCTCCTGGTCCGCAGCGTGAAGGACCTTTTGCTAGAGGTTTTCAGGTCCCTCTGGAACAGAAATCTCCTCAGTTCCGTTGTTCTGTGGCTTCTGCTGCTCCAGAATTTGTTGGCAGTTCTTTTTTACAGATATTTTATGGGCTGTGGGATCGGAGCTAGCATATGTGCGTCTGTCTACTCCGCCATCTTGGCTCTGCCCCTCAGTTTTACTTTCATAGGATTTAGTTCAAAGAGGGAACATACTCAGTTAAGTATAGAAATCTAACTTGTCCTGTGAGCAGTAGGAGGGGAAATGGGAAAGAAAAGGCAGGGAGTGGTTAGAGGAGAGGGAAGAATGAGTAAGGGGAAAGGGGGGGCACTGATAGAAGGGAAGAAAGACTGAGGAAGGCAGTGGTGGACAGTTAAAGATATGTGCCACTAGAAGCTCTTCCTCATAGGGGAATGTGGGACATTGTGTAAAAGAGAACTGATGATTAAGCCAGGAAGAGACAACTACTTTGCCTTTTAAGGAGCAAGGTGAGATGACTTCTGGTATCTTTCAAAAGCAAACTCTTTGTTGGAACACAAACAATACTTGGTTTTCCTTGTACTTCTACAATTGGTTAGGAGGAATTTTCTCTACTTTTTCTCTGCTCCTGAAAACTATAGCAGTAGCTTAAAGCACATAAAAACCTTGCCTATGTAAGTCTGAGCCCCAAACTTAAGGCTTTGATAGCCCTTTCAGCTTTGTTTCTTAGTCTGGGCATAAATGACCAAACAATGATTCCAAAATGGATATTCCTATCTGGTGTCTACTGAATGAGCTTGAACTGTCCAAAGTTGGGTAATGTTGCCCAGCAGAAGGTGATGTCTGCATCTACACAGCTTCTCATAGGAAGTGAAGAGAAACATTATCAGAAGCATTCTATAATTAAAAAACTAAAGCAAAAGCATATGGAGCTGGTCAAGTGATCATTATATTTCAGCATGTTCCCTCTTATAAAAATGGACTCCATCTCTGAGCACATGGAATGAGTCCAATCCTGAAGTAACCTGACTATACACACACACACATACACACATACAGAAGGGGGTGAGGAAGAGAGAAGACGTAGTTGAGCAGAGAGAGAATACAGAATTTTTCTTGAACTCCTTAGTTCTTGATGTATCCACTCCCAAAATGCCAGGGAAAATTTCCTACAGAGTCTAGGTTTGGCTCTGCAAGGGCACGCAAGGTGGGATTTTTGTTGTGTCTTTTTTGGAGTTCAGTTTCCCAGGCTCAGGTGAAAATGTAAACATCTGAAGAATTAATCTCATTTGAGCCTTGATAATTCACAGCTGTGCTGAGTAAGTAGTTTTTTTGCCTTCTGTCTCTGAGCTAATCAAGGGCTGAGCCTTTTTCATATATTCTTGCAGTTTGACATTTTGCTTTGGGGCTCATTCATGGAAAAAATGCATCTTAATAGTTTCCAGATGAGACTCTGGATAGCTGTTGTTAAGATATCCTGGGCTTTAAGAACCCAGATGTTGGTGCTCTGTGGTCTGGTAATTAGTTATCTATTATTCTCTTAAGACAGTTGGAGTGCTGTTTGTTGAACTCTTTCCTAGATACTCACTTCTTTTTACTTATCTGTCTGCGTTGTTCAATCAAAGTAAGATTGTTGACCCCTTTGAAGCTGTCTTTCCTTAAGAAAAGCATATAAAAAAACCTGGGCTTGTAGCCCACCCATTGTACTATTTGGTTGCTTATACAGGCTCATGATCAGAGGATACCACCCCTCCCCCCCGAAAGTTTTTAACCAAGCCTCTGGCAGACAATATACTTCATTTGCCACTAGCTTCTCTGCTTAGTTTTGATATCACCATCATCTCCATCATGTCCCCTAACTGGGTATCATCTGGTACATCCCTTCATCTTGCTTTATAGTTTCCTTTAGTGTTTACATACTCCCCTAGTAGATTGTAAGATACATGAGAACAATGACTGTCTTTTTTTTTTTCTCATTTACATCTCCAGCACTTAGCATAGCGTCTGGCGCACAGTAGTCACTAAATGCTTTAATGAATGTTTATGGTGTCATGCTTACTGTACAGAATAGGTTTTGGATATGATGCAGATATTTATCTCCTCCATCACAAAAGTAATGTTTAGGAAAACAGAAGATGCTTAAGTATCCATTGATAAATACTTAAACACAGAACATTCTGTGGGACTGCTGAACAAGTAGATATTTTACATTTATCCTGAATCTATACTGTCCAGGTAGCTCACAAATCCAACTCTCTGGACTTCTATCAAACTAACATTTCTAGTATCTTCACAGCTCTCACCTAAATTCCTATGTCTGTTTATAGAATATCTTCATTAATATGTCTTATATTATCTCAAAATCACCATATACCAATAGAGAATATTATATTTCACCCAAAATATAATTTATTCTTCTCTTCATTATTTCAGCAATGCCAAATTGCCTCCACACAGGGAAGGCCTGATGAAGCCTGACAACATGATCACTGAAGGGAGACTAATAAACCTGAAAAATGGTACAAGGTTTCTATTCTCAGACTCCTCCTCTATAGATAATTTAAATGTGATTATCTTCCACGGGAATCAAGTCCACATGAGTGTTTATGTGTGGGGTAAGTGGGACTCAGGAATGTCAAAATGTCACTACTTAAACTCCTCAGTCTTGTTTTCTGTCTGAGAGGAATCCAAACCATAGAGTTTTAACATAAGTCCAAAGATTTGCATATGTTTCTGTGGAAATTAGAGCTTATTTGAGCCAAAAGAGAATTGTATAGGCTAGTTAAAGGACACTGTAACTTGATATATTTTCTGCATTTCTTTATGGAATCTTTTGATTTCTTTGTCTTTTTTTGTATTTTTGTGCTGTTTTATACCTGAAAAATTTGGTTTGTATAAGTGCTGGGGAAACTGTCACCCATAACTCAGGAGACCCAGAAATGAAATGTTTTCAAATGTTTTTCAAGAAGGAACAACTTCTCCTACTCATGAATGTCAGACCACATAGTGATTGGAAACATAAAGAAATACCAAAGTGAGCTATGTTTCTAAGTACAAGACTAAAAGTCTGATTCACGAGTAAATAACTACAGAACTGTGAAACAGGATAAGGATCATAGAATTAGAAGTTGGGAGCAGAACAGGGCCATGTCACTTTGTCACTTTGACTCAACAGAGAGGATTGGAATCTCAAGACACAAACTCACTCCTAAACTACACAACCATATAGTCCTCTATAGTTCATGAGAGGGGCCATGAACTCATATATTTCATGAAGACCAGGGCAGCAGTGTTTCTCTAACTTCAAAATGGGGATCTTTTCCTGGGCACAAGATCTTCAAAACTGGGGCCCTGTGAACAGAACTTCATCCCTCCCTTTCCTATCATCTTTAAAGATAGAAAAATCATTCCCAGGCCCTCTGTCTTATCTGATAGTGAATTTTATATAGGGAAAGAAGAAGAAGAAGGATGGGAGAATTTATAATGTCTCTATTGGAGTAAATAAATAAAAAACTATATAAATATAGAAGGGACTGGTGTGGGAGCCGGTATCACAAGCCTCACAAACCTTACTTTGATCTGTACCTGTAAACCACCAATCCATCAATACTTATCTACAAATCCAAGAAAACAAATTCCCTCATTAGTCATGTCCAAAAATTTATGTTACTTTCTGCATTTTAAATGTATCATGTTTTTGTCACGTGATATGTTTAATTTTCATTATTTCAGATGAGTGGTTTTTATCGTTGGGTTGGTCAGAGTTCTAAAGTTTGCTTTTTTCCAGAGTTGTTTTTCTCCATGTTATTATTATTTTTCTTTGTCTCTCTTCTTAAACGTCTCCCCAATTTCCTCTGAAAGGATCCATTTCATCATTTATTATGGCATAATAATATTCCAATTACATTCATGTACCAAAATTTGGTTATTTGCTATACTTTCCACATCCTAGAAGCTGTTAAAAACTCTTGAGTATTTTAGGGAAGAAATCAGAGAATTACTTATCTTTAGAAAAATGAACAAACACTTTTCTAAGAGCAATTGTGGTAATAGATAGGGAGGATGTAGGTGGGAGATAAGAAGAATGACTTCAACAAATGTAGGAATACAGTATCTTGTAAGGGAGCTGGAAGAGAAAGGAGGAGGCTTTTATAAGTATCTGTTTTATGGATGTTAATGACGTTATTTTCAAACGAAACTTTCTCCCAAAAAGAAAAATTAATGAACTTACATTAGGTGTGGCATGTCTGTCTCAGACATTTACATAAACTACGTTAAAATAGAATATGTAAATATTCCTAAAATAACAGTAATTGTAAAAGATGCCAGACAATTATTTATAATTTTGTAAACAGAAATAGTAGAAGGAAATTTTTTAAAGTGGATTTATAAAGCCCTCATATAGTTTTTATTGCATCAGTAATTTCAATTCACCACCTTAGCTATGGGCAAGATGAAATCAATGTATTTCTATGTTTGGAATTTGGTAAGCAAGTATATTTTCTTAGCATTTAGATAACTTTTATTCTTTATATGTGAGGGGGCAGGAAGCTGTTTTTTTTCTGTTACTGGTCTCATTATATTGAGAAATATACTTAATTTCCTTAATGAACAAATGTCTACATGTAGAATATTTTGTGTAGAAAATGCACACTCTAAAGGGAAATTTTTAATCATTTTTATTTGTATTCCTGAGGGCAATTACAGACACATTAGTGTCTGAGAAATTCTTTCTTTTCCTTTTAGCATTGGTGGCCCAAATTTCACTAAGTTGAAGCTAAAAACAAGTCTATGTCACTGAACCTGAAATCATAGGATGATTTTTCTTTAAGGGAAGGAACTCTTTTTTTTTTACTTTCTTTGTTTCTTTACTTCTTAACATGTTGTTGTCTTTCCTTCTCAAAGAGGACCAAAATGACATCACCATGATAAAGAGAAATTTTAGTGTGTTTAATTTGGTGGATCAGACCAACAGGAGCTCGGAATGCTTTACCACAGGTTGAGTAAAAATACTCTGCGTGATTATTTGGGGTCGTTACTCCAAATTTGCTCATCCAACATTTACTTTGTGGTGTCTCAATTATGCTTTGCTCATAGAGCACAGCGCCCTTTCTGATGTGGGCATGCCAAGCTGAGCGTTGCTGTGCCAGTGCCTCCCATGTTGCACAATCAAATCCAGAGTACTTGTGAGAGACCTTGAGAGTGTCCTTGTATCACTTTTTCTGACCACCATGTGATTACCTGCCCCATGTGAGTTCTCCATAAAATAATCTTTCTGGCAAGTATACATTCTGCATTCGAATAATGTGGTCAGCTCATCAGAGTTGTGCTCCCTGAAGCATAGTTTGAGTACTTGGCATTTCAGCTCAAGCAAGGACTTCAGTGTCTGGTACATTATCCTGCCAGGTGATCCTCAGCATCTTCATAAGACAGTTCAAATAGAAGTGATTCAGTTTCCTGGCATGGCTCATAGTGCTTGGCACATAGTATGCTTGTTGTGTTTGCCCTTAATTCTCGAAGAGGGCCATGGTATCAAGATGATGACATGACTTGCAGTTGACTTCAATTTGAGTGAGGGAGGACTGTGCAAGGTCACCAGCCTCACTGTCTTCTACTGAGACATTTGGATCCCCTGGTGTAATATTCATCAGGATGACTGCAGATGACCTTGGGCACAATGTGATGCCCTGCCCCTTTCAGGCTAAGGTGTTATCACATTCTCACTTTGAGTAAGATACATGAATGAATAGGCTTCTTTAGATAGTTACTCAAAGGATGGCCCCTTTAATCACAACAAAATTAAATTGGGTGGGGAAGACCCTCAGCATTCCTGGGTAAAAGGGAAACAATTACTGTTTAGTAATTATGTTCCCTCTGTGCTAGATGGCTTGGGAAGTGTGTGCTTCATAAATGCTTGTGGACATGATTTCATCAATGGACAGGAATTGTTGGGAAATCTGGAAAGCAGGTTGACAGAAACAGGTTTTCTTGTTGAGGCATTTCACTTGTGTCTGACTAGTTGTGATCCCATTTGTGGTTTTCTTGGCAAAAATACTAGAGTGCTTTGCGATTTCTTTCTCCAGCTCATTTTATAGATGAAGAACTGAGGCAGACAAGGTTGTGACTTGCCCAGAGTCATGCACCTGGTAAGCATACGACGACAGATTTGAACTAATAGAAAGGAGCGTTCCAAGCACGCTATCTACTGTGCCACCCAACTGCTCCCTAGAAAAGGTTGAGAGCAATACTTCATGTCACATGCCACTATAGGCCCCAAATGTAACAATACAAATAATGGAAATACTCAAAGAGAACCACATCCTTTTCACAAGTTTTCCCTAGATAGTGATTTCTTAAGCCATTTAAGAATAAAGGCAATTGTAAAAGATAAATTAGATAATTTTTATTATATGAAATTCAAAAGCTTTTGCATAAATGAATAAAAATGGGAAGGGAAGTATACAACTGCGTAAAAATATACTTGCATTAAATATCTCATAAAAGTGAATTATATTATTGTATTATACTATGCAGATATATAGAAACTAACACAAATATGAAACCTAAGTCTACCAAAAGATCTGTAGGATACAACGATGAAAATATAACCCTTCAAAGAACACTCAGAAGCTATTAATAACCTCTACAAAGATTTCTCCAAAGCCCTAATAACAGTAGAAGTGCAAATCAAAATAATTCCAAGCTTTCACTTTGCACTTATCAAAGTGGCAAAAATTAACCCAAGTCAGAAATAATCATTGCAAGAAACATTGTAGAAAAGAATGGGCATACTAATAAACCTTTGGTACAACTGCAAATCAGTCCAACCATTTTGAAAAAGCAGTTTGAAATTATGTTAATGAAGTTACTAAAAATGTTCATTTCTTTTAACTCAAGATTCTGCTGCTAAGTCTATACCTCAAGGAGGTCAAGGATAAAATAAAACCTCCCTTATACTTCATTTATAGCAGTACTTCTGTAGTAGCAAAATGCTGGAAACATTAAGTATTCTCAGATGGGGAATATCTAAATATATTTGTAGTACATAAATATAATGAAATATTTCTGTGCTGTAAAAGGTTATCAAATGTCAACTCTATAAGAAATAGTTGTAAAACCTCCATTAAATGTTAACTCTATAAGAAGTAGTTGTAAAACCTCCATTAAAAAGTCTTTTATATATTTTTCTTTGTATTATTGTGAATTTGACAAATATCACCAACCAGCTACATTGCTGTGTGCAAAGAAAAATAGCTAAAACAAAATAAATGATTGTATATGCAACCATGAAACTTGATGACACTTATCTTGGGTATTTTAAAATATATATTTATTATAATAGTTTCAACACAGTCTTGCTTCTCTGTATTCCCCTTTGAACTTGCTTCTATTCTCTTCTCAGCTTTCTTAATGATACATTGACACTCTTACCTTTAAAAAGATCAACTCCCACTAACTTCCACTCTCTCTTAATTTTTCCCTCCTGTGTAAAAGAAAGACCTTTTGTAACACATAAGTATACTTATATTTGTATATGTACATATACATATTTATATATAATTTATAAGTATTTATATATATAATTATACATTCATTAAATATATAATTTATATATATAATTACATATATATTTGTGTATAATTTAGAAACATTTAAAAATTTATAAAATTTATAAATATAATTTATATATTTATATAATTGTATATTTATATATACTTATGTTACATATAATTATATTGAGTGTAAATTAAAGTCTTAATCAAATGTCTCATTTTGATAAAAAAAAAAGTGACAATGAGTTCTTGATTCTGTTAGTAAAGCACACAAGCTAGTGATTCCCATCACACTGGAAAGAGTTTGAGCACAGTTCCAGTTGAAGAATTTGCTTAAAATTTTACCTCTTTCTGAGATGTCTTCATCTGCTAAGTTCTTACCTATCGTTTAAAGTACATTTAAGTTGTACTTTAAACGATAGTCGCTGAAGTTCCATTCCTCCAATGCCTCATTTCTCTTGTTTAGTAACATTCTAATGTATTTTTTGTGCTATTACATAGTATAGTTAATGTTGGTTTCTTAAACCTCCTCTTCTGCCCCTGTTACCAAACTATACCTATCTATCTTATGTCAGTCAAATTTTGTAGTTCTCCTAGCAATGTGGGACAGTTCCCTGAATAGAGTAGATACTTAACATATGGCATTTGCAGTCTGTTGTCCAAGAATTGTTCTAGAGTCATCTCATGACTAAGAAAGTGACCAAAAACATTTTTTTTTGTCAGCAACCTATAAGAACTACCTTCTTAGTCATAAAACTGTTAGTTTTTTTTCTGTCAATGCTCATGTCAATCAAAGCTTGAATATTTTCAAGTGTTAAAGAAGTGGGGGGGGGGGGGGCAGAGCCAAGATGGCGGAGTAGAAAGACGCACATACACATAGCTCCTAACCCACAACACATAGAACGGCTACAAGGAAGTAACTCACGGCGTATTCTGCACCCAGAGGCCACGGAACATTGGAGCAAGGGAGATTTCTGTTCCGGAGAGACCTGCAAACCTCTTGCAGGGGGTCCTTCGCGCTGCGGACTGGGCGCCGGGACTGGGAGCTGAGTGCAGCCCTGCTGCGGCTGCGTCACGTAGAGGAAAAGATCCGAGTGGGCTTCAGCGACGGGATCTCCAGTGGCCACACGGGTCCCTCCACCCACAGAGGGACCTGCAAACCTCTCGCAAAAGGTCCGTCGCGCTGCAGACGTGGAGCACAGCCCAGCCCAGACCTGCTGCGGCCACAGAACCAAGAGAAACAGACCCGAGCAGGCTTCAGGGACGGGATCTCCAGGGGCCACACAAGTCCCTCCACCCACAGGTGACAGGGGTCGGTGAGAGAGTCTCTTTGGCGGGTTGAGAGGGGAGGGGTGCCCCCATGATTCGGGCCCCCCCCGGGAGGTAGTAGCTGAGAGGCGGCTGCAGACCAGGGTTCCCCAAGGGGGCAGGAGCCTGGATCCATTGTGGAAGGTCTGTGCATAAACCCCCTGAGGGAACTGAGCCTGAGAGGCAGCCCTGCCCCAACCTCAGCACCTGAACTTAATCTGACACTGAATAGCAGCCCTGCCCCCGCCAAAAGCCCTGAGGCTGGAAGCAGCATTTGAATCTCAGACCACAAACACGGGCTGGGAGGATCAGGAGGTGAGGTGGGTGTGAGGAAAATATTCAGAGGTCAAGTCACTGGCTGGGAAAATGCCCAGAAAAGGGAAAAGAAATAAGACTATAGAAGGTTACTTTCTTGGCGAACAGGCATTTCCTCCCTTCCTTTCTGATGAGGAACAACAATGCTTACCATCAGGCAAAGACACAGAAATCAAGGCTTCTGTGTCCCAGCTCACCCAATGGGCTCAGGCCATGGAAGAGCTCAAAAAGAATTTTGAAAATCAAGTTAGAGAGGTGGAGGAAAAGCTGGGAAGAGAAATGAGAGACATGAAGTCAAAGCATGAACAGCAGATCAGCTCCCTGCTAAGGGAGACCCAAAAAAATGTTGAAGAAATTAACACCTTGAAAACTAGCCTAACTCAATTGGCAAAAGAGGTTCAAAAAGCCAATGAGGAGAAGAATGCTTTCAAAAGCAGAATTAGCCAAATGGAAAAGGAGATTCAAAAGCTCATGGAAGAAAATAGTTCTTTCAAAATTAGAATGGCACAGATGGAGGCTAATGACTTTATGCAAATCCAAGAAATCACAGAACAAAGAGAGAAGAATGGAAAAATGGAAGATAATGTGAAATATCTCATTGGAAAAACAACAGACCTGGAGAATAGATCCAGGAGAGACAATTTAAAAATTATGGGACTACCTGAAAGCCATGATCAAAAAAAGAGCCTAGACATCATCTTCCATGAAGTTATCAAGGAAAACTGCCCTGAGATTCTAGAACCAGAGGGCAAAATAAATATTCAAGGAATCCACAGAACACCGCCTGAAAGAGATCCAAAAAGAGAAACTCCTAGGAACATTGTGGCCAAATTCCAGAGTTCCCAGGTCAAGGAGAAAATACTGCAGGCAGCTAGAAAGAAACAATTCAAGTATTGCGGAAATACAATCAGGATAACACAAGATCTAGCAGCATCTACATTAAGGGATTGAAGGGCATGGAATAGTATATTCCAGAAGTCAAAGGAACTAGGACTAAAACCAAGAATCACCTACCCAGCAAAACTGAGTATAATACTTCAGGGGAAAAAATGGTCTTTCAATGAAATAGAGGATTTTCAAGTATTCTTGATGAAAAGACCAGAGCTGAAAAGAAAATGTGACTTTCAAACACAAGAATGAAGAGAACCATGAAAAGGTGAACAGCAAAGTGAAGTCATAAGGGACTTACTAAAGCTGAACTGTTTACATTCCTACATGGAAAGACAATATTTGTAACTCTTGAAACATTTCAGTATCTGGGTACTGGGTGGGATTACACATGCACACACGCTCACATACATAGAGACAGAGTGCACAGAGTGAATTGAATAGGATGGGATGATATCTTTAAAAAAAAATGAAATCAAGCAGTGAGGGAGAAATATATTGGGAAGAGAAAGGGAGAAATTGAATGGGGCAAATTATCTCTCATAAAAGAGGCAATCTAAAGACTCATTAGTGGAGGGATAAAGAGGGGAGGTGAGAGAAAAACATGAAATCTACTCTCATCACATTCCACTAAAGAAAAGAATAAAGTGCACACTCATTTTGGTAGGAAAACCTATCTCACAATACAGGAAAGTGGGGGATATGGGGACAAGGAGGGTGGGGGGGATGATAGAAGGGAGGGCATGAGGAGGAGAGTGTAATTCGAGGTCGACACTCATGGGGAGGGATAGGATCAAAAGAGAATAGAAGTAATGGGGGACAGGATAGGATGGAGAGAAATATAGTTAGTCCTATACAACACAACTATTATGGAAGCCATTTGCAAAACTACACAGATATGGCCTATATTGAATTGCTTGCCTTCCAAAGGGAAGGGGTGGGGAGGGAGGGAGGAAGAGAAGTTGGAACTCAAAGTGTTAGGATCAACTGTCGAGTAATGTTCTTGCCACTAGGAAATAAGAAAAACAGGTAAAGGGGTATAGAAAGCTATCTGGCCCTACAGGACAAAAGAGAAGATGGAGACAAGGGCAGAGAGGGATGATAGAAGAGAGAGCAGATTGGTCATAGGGGCAATTAGAATGCTTGGTGTTTGGGAGGGACGGGATAAAAGGGGAGAAAATTTGTAACCCAAAATTTTGTGAAAATGAATGTTAAAAGTTAAATAAATAAATTTAATAATAAAAAAAAATAAAATACCACAATCATCAAAAAATAAAAAATAAAAAAAAAAGAAAAAAAAAAAAAAGAAAATAACACCTTGAAAACCAGCCTAACTCAATTGGCAAAAGAGGTTCAAAAAGCCAATGAGGAGAAGAATGCTTTCAAAAGCAGAATTAGCCAAATGGAAAAGGAGATTCAAAAGCTCACTGAAGAAAATAGTTCTTTCAAAATTAGAATGGCACAGATGGAGGCTAAGGACTTTATGAGAAAGCAAGAAATCACAGAACAAAGAGAGAAGAATGGAAAAATGGAAAATAATGTGAAATATCTCATTGGAAAAGCAACTGACCTGGAAAATAGATCCAAGAGAGATGATTTAAAAATTATGGGACTACCTGAAAGCCATGATCAAAAGAAGACCCTAGACATCATCTTTCATGAAATTATCAAGGAAAACTGCCCTGAGATTCTAGAACCAGAGGGCAAAATAAATATTCAAGGAATCCACAGAACACCACATGAAAGAGATCCAAAAAGAGAAACTCCTAGGAACATTGTGGCCAAATTCCAGAGTTCCCAGGTCAAGGAGAAAATACTGCAAGCAGCTAGAAAGAAACAATTCAAGTATTGTGGAAATACAATCAGGATAACACAAGATCTAGCAGCCTCTACATTAAGCAATCAAAGGGCATGGAATAGGATATTCCAGAAGTCAAAGGAACTAGGCCTAAAACCAAGAATCACCTACCCAGCAAAACTGAGTATAATACTTCAGGGGAAAAATTGGTCTTTCAATGAAATAGAGGATTTTCAAGCATTCTTGATGAAAAGACCAGACCTGAAAAGAAAATTTGACTTTCAAACACAAGAATGAAGAGAACCATGAAAAGGTGAACAGCAAAGAGAAGTCATAAGGGACTTACTAAAGTTGAACTGTTTACATTCCTACATGGAAAGACAATATTTGCAACTCTTGAAACATTTCAGTATCTGGGTACTGGGTGGGATTACACATGCACACACGCTCACATACATAGAGACAGAGTGCACAGAGTGAATTGAATAGGATGGGATGATATCTTTAAAAAAAAATGAAATCAAGCAGTGAGGGAGAAATATATTGGGAAGAGAAAGGGAGAAATTGAATGGGGCAAATTATCTCCCATAAAAGAGGCAAGCAAAAGACTCATTAGTGGAGGGATAAAGAGGGGAGGTGAGAGAAAAACATGAAGTCTACTCTCATCACATTCCACTAAAAGAAAGAATAAAATGCACACTCATTTTGGCAGGAAAACCTATCTCACAATACAGGAAAGTGGGGGATAAGGAGACAAGCAGGGTGGGGGGGATGATAGAAGGGAGGGCATGGGGAGGAGAGTGCAATTCGAGGTCGACACTCATGGGGAGGGATAGGATCAAAAGAGAATAGAAGTAATGGGGGGCAGGATAGGATGAAGGGAAATATAGTTAGTCCTATACAACACAACTATTATGGAAGTCATTTGCAAAAATACACAGATTTGGCCTATATTGAATTTCTTGTCTTCCAAAGGGAAGGGGTGGAGAGGGAGGGAGGTAAAGAAGTTGGAACTCAAAGTATTAGGATCAACTTTCGAATAATGTTCTTGCCACTAGGAAATAAGAAATACAGGTAAAGGGTTACAGAAAGCTATCTGGCCCTACAGGACAAAAGAGAAGATGGAGACAAGGGCAGAGAAGGATGATAGATGAGAGAGCAGATTGGTCATAGGGGCGATTAGAATGCTTGGTGTTTGGGGGGGGGGAGGGAATAAAAGGGGAGAAAATTTGTAACCCAAAATTTTGTGAAAATGAATGTTAAAAGTTAAATAAATAAATTTAATTATAAAAAAAAAGTTGCTGTTATTAGCCTCTCCTTATTGAAAACTATTGCTGTCATTATCATACCCATGTTTTCCAGACCTCTTGGTTCACTTTCTGCCATCCCATACTTCTATACTCCTCTTTTCCTCCATGTACAGTTTTTCTATTTCCTCCTTGAATCATAATGAAATAAAGTAGGGAGTAGAGCCTGGGATGGAATATTTAGGGCACCAGAAATTGTACTATTGATATTTGGTCAAGGTTACTTGGATGGTTGGATAGTTAGCGCAATCCCAAGTGATCATCAAGGACCTGGCTTTAAGTTAGAAGTTCTTATTTCCATTTTTCTCTTTGTGTTAGGAATATTATTCTATTGTTTCCTTCTTTCATCTTGTCCATGCAAAGCCCTTATCAGATAAAGTTATTGAAATGTCAAGGTTGCACTATATTCTTTTTTTTCTTCTTTTAGACTGAATAAACTGACCAAACACTACTCATTGTGAGTAAAGACTCCCTCAAAGACTTCTGTGTCCCAAGATTGTGCAGCATCAGATGGCAAACAACAGACAGTGTTCTGAGGCCTTAATCACAATAGGGACAACCTAAAGCTAGGAAGTTTAGCTTTTAATCAACTGACCAGAGGGCCTCCCTATTTGTTATGAATGGTATTTGGTGTTTGCTGCTTGAAGTCATTTTATTTTATTCATAGTGTAGGCAGCAATAAAAAAGAAAAACAATTTTTAATGTAACAACTGCTCCCTTTCTGGGAATGGAATAGAAGTCTGCAGCAATAAAAATAAATAAGTGGGGAGATCTTAGAACTTACCCAGAGTAAACTGTTCTTCCCAAAAAGATTTCTGCGCTGCAGGTACAGGCTTCAGTGGGTAATATTAACATTGCCTACATAGTTAGACCATTTGGGACATGCTTTGTCAGCATTTGGCAGCTGCCACTTTATTTAAATTCCAGAAAGGAACATCATTTTGTCTGATTATCCCAAGAGTAAAAGAGATGTTTGGAGTGACAGAATGTTTTCTGAGAAGTTGTTCATAAGGAGTTAGGTTTACAGACAAAGAGCTGGTAACAATTTGGTCAGTCTCTTAATTAGGTAGAAGGAGGGGGTCAGAGAGATTGAGCTACACTGAAAATATAGAGGGGTTTCTCCCAGGAGTTTATTTTGTTTAGTTCCAAGTATGAGGTAATGTTTTTTAATGCATATGCATACAATTTGATTATATTACTGAAATGACTGAATCATCAAATAGTCAAACAATTTTTAGACTCAAGTGGCAAGGACAAGGTGAAGGTGTGAGGCTTATCTGAAGATATGTATATTATTTAAAAATATCAATAAATCATTGAAAATGACTTTATTCTTTTATCCCTTTCTTGCATTTTAATTAAGAAAACTCGAAACTCTGAGTAGATAATTAACCTAAGGATTTTTACAGAGGTAAGAAAATAAGCATATGGATAAGTTAGTTATTTTCAATAATTATGTTTTAAGAAAAATAATACTATCAGTTCTTCTTATTTTCAGATTGTTTCACATTATTCCTTCTTTCAGGTAATTTAAAAATGGATCCTTCAATAGTTTCCAAATTATTTCACCTCCGGGACAAACCTCTGTCTTTCCTGCATTCATTTTCTTTAATGTTATTTTTATTTCCTCCTATGTAACATCAGGGACTGAGGTGTTAGACTGCAAATGTGGTGGTTTTATTATCATTGATAATAATAATAGATCATTATAGAAATCCTGAAAGGATTGATATGTTTTCAGATATTCATTATCTTCCTTACAGTCTCATGTATAAGTCCTCTTTGAATGATCTGTGTTTCATATCAAACTTTCAACAATTCTCTTTCTTCTCCACTACTCTCGACTGTTTTGTGAAACAATATGGCTCATTCTCTTTGATTCTCCTCATCTGTAATGTCTTCTGGATGAGTTTATCTTCTATATTGAAATAGTTTTTAATTGTCATGCCTCTTTGCTTGGCAAGAAGATAAAATTTGTTGTCTCAGGTAGTTTTAAGGGCTTTATATTGTGCCAGTTCATTTGGTCTAGCCAGATTTATTGTAATTACGTCAGTGTATTCATCATGGTTCACTATTATCAGAGAATTTTTCATCTTATGGCTCCCCTTTAAATTTAGACTGATACTCAGATGTCAGAGTATGTTACTATGATTATACAAGATTATTACCAGTTTGTGCCTTAGTAGTACAGTTTTTACAAAAGCAGCAACATTTATGCCATAATAAGGCATTGTAATAAAACTTCTGCAAATAAAAATGAAATAGAGAATTTTCAAGTATTCTTGATGAAAAGACTAGAGCTCAATAGAAAATTTGACTTTCAAATACAGGAATCAAGAGAAGCATGAAAAGGTAAACAGGAAAGAGAAATGATAAGATACTTCTTAAAATTGAACTGTTTACATTCTTACATGGAAAGATGATATTTCTATCTCATGAGACCTTTCTCAGTGTTAGAGTAGCTGGAGGAAATAGAAACACAGAAAGAGATATACTACCAAATAGAGAGATGGACGGACAGACAGACAGACAGAGAGACAGACAAAAGGACAGACAGATAGATAGATGATAGATGGATAGATAGATAGATAGAGGGCACAAGTGAGTTTAATACGAAGGGATAATATCTACAAAATAAGCTTAAGGGATAAGAGATGAATATGTTGAGAGAAGGAGAAAGGGAGAGATAGGATGGGGTAAATTATGTCACATAAAAGAGGCAAGAAATGGTTTTACAGTGGAGGGGAATAAGGGGTAGGTGAGAAGGAATGAGTGAACCTTACTCTTAGCAGATATGGCTTAAGGAGAGAATGCTACAAATACTCAGTTGGGTATCTTACTCTACAAGAAAAGTAGGGGGAAATGGAATTGGGGGGATGCATGACACAAGGGAGAGCAAATTAGGGGAGGGGGTAGTCAGAAGTAAACACTTTTGGAAAGGGACAGGGACAAAGGAGAAAATTAAATAAATGTGGGGCAGGATAGGATGGAGGAAAATATAGTTAGGCTTTCATAACATGGCTATTATGAAGGTGTTTTACATAACTACACATGTATAACCTACAATGAATTGCTTACATTCTCAATGCAGGTGGGTAGGGAGGAAAGAAGGAAGAAAATTTGGAACTCCTCAGTTGTAAAAACAAATGTCAAAAAGTGTTTTTTTAAAGTGCAAGTATAACAGCAATTTAAATGGAAAGATCTTTCTCATTCATTAATAGACCCAGGTGACCTGCCTAAATCACCTGGAAGCCTAAGACAAATGTGATGGGTGGAACTTGATGAACAGGTGAAACAGGAAGGGTGGAGCAAAATTGGGAGGAAGTGAATGAGCATGGTCATGGTGGAGGAGAGAGGACGCAGGCAGGCATGACAAGGCTCAGTCTCATGAGTGTTTGCTTGTGAAGAGACAGGGAGAGGTATGGTAATGGCTTTGCCTGCTGCAGTGATCATGTTTATTAACTTCTTGGTCATCATGACAGATTTAGCTTTCTGGTTCTGGAATTTGGCTTTCTGATATGGAAATAAATGTTTTTCTCCTGCCTTTTATATGGAGAGTCTTTTATATTTTGTCAATGAGAATGATGCTGGCCTATTCATAGTCACCACCAGTCCTGTGAATATTGCCTTGACAATTCATTTGGCATCACACTAAGGATCTCAAGGTATAAAATCTCTATTTGGAGACAAAAAGGATTTAGAAGAAGAAACTAGTACCCCATATTAAAATGATTTAATATATTCCTTGCTAGCAAGGGAATGGGCTAAACGCACTGGACCCTGTGAAAACTGGGACGTGATGAACAGGAGGGGGGACCAAGACACTTGGAAAGGTGTTTGCAAGGAATTACAATTAGACCAGGAAAGGAGTTGGCAGGGGTAAGGAGGAGAGGCTAGATTTTGTAAACAGGTTACTGTGTTACGTGTATCAACAGAGACCAGCTGTCTAAAGAAAAAATTCAGATGGAAAAATAGCTAGTTTGCCTGGGAATTCTAAGTCTTCTAGCTTTCCTTTAAAAGAATAGCCTGGGAGGTGTCAGGTGAAAGACAAGGCAGTTCATTTAGCTCAGAAGAAACTGATGGCTGACAAAAGAAACTTACATATGACCTTTGTCCAGATCCATCCTGGTTGCTACAGTGATGATGGCCAGGAGAAGGTATGGGAGGGAAACATAAGGAAGTCAGGGCAATTAAGTGAAATAATGTTGGAGGGAAAAGTTTCTCAGGAAGAATCATGCCCAACAGTGAGGCAGAATCGGGAGAACCAAGGAAATAACACATTAGTTATGGAAATAATTGAGGATTTTATTCAGTAGGAGGTCACATATATTTTGAGTGGGTTCACCCAAAGGATGGGAGAATCATTACTAACTTGGGTGATGAGAATCAGTGATGAAGGGGCAGGTGAAGTATCTATGGATGATGTGGATTGCTTGAAATTTATAGGTATTAGAATTCTTTTGTATGGCAAGCCTTTAGAGAGTACAATATGCAAGCAGGTAACAGTACAACTATTTTGTTAGCTTTGACTGGAGAAGGATGCAGTAGGCATTATCCTACTGACTCTGTGTGGCCTAGTAGAAACAGACCTTGTTATTCACTTAGAGACTGTACGAGAAAGTTAAAGGAGGAGGCAGTAAAGACTGCCATAATGATTGGAAGGGCAGATGTATACTAGGATATCTCTCCATTGTAGTTTACCACAGGAATATAATAGTGAAGACTGGTCTCCTACGTACAAACACGCAATTTTAGCTTTAGTAATTGGGGAAACAGGGCACCCGCTTTCAGAAGTGTTGGACAAGATTTTATAGTTGAGTGACTTAGGGGCCTGGAGAAAAGACAAAATTTCTAGAGAGAGAAGAATAAATAGCCAGCGGATTCAAAACAAGAATAAATTAGCATGGAGATTGTTTACTGCTCCATTGGGAGGAGGGGTAGATTTTGGAAGCATAGATGGTATTCCAACTAATGAACTCTACAGAATGTACCAATAAAAGGGACTTGACACTAGACAAAATAGAGAAGTAAGAACTGCCTCTATAGATCCTCCTGAACCCTTGTATACAATTTTGTCATACCTTCAGGGAATATAGGCAGTTAGTTAAGCCAGAGATCAGACTAAAAAATACACAGACAGGAATACAGATCCCATATGAATTTGACCATATAATGGAAAAATGGATCAAATACTATTAACTAGGGCATTAACAGATACTGAGGTGGAAGCTTCCCTTATATATATAAATCTTGATACCGTTAACAATGGAACTCCAATCACCATCGCAGGACTGGGAATGACTGAAATATCAGTCAGAAAAGTCAACTGGATGAAAACTGCACAATTACCTAAGAAAGAATATACTGTGGGAATTGTTCCTATTGCTAAATATGTAATTTGAATAGATATATTGAGAAGTATGATTTTAAATTTACCTGAAGGTAATACCAATTTGAAGTAAAGAAGATTGGAATTAATACAGTTTTAGGGGTAAAATAAAAATTGACCCAATCACTTTACCTGAAATGTCCGAATGAATTACTTCAAAGCAGTATTTTGGGCCAGGTGAGTAAGATGAAATTATCAAGACCATAAAAAGAATATGTTGAGGCAGAAGTGTTAGTCCCTGTAACCACTTCATGCAATAGTCCCGTCTACCAAGTATGAAAGTCAGTTGGGACATGGAGGATCTCAGTGAATTACCGACTATTGAATAAGGTCTACTTACATACTGTTGTTCAGATACCATTACCTTAATAGAAATGATCCAGAAATATGATGGGACCTGATATGCAGGTATTGATTTAGCCAAGGCTTTCTTTCCTATCCCAATGGATTAGAAACAATGGGACCAATTTGCTGTCACTTGGTAGGTCTGACAATACATTTTTATATGCTTGCCACAAGGACATCTGCATATCCCCAGTATTTGTTGTAGGATTGTGGCTGAACATCTGGATGAATTAGAGCTACCTGGTGTGCAGCTTATCCATTACATAGATGCCATTAGGATACAGGGAAAAGCTGTAGAAGTAGTGGAGAAGTTTGACAATTGTAACTGAGCATATGAATAGCAAAGTGTGGGAGATTAACCCTGCAAAGATGCAAGGGCTAACTTAAACCATGAAGTTTTGGGGAATACAATGGAATCAGGGGCTGAGAGAGTTTCCCCCCCAAGCCTGAAAAAAGATTCAGGATTTTCCTATCCCCACCAACAAGGAAGAGTTCCAAAGTTGATAGGATTATTTGTATGTTCGTGACATCACATACTATGTCTAGCACAAATTTTGAAACCTTTACATAAAATTACTAGAAAACACAATGAATTTGACAGGGGACTTGAGCAGAGTAAAATTTTAGATGAAGTAAAGGCTGCTATACAGTTGGCTTTAGATTTATGTCCCATACAAAGTAGTTGATGGAATTACAAGTTGCTGTACAGGATGAATATGTAAACTGGAGTTTATGGCAAAAATAACAAAGCCAAAATGTACCCTTAGGATTTTGGTCTAGGAAACTCCCTTCATCTTGAACTCAATATACCCCTTTTGCAAAGCACTCTTCAGCTGCATATTGGAATTTGATAGAGACTGAACAGCTGACTTTAGGCCATGAGGTAATATTAACGCCTGGGATTCAAATTATGGCCTGGGTAATGAGTGCCACAGCTTCTCAGAGAATTGGACATGCACAGGAAGCTAGCATAATTAAATGGAAATAATATATTGAAAATGGATGTAAAACAGGCAGATGTGCAGTTTCTGCCTTACATGAATCTAAAGCAGAGACACTCAGGGAAATGATACACTCTTTGAACCAAAGCAACAATTGTTATAGTCTTTGGTAAAATAGAACGAAGGATAATGATGGATTAACTGAAGAACAAAAGAGGCATGCATGGTTTACTGATAGGACAGCAAAATACCTGGACCACAAAAGACATTGGAAAGTGGTAGCCTATAACTCATGAACTAGGTGGACTTTGGAAAGTACTGGAATAGGTAGAAGTAGTCAATATGCTGAAAATATGGCAGTACATCAAGCTATCAAAGTAGAATAAGAACAGTGTCATATATGCACTGATACATAGATGGTAGCTAATGGTTAGTTACATGGATGACCATGTGGAAAAATCAAAATTGGACAATGTACATGCTGACTGACTAGCAAAGATTGATTTTCAACATAGTGTACCTGACACCAGCTATGATCTGGTAGTAGCAAAATGGGTTCATCAAATGGTCAGTCATTTAGAGGTCCAGGCCACAGACCAGTGGTTACAAGACTGAGGTATTAGTATCTCTCATTAATTTTTAAATCAAGTAGGAGAGGAATGTTATATATGCCAGTTGAAAAAGGAATGAACTGCTCTTTGGGTAGTAACTGAAGATATAACAAGGGGAAAATACCAGCCCACATTTGACAAATAGATTATATTGGACCCTTACCCCAAGATAAAGCATGAAAATTTATATGTACTTGTGTTGACACCTATTCAGGTATATTAGAGGCTTGTCCCTATAAGAATGTGACCCAGAAAAACACCTGTAAAGCTTTAGATATATCTGGATTATGGAACCCCAATCCTGATTCAAAGCAACAATAGGTCACGTTTCAAAGGTAATGAAATTAAGAGAAATTGTGTATTAAACAATATAGAATGAAAGCATCATATTCCATATTAACTGTAAGTGTCTGGGTTAATTGAAAAAATGAATGGATTGTTGAAAGAATAGCTAATGAAGTTAAGTTTTTATGATTTTTCTTAACATTGGAAATGTAATTTGTTCATTGTTTTATGTATTTTGAATAATAGACAACTGGGAGGAAGTACACCTTTAGCCAGAAGGATGACCCCAAATATGCAAATTAGAAAACAATAAACACATAGGATCCCAAGTGCTGAGCACTGTACTGTGAGACCAGATATCCCTGCACCATATCACGGGGGCACCTGGTTTGGCAGGATATGATTTACATTCTTCAGAGGACTTTTGATTGGATAGGAAATAAATAAGAACAATCTCTACTGGAACATGTATGAGAATGCCTAAGAATCATTTTGGATTGATATTACCCAAATTAGGAGAAATACATGTATTGGTTGGAGTGATAGTTCCTAATTATGAAGTAGAAATAATTATTGTGGCATTCCAAAATTTAGGTGATGAACACATACAGCTTTGTAAAAATTATAGAATAGTTCAAGTGATTATTATTCCCTGTGAAACAATGCCCTTATCTAAACTGGTTCTCCTTCTGAAATAAGTAACAGAGGAATTGATGGATTGGGTTTTACTGTTAGAATAAAATTGGGAGCTAAAGTGTGGGTAAAACGGAAGCCAGATGACGTTCCAACGGCTTCAGAAATTGTAGCACGTGGGAAAGAATATACCATAACTGTTGTTTATTCAGGAGTGAATGATTACCAAATTGTACCCTTAACTCATGTATTCCACCATGAATGAGGCTATGATAGTGGGTTCAAAGACTCCAGAAACACAGCTAATCTTGTATCTACCTTGCTTCTTGTTATTGCCTCCTTATTTCTTTTTGGCTTTTAATCTATTAAACTTGTTTGTTAGATATGTTTCCTATAGGTTTAGTATCCTCCACCTGCAGATTCCTGATGATTTAAGCCAGATGTCACCCCCTATCCTTAACAGTGATGTGTCATCTCTGGACCTGGACCTAAAATTGATCAAACTCCGGATGCCAGCTAAGGAAGATCTCAGTCCAATAGAACTATATGTAAATAAGATAAATGCAGAATAAGCTAAACACAATCAACAGAAAGATGGGGATTTGAAAAGTGCCAGGCCTAGAGGCCTGAGGGCTACCCGAGTCTTACCTTACCTCTATCGGAGGTCTTCAGCTGGCCAAACCGGATGCTCGTATGAGAGAAAGGACTTTCCAGAGTCGAATAAGGGTTGAGCTTTATTTCAGAGTCTAGTTACAAGTGCAGGGGAATTCTTCCTTAGGAGGGAGAGAGAAAGATCTCCCAAGGAGGCAAAGATCTTACAATAAGAGATTGGAAGTAGAAGTATAAGTGGGGAGAGAGGGGGAGGGGAGAGAAGAAAGAGGAAATGCGGAGCATTCTGTCCACACACGTGGCCCCTCCGCCCAAGAGCGCTTTCAGGCTTTCCTGATCCTACTTAAGCTCTCCAGTCGTATAGTTTGCATCTGAATACCGTGCTGTTAGATAACAATAGTGTGCCCAGATCCGGGACAATCTCGAGGGCGGGGAGAGCTCTCTCCCATCACGTTTCTCACGGGAAGAGGCGGAAATACACGAGATAGCTCGGTTCACCTCGATTCCCAGTCGTTTTCCTGGGGGGCCTCGTGAGAACTCTAAGATTTAGAAGTTCCCACCTTTACCCGCCCGAGACTGTCCACATGGAATTGAGCTTCCATCCCCAGCAGAAAAGAGCTCAGGGTGGGTCCTCTATAAGTATGTATATGTCTGTCTGTGTTTTGGGAGTCAAGGGGTTGTCAAATTTTTTGATTTATGTATTACATCATTGAAGAGTCCCATAGAACCATAGATACAGATCTGGAGGACAATACAAATGGTTTGTGATCATTTAATGCTTTAGGTTCTTTGAGTTCTACATGTCTTTTACTTTTACAAACTAATTATGCTCCATATAACAAAGAAATATGTGTGTGGAGAATGGCAAGTCTACTTCTTACAAAGGCTGATTCTTTTATCTCTGCCAAGCTAGATAGAATTTACAGATAATGCTTTAAGGTTTGCAAAGTACTTTATAAACATTAACTCATTTTAGTCTCACAACAACTTTGTGACATGGGTGCTATTGTTATACCCATTTTATAGATAAAAAAACCGAGGCAAAGAGGAGTGTCTTGTCAAGCATCACATAACTAGTAAATGTCTGAGGCCCAACTTGAGCTAAATCTTCCTGATTCCATATCCAGCAGTGCTCTATACACTGAACTACATAATTGCCTCTAGAATCACAACTTATTTCCATGTCATAAAGAGGCATTAAAGATCATCCCATATATAATAAGTAGTTTGGTGGAGCTATATTACCTTTAACTTTCACATCTTGTGTGATTCTTGCTCATATTTTTCCATTAGTTAGGTGTATTGGAAGCCTTTCCCTGATCACTATACAATTTGGGAGTATCTGTATCAGAGCCATACTTAAGTTGGTTCTCATTTCTCAAAAAAAAAATTTTTCATTATCACATTATCACTTTTATTACCTCTCATCTACCCAGTGAGCCTTATAACAATTTAGAAAAGAAAAGAAAAAAAAACTTTTAGTAAAACTAACCACAAAGGCAGTCAAATCTGGTAGTATATACTGTCTCACAATTCCACAACAAAAGCCATCTCCACATCTGCCAAGATGGGAAGAGAGGGTATTTCTTCTCCTTCTCTTCCTTGTTACAAAAATTTTTATCCAGAGTAAATCTTGGTCAACCTAGCATTTCTTTTCACTTCTTGTTTCTTTTTACACATTTTGCCTGCATGTAAACTCTCTGCATTAAAAACTCATCCATTATTGTTTCTGGAGATTTAGTTTAATCAATTCTATGCACACATTGGTCTGAGCATGTAGCACCTTCATTTTCCTCTTGAATATGTGAAGCACATCTTTGTCATATCTATTTATATTTAAAGAAATAGCCATCCTATAACACTAATTAAAATGGAATGGTGGCAATTTTTCCATATTCGAATTATGTCCCATCTGTCTGATTGTCTTTAGTTCAGAGGACTAATTAAAGGTGAGAAAAGGCTGCTTTCCATGGTCTATTTCTAATGTAGATATGATATGGGATAATATTTATTGATTTTTTACAAAAAAAAAGTATTTTAAGTTGAATTCAATGAAAATTTTATTTTCTGTTATATAGGTAGTGATGTATTTTATTAAGCATGCACATTATAAAGCAATCAATCTGTAATCATGCAAACATTTTTGATTATTTCATGATATGATGGTTTTGTGCAGCTATAAAATATATGATTTTTCACAGCAGATTTTGAAATAAAAGGACTCATAGGATTGTAAACAGATTATTGAGCCAGTTAATGCAAAGATCTTCCTGTTTTGTGTTCATATCAATTACATGTTTTTAAGGCTTAATAAAAGGTGGAATGACAGTGGAGCAAAATGATGGAATGATGCTATTCATTTTTTTATTCTAGAATGTTATCACATTTATGACCTTGAGAAATACGTTTATCTCATACTATTGCATTAATTTGTTTGATAAAGTTTGAAAAATCTGTGGCTAAGCAAATTATAGACAGAATTATAAGGGACTTGTAACGTTTAAGGAAACATACCTCACAGAGAGTAGTAACATTTTTCAAGTTCAAATAAAGTATTCAATTTCAATAAAATATTAATAATAATTTCCTATTTACTTCATTCAAAGGCACATTTAAATGCAGGTGGCATTTTACTAATTTCATCAAGCCCCAGAACACTACAATGTTTCCTTGGAGAAATCTTAGCTAATATGCAAGATATTCACACTGAAAATGCAAAGTGGATGAAAAACAGATATTTCCTATAATATGACTTAAAAAGAGAGGAGTGGCCTTTTAACTTGTTTTGGCAGTATCTAGGAAGAAACAACAAACAAACAGCAAAGCTTCACCTATACAAAATTAATTTACCTGGGAACTTTGCCTATTTAAATGCAGCTAAAGCCTAGAACATAAAAGCTGATCCTTATAGCAATCATGGGAAGTAATCGATATTGTCACTATTTACATCTGAGGCTGCAATTTTACTCATGTATTCTTTGCTCCAGGCTCAGAGTTCCGTCCACTTCACCATTTACATCCCTAATTTCTGTCAGAATGCTTTTCACATTTTCCAGAATTTTTTTTTCAAAAAGGGAATCTTGTTAAAGGTAAATTGCATTTTGAAGTATATAATGTAACCAATTATTCAATTATTTCTTGTTCTTCCTTGTCTAGTTCATTCCATTACGTTACTTTTCCTTTTTTGAGCACCAGTACCATCTAGTTTTGATGAATATTACTTCACAAAATGTTTTTAATCTCCAAGTGCTGTTCGTCCCTTTACACCTACATCCATCCACAATGCACACACACACACACACACACACACACACACACACACACACACACCTACACATACATTCTCTATCTTTTGCTTCTCTGAAAATGATTTTTTTGATATTTTGTCAATTTGTAAAACAGCACTTTGTTAACATAATAACCAACCAATATGGAATTAATATATGCCAACCACTATGCTAAGCACTTTATAATTATTAACTCATTTGATCATCAAACGACCCTCCAAGTTAGGTGCTACTATTTTCTCCATCTGATAGAATGAAAAACTGAGACACACAGGTTAAGTAACTTACCCAAGGTTATACAGATAGTGTCTGAAGCCAGATTTGAACTCAGATAATTCTGACTTCAGGTCCAAAACTTTATCTACCTAACCATCATTAGTTACTTCTGTATCAGTAAGCACTTCCACATACACGGGGAAGGGAGGAGGGAGGTGCTGCTATCACAGGTTCTTTGATCTGCTTTCCTAAAAGGAAAGGCAGTTTTTGAGGGGGTTAACAATCTCCTTTAATCAAGCACATATGTCATTCACATAGTTCAGGAAATCAACAGATAGCACTTCCAAACTGTCTGACACAAGGAATACATACATCAAAAATCAAAAGACAGATTCAATTGTCTGACCATAGCTGCCAGAGAGGGAAGCACCAACATCTGAGTTTTCAAAGCCAGAGTTGAGGTGGTGGGCAGGCTACTTAACAGTTTCCCAGAGTCTCATCTGGCACACAAACCTTCTCTCAAAAACTAAGCCCCCAAGTAAAGCCTCACTCTAAGAGTATTAATATCTTATTTTTTCCACCCAGAGGGCATCCCAACCTTTGAGAATCATTACCTCATTACAAAAGGTGTGGGCCTTCCTACAAATCTTCCCTAATTAAACTCCCTTTAGTGATCAAGATCTCCCATCACATTAACAGTACAAATACATACACTTTTTTGAGTTAAAGAAACTCTTCTTTCTATACTTCACTCCTAGTAATAGCTATTTAAAGTCTTTTAAAGCAAGATTAAATCAGTCATTTGATTACATTAAAGCAAAAACAGGAAAGTTCCTACTTTGCTTGCCCTTACACCTCCTATGTTCTATTAGTATGCTTTCCACATTTCTCAGAAATTCTTTTCCAGAGGGGAACTCTTTCCAACGTAACTTAAGTTTTGAAGTACATGATACATCAAATTATTTAGTTTTACTATGTCTTCCTTTTTTAGTTTGCTCAAATAAGCTACTTTGCTAATTTTTTACGACCAGCACTACATGGTTTTGATGAATATTTCTTTATGATATGTTTCGCAACCAGCAAGTACTGCTTCTCCCATTATATCTATATCCTTTCCCTACTGCACTTCTCTTTATAATTTAGATCTTTTGCTACTCCAAGGAAATTTTGTTGTTATTTTGTTGAAGTGTATAAAGTAGTCCTTTGGTAGCATGAATGTTACAGCATTAAATCTGTAAATCAACTTAGGTTAGACTGTCTTTTTAAAATTCTATTGCCATGGGAAACCTATGAAGAATTATGTAGGTTCATTATTTTATTCAAGGACTTTTTGTAAGTGTTATGTATTAAGATACTGAGTGTGACAGATATTTATGCAAATAATAATTATTTTGACTGTGAATTCCCTTTCTCTTATTCTATATTGGATTTTCCTTTTGATGTATAAAAATGTTGATTTTTAGGGTTCATTTTGTACTCTGCTACTCTACTAAAGTAATTCATTTTCTCAGTTGGTTCCTTGTATTGATAACCAAGGGTTTTCTATTTAAAAACATTATCATAATGAAATATGAATAGTTTTATCTCTTGTTTGTCTAACTTTATACTTTTAATTTCTTCCTCTTTTCATTGCTCTTACTAGCATTTCCAGTGAAATATTAAATAACAGCCAGGGAAAGAAGAATATCTTTTTTCTTATATGGTGGTATTTTCTGGAAAATGTTAGTGTTTCCCTTGCAAATACTGATAAATGCATATACATATACAATTATATATATATATATATATATATATATATATATATATATGTATGTATATATATATATGTATATATATACGTGTGTGTGTGTGTGTGTGTGTGTGTGTGTACTTTATTTTGCAAGGGAAAAATACCCTACATGCACATATACACACATATACATACACACATATACAAACACACATATATGATCAAAAACTATTTACCTCTCTGGTATATAGTATATGAATTGAATTCCATCATTTGGGTTAGTTACTTTTTTTTTTTTTTTTATGAATTGCACCAGTTATTTTCCTAATATTGACTTATCCTTATATCCCTGATATGAATCCAATTTGAGCATAGGAAATGGTATTTTTTTTTTTTTAGCTTATGTTGCCGTAATAACTATAAAAGTATGCACTTACATACTTTTTCTTATCTTTAATTTTCAATGGGTCTTGTTTTGTTTCTTTTGGAATTATTCATTTGTAGGTCTCCTAAATTTAAAAAGTTGCATGTTCAATTCACTAGTTCTCTCCCAATCCCATTTTCATCAGAACTGTTTATATATACACAGTTTCCCATAAAGATTGATTTAACTTTGTCTCATAAATTTTGATACTTTATTCTACTATTATTGTAATCTTTTATATAACTTTCTACGTTATTTTTGTAATTTGGTTGATGATCCACTTATTGTTTAACATAGCATTTTAAAATTACCATTTAGGTTTGCAACTTTAACTTATAATTTCTCAGGGCTCACAATTTTTATTTTGTTAAAAACATGTGTCTAATATTTCTGTATTTGTTTTCATTCACTCTTTTTAGCTCTTTGTGGCCTAATATATGATTAATATTGGAAAACTTTCAAAATATAAATTTTGAATTGTCAGTCATATCCATCCATCAAATTCACATTTTCCCAAAATTCTATCCAAGTCTGTAATTTCCTTCTTGTTTATATTTCTATTATATTTATCAGTCTCTTTCAGAAGAATGCTAAATTCGTCTACAATTGATTACTTCGTTCTTGCATCACTTCTTGCATTTAAGTAAGCTTTTATTTGACAACTTAGTTGATCTTTCATTAAATACATATATATGTATATATATATACATACATATATTACATATGTTATAAAACAATATAGTATTTACATTATTTCAATAAAGAATGGGGTAGGGTACAAAGCTGGCTTTTGAGAAAGAAGAGCTGGATTCAAACCTGACCCCTAATATGTGCTGACTGTGAAACCCTTAGGAGGTGACATGAATACAGACAATCCAAGTCTACTTTCTTACGACTTCTCTCCCGAACTTTTCTTCCGAGCCTCCCAAACACTGTGCTAGCTCCGGCAACGCGTGCATCAACCTCCTTGTCAATGTGTATATCCATGGAAAGGTAAGTGAACTTATCCACAGCATTCAAAACTTCTCCATTTGTTATAACCGATGGTTCCACATATGGAGGGTGTGGTGGTGGCTAATGGAGCACCTGTGTTATCTTGGTATTAAATATTAGGCCAAAATTAGCACAGGCAGCAGAGAATTGATCCACACTTGGTTGCATGTCAGCTTCAGAGGCTGCATTGAGTGAACAATTATCTGCAAATATAAAATTATGCGCCAGCACTCCCTCCACTTTGGTCTTGGCTGGTAGCCTTTTCAAATTGAAGAACTTGCCATCAGTATGGTAGTTGACCTTGATGTCATGTTCATCCTCATTGAAAGCATTTGTAAACATAGCTGAAAACATCATGCTAAAAAGCATGGGAGCAAGCACACAGTCCTGTTTCACTCCATTGGTGACTGAGAAGGCACGAGAACATTGTCAGTTATTCAGAACCCAGGCAAACATGCCACCATGAAATTGATGTAAAATATTGATGAACTTCTCCAGGCAACCAAATTTTGACATAATTTTCCATAAGCCCTCATGACTAACAGTGTCAAAGGACTTGGTGGGATCTACAAACGTTGTGTACAGACCTCTGTTCTGCTTCTGGCATTTCTTCTGGAGCTGTCAGGCAACAAACACCATATCGACTGTTCCTTGGCCTTTTCTGAAGCCACACTGGCTCTCAGGTATATGACCATCTTCCAAGTGAAAGATCAGTCTATTAAGGAGGACTCTAGCAGGAATTTTGCCAGCAATGACTAAGAGAGAGATCCCCTTGTGATTGTCACAGGACAATCTATTCCCTTTACTCTTACAGAGATGAACAACGGCGGCGTGCTTCAACTTCTGGGGGCTAACCTCCTCTTCCCATATAACCAGGAAAATTTCAGTCAACTTTTTATAAGCAATGGTCCCCCTGAGTTGTAAAGATTGCTAAACTGAAGGTCTACAGAGCCATTGTGCTGACCTCATTGGTATATACTTGTGAAACATGGACAGTCTACCAGCGCCATGCCAGGAAACTGAATTGCTTTCATTTGAACTCTCTTAGAAAGATTCTGAGGATCGCCTGGTAGGATAAAGAACAAGACATTGAAGTCCTTGCTCGAGCTGAATTACCAAGTGTTCAAACTATGCTTCAGAGAGCACAACTCAGATAGACTGGTCTCATTGTTTGAATGTAAAATGTACCCTTGCCAAAAAGACTATTTATGGAGAACTAGCATGGGTCAGGCGATCACAAGGTGGCCAGAAAAAGTGATACAAGGATACTCTCAAGGTCTCTCTCAAGAACTTTGGATTTGACTATGCAACATGGGAGACACTGGCACAGGACTGCTCAGTATGGCTTGCCCACATCAGAAAGGGGGCTGTGCTCTTTGAAGAAAACAGAATTAAGACAACACAAAATAAATGCACAATGAGCAAATTTAGAATATCTACCCCAAATATTCATATGGACTATCTGTGCTCAATCTGTGGTAGAGTATTCCAAGCTCATATTGGTCTGATCAGCCACAGTTGGACACACAGAAATTTAACTTAATCATAGTGATGTCATTTTGGTCCTCTTCAACTATTAAGGACAACAACCAACCAACTCTCTAAAACTATTAGATTGCATAGCAAAGCTCAGCTGTATTTACAAAGATAATTTTCTCACCAGGAACAGCTAAACCAAAAATCACAAGTCCAGACACAAATAAAACTGCACAGAAGTCCTAGATCTAGAGGGAGAAGTAGTCATCCAAAGAATCCACCAATCACCACCCGAAAGGGATTCTGAGCTAAAAACACCAACGAATATCGTTGCCAAATTCTAGAAGTATGAAGTGAAGGAAATCATACTACAGGCAGCCAGAAAGAAATCATTCAAATATCAAGGAGCTATACTCAGGATCACCCAGGACCTTGCAGCTTCTATATTAAAAGACTGAAGAAACTGGACTATGATATTACGTAAGGAAAAAGATCTGGGACTATAACCAAGGATCAATTACCCAGCAAAGTTGAGCATAGTATTTTAGGCAAGGAGATGGACATTCAATGAAAAAAGGGATTTCCAGACCTTACTGATAAAAGGGTCAGAATTCATTTTGATCTTCAAACACAGATCTCAAGAGAGGCATAAAAAGAAAAACTTGTTACTCAATATGGGCAAACTATTTAAATCCTCATAAGGGAAGATGATACTTGTTAAGGTTGAGAAATGTATATTTATTATGAAATATAAAGTGGATATACAGAGATAAAGGAAATGAATGTAAAGGAAAAGATGTGATGACAAAAATGTGATTAAAGGATGCAAAAAGATTGTAACAGGAGATGTGGAAAGGGGTCAGAAAATGGTAAATTGCATCACAGGAAGGGGCACAAAATTATATTACAGGGGAGGGAAAGAAGGTGGGGACATGAGCATTGCTTGAGAGGTACTCTCATCTGATTTGGTTCAAGGAGGGAAAAGCAAGCTTAATTAAATATATGAATCTAACTGCCTCTACAGCCAGTAGAAGGGGAAGGGGGAAAGAAAAGGGAGGGGAGGCTAAAAGGGAGGGAAGAAGTAGTAAGGGGAAAGGGGAGTAAAAGGGAGTAGGGCTGAAAGAAGGAAGGGAAAACTGCGGAAGGGGAAGGGAGAAGGGAGAGCTAAAAACACAAAGAGTAGGAAAGAGGATGGAGCATTTTTTCATATGACTATAGATAGTTTTAATTTCTTCCTCTGAAAATTCTTTGTTCAAATCCTTTGAGTATTTATCAGTTGGGGAATGACATATTCTTGTACATTTGACTCAGTTCTCTATATATTTTTAGAATGGGGGCTTTATCACAGACAATACTTGCAAAAATTATTTCCAAGCTTTCTGCTTCCCTTCTAATTTGTGTGGCACTGGGTTAGTTTGTACAAAAACTTTTAAATTTAATGTAATCAAAATTATCCATTTTGTACTTCATAATGTTCTCTATCTCTTGTTTAGTCAAAAATGTCTCCATTCTCCATAAATCTAGCAAATACACTATGCCTTGCTGCCCTCATTTGTTTATAATATCAGACTTCATACCAAGATCATGTATCCATTTGGACTTTATTTTTGTGCATAGTGTCAGTCATTGGTCTATGCCCAGTTTCTGCTACACTGTTATTTAATTTTCACAGCATTTTTTGTCAAGCAGTGAGTTATTATCCCAGATCTTGAGGTCATTGGGTCTATCAAACAGTAGATTGCTATATTAATTTGCTGCTGTGTCTTGAGTACCTAAAGTATTCCACTGGTCTACCCCTCAATTTTTTTTAGCCATTAAAAAATGGTTTTGATGATTGATGCCTTATAATACAGTTTGAGATCTGGTAGGGCTAGGCCACCTTTCCTACAGTTTCTTTTCATTAGTTCCCTTGATATTCTGCACCTATTGTTCTTCCAGATGAATTGTGATATTATTTTTTCTAGCTCTAGACAATAACTATCTGGTTCTTTGATTGATATATGGCACTGAATAGGTGTTAATAATAATAGTAATAATAATAATAATAATTTAGGTGGGATTGTCATTTTTATTTTATTAGTTTGACCTACGCACAAGCAACTGATGTTTTTTTCCAGATCTTTTTTTCCAGATTTTTTTTCTTAGATCCGACTTCATTTTTGTGAAAAGTATTTTGTAATTGTGTTCATATAGTCCCTGGTTTTTTTTTGGCAGGTAGACTCCCAGATATTTTATACTGTCTATTGCAGCTTGAAAAGGAATTACTCTTTCTGTGTCTTACTGTTTGGGTTTCTTAGTAATATATAGAAATTAAGATAGTTTATGTGGATTTATTTTGCAACCTGAAACTTTGTCAAAGTTTTTATTATTTCAAGTTATTTATTAAATTAAATTATTTTATTTCTTTTCAGCGTTCTACAATACCTTCCATATATGTTAGATTGTTCACCTCCCTTCCCCTCTTTCCTCACTCCTTCTCTGAGGTGGCATACAATTAAACATAAGTTCTGCACATACATTCCTATTAAATATATTTTCACCTTTATCATATTGTATGGAAGAAATAAAAGGAATGGGAGCAATTATTAAACGGAAGGAAACAAAATATAATACAAAAAAAATGGGCTACTTCATTCTGCAATCAAATTCCATAGCTCATTCTTGAGAAGTGGAAGGCATTTTGCCTCAAGAGTTCATTGGGAACTTTTTAAATTCTTGGTACTAAGTACTAAGTCTAACAGAAAAATTCCTCCCACACTGTGGTTGTCTCTGTGTACAAAGTTCTCCTGGTTTTGCTTTCACTCAGCACCAGTTCATATAGGTCTTTCCAGGCCTCTCTAAAGACTTTCTGTTCATAAATTCTTACAGCACAATAGTATACATTACATATACCACAATTTATTCAGCCATTCCCCAATTTAAGAGCATCCCCTTAATTTCCAGTTTTTGGCCACCACAAAGAGAGCTGTTATAAATACTTTTGTACATGTGGGATCCTTTTTCATTTCTATGATTTCTTGGTGATACAGTCCTACAAGAGGTATTTCTGGGTCAAAGAATATGTAAATTTCTATAGCCCTTTGTGCACACTTCCAAATTACCCTCCAGAATGATTGAATCTAACAACAATGAATTAGTGTTCCAACTTTTCCACATCTTCTCCAACATTTATCATCTTCCTGTTTTGACATGTTAGCCAATCTGATAGGTGTGATGTGATACCTCAGAATTATTTTGATTTGCATATCTCTAATCAATAGTGATTTAGAGCTTTTTTATATGACTGTAGATAACTTTAATTTCTTTCTCTGAAAACTTCCTGCTCATATCCTTTGACCATTTATCATTTAGGGAATGATTAGTCTTCTTGTACATTTGACTCACTTTTCCTCATATTTTAGAAATAAATGCTTTATCTCAGAAACTAGCTCCAAAAATTCTTTCCCAGTTTTCTGCTTCCCTCTTAATCTTGGTTGCATTTGGTTGTTTTGTGTAAATCTTTTCAATTTAATGTAACCAAATGATCCATATTGCAGTTCATAATGTTTTCTATCTCTTCTTTAGTCAAAAATTTCTCCATAAATCTGATAAATGTACTATTCCTTGCTCCACTACTTTGTTTATACTATCAGTCTTTATACCTAGATCATGTACCACTGGAACTTTATTCTTGTGTATGGTGTCACTCATTGGTCTGTGCCCAGCTTCCTCCACACTGTTATCCAGTTTTCCCAGAAGGTTTTGTTAAACAGTGATTTCTTAACCCAAAAGCTGGATTTATCAAATAGTACATTGCTATATTCATTGCCTACTGTGCCCTACTCCACTGGTCTATCCCTATGTTTCATAGGTGGTATCAAGTTGTTTTGATAATTGCTACTTTATAATACAATTTGAGATCTGGTAGGGCTAGGTCACCTTCCCTAGCATTTCTTTTCATTAGTTCCCTTGATATTCTGGATATTTTGTTAATTCAGTTGAAATTTGATATTATTTTTTCTAGCTCTAGAAAATAATTATCTGATAGTTTGATTGGTATGGCACTGAAGAAGTGAATTAATTTAGGTAGAAGTGTCATTTTTATTATATTGGCTAGGCCTACCTATGAGCAACTGATGTTTTTCCACTTACTTAGATCTGATTTTATTTGTGAGAAAAGTGTTTTGTAATTGTGTTCATATGGATTTGTTCTGGCAGGTAGACTCCCAAATATATTATAGTTCTACGACTGCTTTAAATGGGATTTCTCTTTCTAACTCTTGCTTTTGGACTTTGTTAATGATATACAGAAATTCAGTTGATTTGTGTGGGTTTATTTTGTATCCTGAAACTTTGTCAAAGTTGTTTATTATTTCAAGAATTTTTTACTTGATTCTCTGAGATTCTGTAAGTATACCATCATATCATTTGCAAAGAGTGATAATTTAATTTCTTCTTTGCCTATTCTAATTCCTTCAATTTCATTTTCTTCTCTTATTCCTACAGCTAGCATTTCTAGCATCATATTGAATAAGAGTGGTGATGATTGACATCCTTTTTCATCCCTGATCTTGTTTCAAATGCATCCATTTTGTTCCCATTACATATAATGCCTGCTGATGGTTTTAGGTAGATATTGCTTATTTTTTCATGGAAGGCTTGATTTACTCCTGTGCTCACCAGTGTTTTCAATAGAAATGGATGTTGTGCTTTGTCAAAGACTTTTTCTGTATCTGTTGAATTGACTAATTTTCTACACTGAATTGTGAAGTTTTTCTGCCCTGGTAAGAGATAAATTTTTGTATATGTACCATGTACTACTGAGAAAAAGGTATCTTCTGTTCTATCTCCATTCAATTTTCTCCAAAAATCTATAATATCTAACTTTCCAGAGTTTTATTTGGCTCCTTAACTTCTTTCTTATTTATTTTGAGCTTAGATTTACCATGTTCAGAGAGTAGGAGGTTGAGGTCGCCCACTAGTATAGTTATGCTGTCTATTTTTTCCTGTAACTCCTTACCTTTTCCTTTAAGACTCTGGATGCTATACCACTTGGAGTATATATGTTTATTAGTGATGTTGGTTAGTTGTCTCTGCTGCCTTTTTAGCAGGACACAGTTTCCTTCCTTATCTCATTTGATTAAATCTATTTTTGCTTTTGCTTTTTCTGAGATTAGGATTGCTACCTCTTCTGCTTTTTAGCAGGACACAGTTTCCTTCCTTATCTCATTTGATTAAATCTATTTTTGCTTTTGCTTTTTCTGAGATTAGGATTGCTACCTCTTCTTCTTTTTTACATCACCCGAAGCACAACAAACTTTTCTCCAAACTTTTACCTTTACACTGTGTCTATACTCTCTTTTCAAATGTGTTTCTTGCAAACAACAAATTCTTGGATTATGGTTTTTCATTCATTCTACCATCCACCTCCGTTTTATGGAAGAGTTCACCCCATTCACATTCACAATTATCAATACTGTCTCCATCTTTCTTTTCATTCTCTTCCCCTATTTATGCTTTTAATAATCCCCTCTCCTCCCCTTCCACAATAGAATTTTGATATTTGACCACTGTCTCCTTCAGTCTTCCCTCCCTTCTTTCAACCATAGCCCTTTTATTTCCCTTTTTCCTTACTACTTCTTCCTTCCTTTTCGCCTTCCTTCCCTTTTCTTTCCCTTTTCCCATCCTATTGCCTATAGAGCTAGTTAGATTTCTATACTTAACTGAGTTGGTTGTTCCCTCCTTGAACCAAATCAGATAAAATTAAATCTCAAACAATGCTCATCTCCCTCTCCTCTTTCCGTCTACTGTATTATGTTTTTGTGCCTTTTCCTATGATGTAATTAACTTTTTTCTACCTCCTCCTTTTCACATTTCCCACTACAATGTGCTCATGTCCTTAAATCACATTTTTATCATCACATCATTTTATTTGTACCCATTCCCTCTATCTATGCATATCCCTTTTATATAGCATAATAAATACACAGTACTCAAGATTAACAATACTATCTTCCCTTATAGGGAGGAAAACAATTTGCCCATATGAACAAAATGTTTTTTCTCCTCCTTACCTTTTCATGCCTTTCTTGAGACTTATGTTTGAAGATCGAATTTTTTATTGAACTCTGCCCTTCCCATCAGGAAGGTCTGGAAACCCCTCAATTTATTGAATGTCCGTCTCCTTGCCTGAAAAATGGTACTCAATTTTGCTGGGTAATTGACCCTTGCTTGTAGTCCCAGCTTCTTTGCCTTATGGAATATCATATTGCAATGCTTCTGTTGTTTTAATGTAGTAGTTGCAATGTCTTGTGTGATCCTGTCTGTAGCTTTTCAATATTTGAATTGTTTCTTCCTGGCTGCCTGCAGTATTTTCTTCTCCTGATAGTTCTGTAATTTGGCAACAATATTCCTTGGTGTTTTCAATTTGTGATCCCTTTCAGGAGGCTAACAGTGGATTCTTTCGATAACTATTTTACTTTTTGGATCTAAGGCCTCTTTGAAAATTCTGGGCAGTTCACCTTGATGATTTCTTGGAAAATACTGTCCAGGCTCTGTTTTTCATCATGGCTTTCTGGTAGACCAATAATTCTTAGATTTTCTCTCCTGGATCTATTTTCCAGGTCACTTGTTTTTCCAATGAGATATTTTAAATTTTCTTCTATACTTTCATTCTTTAGGTTCTGTTTGACTGATTCTTGATGTCTCATAAAGTCATTAGCTTCTACTTGCCCAATTCTAATTTTTATTAAATTTCTTCTTTTCTATCTGTCCAATTTTTTTTAAAGACTTAATTTTTTTTTAAGAATTATTTTTTAAGGAGTTATTTTCTTCATTTAGATTTGGTACTTGCTTTTCTTTTGTCCAATTATACCAGGTAGGTTTTGTGCTTCTTTTTCCATTAGCTCAATTTTCATTTTAAATTCTTCTGTGGATTTTGCACAGTACCAAGTATTTTCTTTTCAAGCCAAGTCTTCCTCAGCAGTACGTGTCCCTGTCATGGCTGCACTCAGCCAGGACCCGAACTTCCAGAAGCAAGTCCAGTGGCACTGCCAGCACACGGCCAAGCTCAACCTCTGGTGCCTCTTTGAGGCTGACCAGGACTGCTTTAGCTGCTTCAACTTGAATCTCGACACCAAGAATGGATACATCCTTGTGAATTGTTGCAAGAACCTCATTACAGAAGATATGATGAAGATGCTTATTGAGCTGGCCAGGCCTCGAGAGGTGGAAGATGTTCAGGCACAAATGTTCAAGGGGACAAAGATCAATTTCACTGAGGATCGGGCTGTGCTCCACTTGGCACTGTAGAATCACTCTAACACCCCCATGCTAGTGGACGGCAAGGATGTGGTACCAGAGGTGAACAAAGTGCCGGAGGAAATGAAGGCATTCTGCCAGTGTGTCCGTGGTGGAGACTGGAAGGGCTTCACAAGAAAGACTATTACAGATGTGGTCAACATTGGCATTGGAGGTTCTTACTTGGGTCCTCTGATGGTGACAGAAGCCCTGAAGCCCTACTCCACAGAAGGTCTTCATGTTTGGTTTGTCTCCAATATTGATGATACACATATTGCCAAGACCCTTGCTGAACTTAACCTGGAAACCTTCCTCTTCATCATTGCCTCAAAGACATTTACCACCCAGGAGACCATCACCAATGCAGAGACAGTCAAGGAGTAGTTCCTTTAGAGAGCAAAAGATCTTTCAACTGTGGCAAAGCACTTCGTGGCCTTGCTTACCAATGCACCAAAAGTTCAAGATTTTGGAATCAACACTTAAAATATGTTTGAATTCTAGGACTGAGTTGGTGGATGTTACTCCTTGTGGTCAGCTATTGGTCTCTCCATTGCCCTGCATGTTGGTTTTGATAACTTTGAGCAGCTGTTGTCGGGGGCTCACTGAATGGACAATCACTTCCTCACCATCCCACTGGAGAAGAATGCCCCTGTGCTGCTTTCCATGCTAGGCATCTGGTATGTTATCTGTTTTGGATGTAAGACTCAGGCCCTGCTTCCATATGACCAGTATATGCATCACTTTTCCGCTTACTTCCAGCAGGGTGACATGGAGTCTAATAGGAAGTACATCACCAAGTCAGGAGCTCAGGTTGATTACAGTACAGGCCCCATTGTGTGTGGAGAGCCATGGATCAATGGACAACATGCTTTCTATCGGCTTATTCACCAGAGTACCCGGATGATCCCTTGTGATTTTCTCATCCCTGTTCAGACACAGAATCCAATCTGGAATGGCCTTCATCGCAAGATTCTTCTAGCCAACTTCCTGGCTCAGAATGAGACTCTGATGAAAGGAAAGACAGCAGAGGAGGCACGCAAGGAGCTGGAGGCTGCAGGCAAGAGTGGTGACGCCTTGAAGAAGATGCTGCCTCATAAGGTCTTTGGGGGAAATCGTCCACTAATTACATTGTCTTCACAAAGCTCACTCCTTTCATTCTTGGAGCCTTGATTGCCATGTATGAGCACAAAATCTTTGTTCAGAGTGTTGTCTGGGATGTCAACAGTTATGATCAGTGGGGAGTGGAACTGGGAAATCAATTCGCCAAGAAAATTGAGCCTTAGTTGGACTCTGATAAACCTGTGACTTCTCATGATGCCTCTACCAATGGGCTGATCAGCTTTATCAAGCAGCACCGGACTTAAGTCATGAAGCAGATGCCTGTTCCTACTGTAACCTTGTTTATTATGTTGTGATCTGGTCTGTGTTGTAGTGACAACTTGGTTCTTTCCTGCTTTGTCACAAAGAGATCCACTTGTCATCCCTTAAAGGCAGGCTCCGTCCTCCTTATCAGAAAAACAAGTCCCACCTCATATGAGGCCAATTCATTCTGGTGGGTTTTTATTTTTTTGATCCTGAATGTCACATGCAAGCTCACACTATCCTTCCTTTGCATTGATAGAGGTGTTCAGCCTTTCCACAATTTTCAGGGCTGATCTGAAAAAAGAAAGATAGCTGGCAAGACAAACAATAAATAAATTCTTCTGGGATTTCTTTTTTCATATTTTTGAAATCATTGGCCACTTTTCCTTCTACTTTCTTCTACTACCCTAATTTGTCTTTTAAAACCCTGCTTGAGGTCTTCCAAGAAGGCACGTTGGGCTTGAGACCAGTTCATATTCCCTTC
This sequence comes from Notamacropus eugenii, assembly GCF_028372415.1. NCBI lineage: Eukaryota > Metazoa > Chordata > Mammalia > Diprotodontia > Macropodidae > Notamacropus > Notamacropus eugenii. Next base: position 121,972,485 of record NC_092872.1, on the reverse strand, counting down.
TGAAGTTTCAGATGGGAGTACAGTCTCAATGCTGACCTCTTGGTATTTCTGTTTTGGTCCTTTTCCCCATGACAATATTCTGCAGTCTTATCTTTTCTGGTTTGCTTCTTGTTCACTATGATCACCATTTTCTGGCTTTTAAAATGGATCACTGCTTCTAAGAGACAGGAGACTCTGTCCCATTGTTCTTGTGCTTAGAACTTAATGCTTTGTGTATTGTGGCCTCTAGTTCTTTCAGCTAAAAGTTAGAATGCTATAGCTTATCTGGTGCTGACCTGGCTGGTTTGCCAAAACAGAGGTCAGGTGAAGTATTTCCGAATTTCCTTAGAGTTACCCTGGAGCTAGCTACATTAAGTATGGGGCACAGATGCTCTATCCACAACAGGTCTCTTCTTCTGAGCACAGGCAGGCTCAGTGGTTGGTGAACCCTGTTTGTGCTAGTGTCTTCCTGATTCCCCTGGCTGAGTCGAGACAAGCCTGGAGTCCTGGTGTTGACGATATGGGCTCCACCTGCCTGGGGCTTAATACTCTTCTGGGTTCCCTGAGATGGGACTATTCTGGGACAGCTCCAGTCCTCCACTGGTCCCATTCAATCACAGCAAGAGGGACCCTCCTTAGTGATTTTTCTAGCCTCATGTGTTGACTGTTTACCCCTTCGGCTGATCTCACTATTCTAGGATTTTTCCTGTGGAAATATTATCCGGGTTTTTCAGGGTCGAGAGAGCCATCTGGCCCCTGGAAAGTTCAGGTAGGTGACTCACAGACATTTAATTTGTTGACTGATAAGGTCCAGAGTGCCTGCTGCAGTTATCTGGCATTCTGTGCTTTTCTCTCACTTAAGTTCTACTGGGTTCCTGTCCTGGGCTGATATGTTTGATATTCCACAGTGCTGCGGCTGCTTCAGACTGCCCAGGGTTTCCTGCTTGGTTATGCTACGGCGTGGTCTGTGCTGGTATAGCCTGTGCACTATGCACTATGTGCTCATCCAGTCCCGTGCAATAGATCCTTCCTGTTGATCATTCAGTCTGTCCTGGGTTGGAAATCTGCCACATTCTGTCTCATATTGGATTCTGTCACTCTAAAATTTGTTCAGATTCTCTCTTTAGAGATATCTGAAGGAAGTCATCTTAGAGTTTAGGTGAGTAGTTGCTCTCACTCTGTAATCTTGGCTGCTTTCTAGAGTGGAAGTAAATGAAAAAGGAAGCCATTAAAATTCCATAGGCATGAGTCTTTTCAGGGAGTTTTGTTTCTGAATTGTTTGACCAGTGCCAAAAGTTGGTTTTGTGTAGTTGTTCTTTCACAGTAAAAACTGAGGGCCTTATTAAGAACCTTATGACTCTTCTCCTTGAGGATATGATTGGTAACTCTTATTTGGGGACATGGGAGAGTGGTGATCAGCTTCCAATACATAAAAAAATTCCACAAAGGTGCAAAAGTCCTAAATTATTAATATAGCTATGTGTATGCATATAACTACTTTCTAGTAGTTCATGTACATCTCCCAGAGGCAGGTCATGGAGCTATAAAATTCTAAAGAACAAACATTCATATTCACATAGTAGGAACAGAACAGTCATAGAAACCATAAATCAGACATTGAATTGAATAATTGTGTTTTTAGGTTAATGGACCTGACACAGCACCCAAAGCCAATCTACTCTCAGTTCTCAGAACCGAGATGTGGAAGGCAGCAAGAAAGCACAAAAAGCAAAAACTAAAGCAGGGAAAAGTGTTGGTTCTATACATACTACCCTCTTTTTACCTGAATGGTCTTTTTTAAGGAACAATGGCAAATGCGTGATTTATGGCATACACTTTGTTTATTTTTTTAAATTTATTTTTCCCATACATTAGATTTTTTATTTCACTGATGTGAAGGTATTCCCTTCACTTATGCAGACTGTAATCCTCTTCAAAGTCTATCTGTCGTAATTTTTGTCCATGATTTCTCATTAATCTTTCATTGAGAATCTACCCAAACTAACAGAAATTGTTTGATTATTTTGGTTGTCAAGACTTTTAATACCGAAACTGGAAGAGGACTTGGATATCACCTAATTTAACCTCACTTTGAACATGTGAGAATTGGAGGCCTGGGAGTGGTCACAGGGTAAGTGGCAGGGTCAGGATTCAAATCCTTCTGATTTGATGTCTTTTCCTGGACATAGAACACTGTAGTGTTCTTTTCGCTTCACTGGTGCCTATTTTGAAGAGCCACTCTTGTTTTTCAGACTGTCTTCTTTCTTAGGGCAAGTCTGTTTCCTCATAGTGAAGTGGGAAGAGTGCCTTCTGTACTTACTTTAGAGGAGTATTCAGAGGGTGAAATGTGACAATGTGCCTTATAAGAAGTGCTTGAAACAGGACCAGAGACTAGTTCATAGTTAGTACATACTAGGGGCAGTATTTGAACTTGTATCTTCCTGATTCCAGGTTTGTCAATAATCAAGACATCATCCTATGCTGTCATTCAAACTGCTATTAATTGATAGGTAGTGTAGTAGATAAATTGCTGGACCTGGAGTCAAGAAGACTTGAATTAAAATTTGACCTTAGTCACTTATTGCATCTGTGACCCTTGACAAGTCACAGCCTCTGTCTGTATTAGCTTCCTCTCCTGCAAAATGGAGATGATAATAATACCTACATTCCAAGCTAGGTACTAATTAATTAAATTTTCCAGTTAATTAATATTTGTAAAGTGCTTTGTACATCTTAAAGCGCTAGAAACACATTGGCTATTATTGTCATTACTCTTAAAATGTAAGAAATTACTAAAATAAGCCTAAGGACTATAAGAGGTGGGGAACCTGTGACCTCGAGGTCATATGTGACACTCAAGGACTTTGGGTGCTGCCTTTTAACTGAGTCCAAGATTTACAGAACAAATTCTTTTTATTAAAGGAATTTTTCTTGGAAGTTTGGATTCAGTCAAAGGGTTACACTTAAAGACCTACAGGGCTACATATGGCCTTGAAGCTGCAGGCTCCCCACTCCCTAGTAGACCCTTGATTTCTTTGATGTGGGGATTCCTGTATAAGGAAATTCCCCTTACCAATGTGGGTTGCCACCTTCTAACTTAAAATGTTAGAGAGCTGTTTAGCACTGAGATGTTAAGTGATGTGCCTAGAGTCATAATACAGACATAACTATAGGTTATATTTCTGGAAAATATGATATGGTTTCATTGATATATAATTACCAATATATTTACTATTTAGAGGTCTTCAACCTCATAGAATTAGTTGTAATTATGTAATTATTAGTTGTAATATGGTGAAAATGTCATTCTGTAATTTCATGCAATAAACATAGATAGATAATTCAAGTCTCATGAATTTGGAAGCAAAGAGAAGGGAAGACAAGTTAGGTGTTTACAAACACTACATTAATGATTACAAACCACTGACCATAAAATTCTTTAACTTCTTTGATTATAAAGATAAAATTAAATCTTCAACTTCAAATTGAGGTGACATATAGAAAAATGGATAGACATGGAGTCCAGAAGACTTGTATTCAAATCCTGTCCCTTGATTGACCTTACCTTGCTCCACTTCTACCTCATTTTACCCCAATCAACCTCTCTGCCTTTATTATACATTATTCCCTTTTCTCACTTTATAATGTAGGATAATTGTCCTGCTTGCTATTTCTTATAGATACCATTTAATCTTCTGTCTCTGAACCTTTACACTGAATTTACACTATGCCTGGGATGTACTCTCTCACCGTCACCACTTATATTTTCTTGGTTTCTTCAAATTTTGTTCAAGTGTCATCTTTCATATGAAGCCTTTCCTGATGTTCCAATTTGCTAGTGTCCTCCCTCCTAAAAACTATCTTATATTTACTTTGTTTGTACTTGTAAGGTCCATTTTTTGTACAGTAAGTGAGAAAGCATAATACAAGTTGATCATTCATCTGGGTTGAAGTCTCAGAATTTCTTTTGACCATCTCTTTTATATAAAATCTAATCCTTTATAACAAATACACACTCAGAATACAATAAAAATTTGGTTGTCTTCATTGATTATAGCAATGCCAGTTGGCCAAGAAGCAATGAGACAGGGAGGAGAGTGGTGTGATAATTAACAAGATTCAAGTTACATAGATTCTGAATAATTTAATCATTTTATTAATAAGAGTTGCAGGTTATTAATAAAAGGATAGTCATTTGGTCATCTCTCACAGATGAAAGACCTCTAATGACAGTGGGGTCAAAGTTTATATGCCCTTAGAAGAGAAAGTGTTCCTGAGGAATGGGAATCAATTCACATTGGTTAACACAATGAAAGGTATGGGCTATATTAAAATGAAGGTCCTGGGGTATGTGACTTAGGTTACTCAAATCTTGGTCAAAGAGTTATTAATTTTGATATCATCTCTCTTGATAATTGAATCAACATTTCCCCAGGCTGTTCTGATTTAACACAATGAGCAGGAATGCATCCATTAGCCCAAATTTAGAATTATTTTTCAGTCTGATTAGATCTACTGCTTAGCTTCTCGTTGAAGAAGTAGAAAGGGGAAAAAACCTTGGTCTTAATCCAATAATTAGTTATTAAATATGAGGGAAATATTGATTTCTCACTATGGAGAAAATTTCACTATGTCCCACAACTCAACACATATATGATAAAGGGGAAACAACCAGTTCTTTGCAGGCAAATAACTATGTCAGTCAGTGATTTAGTGAACAACCATTCATAATTATACTCAGTTCTAGAATCCTTCCTGCAATTGGCTCATAGCTACTACATGTTTGCCTTTATCCTTTCTCTTCCCTAAAAGTTATTTTTTTTTCTGTTTTTCCTGTTTGAAAAAGGGTCCTTTGTGTCCCTTCCACGATTCTTCAGCTTCTTCTATCTTTGAAAAAAATTACCCATTCTATCATCTTCCTTATAATAACAATACTTGTCTAAGACCATGCCAACAACACAAATTGACTGTGAGAAAAGAAAGTGATTTACTTTTATGTCTTCAGCTATTTGAAAGCATAATGCATGTGTATTTGTTCGTGCTTGATAAATGTTTTCTTTTTTTCACTGATTAATTAATTTGACCACTAGGTTTTGTATATGTGTACATACTTCACACACACATCCTTATAATGACTGTGTCAGGTTTTTCCTCCCATTTCACTTGATATAATGCAATACTTTGCAAACTTGAAGGCATGATATTATTTATTATTGTTATGATCATCATTTCAGGAATGATTGTTATAGTTTCAATGTCTTATGAAATACACACTGTCCTTCATTCAAGCTATGGATAATTGTGTGGTACTTGAAGTCATTAGATGATTTCTGTTGTTCAGAATGACTTCTCTGAGACTCAGCCACTGCTTCTGTATATTCAAGAAGGTAATATTTCGCTTATCCTAAAGGAGCAGACTAGATCAGATGATACTATTAATTTTTTCTAACTCAAATGATTCAATTCTTTTAGTTCAACAATCAGGTTTTGAAATCATAAAAATATTGTTATATCTCAAGAAGATTTTTTTAAGGAAACAGATGTCTCAAAGGCATAATTGAATAGGGAGTCAAAAGTGTGTTATTATGCTGACTTTCAGATATTTTTGTTTATGAAACCTTTTGTTAAAATAGACTTTAAGCCATAGAATAGATTCTAAATCTATGACTTTATTTTAATAAGAAAGTCCTAGGTGAGGAAACTTTATTGCTGTGATATTCTGGTACCTCCTCCGCAATTTGAAGTCTTGCAGAATTGACAAGAACACCTAGAGTTTAACTTAGTAAAACAGATTTTAAATATACATGGTGTCTTGGATCAAAAGAGATAATATGTGTAAAACACTTAGCACAGTATCTGGCACATAGTAGTAGTAGCTTATTAAATCCTTGTCTCCTTTCTGTGTTCAAAAGATTCCATTGGCATCACATAAGCAAGCATACTCAGGGTTTGTTTGTTGAAGAATACAAAGAAATACTTTAACAATATATATGTATATTTATATTGTGACAAGCAATTTTCCCTAGGAGGGATAATTTATATTTCACAAAGATAATTCCTTTCATGTAGTTTTCCCAACTCTAGTGAGTTCCCAAACTGGGGATGTGTTCGGCAGCATGAAGAATCTGCTTTACCTAGATTGAGGATTTTGTTAGAGTTGAAATACATTCTCTTAGATTGGGGGAAGTGTGTTTTTTTTTAATAGGAATTCTAAAACAATCTATCTTTGTGAAGAGATGTGAAGGGAAGAGAACCTGGCTACATTTTAACTCAGTCTACATAGTGTTTGGTCCTCAGAGTATTTTCTATACTCTGATCATGTATTAACTAAACTTATCCCTAAGGCTGGGATGATATCGTAGGCACAAGGAAACTCTAAAGAATTCCACTTTGTAGAGTGAATCAGGAACAGTGATTATGAGGTCCTCTCCAATCTGGATTTCACTAAGTCTCAAAGGGGTTAGCCATTGCCAATAACCTTCCAATCAACACCTTTATTTTTTTTTCTTCTTTCCACACGCACCCAACATGATCTTCCCCCCTGGAGCTACATTTCCAGTTGATCACGGGCTAAGCAGCTCTAGTTTTTTCCATGTCTGCCATTATCTTTTCCAGACTCCAGGGTATCATTATCTGACCGCTGGGTCTTTTCAGAAACCTTGCAGCTGAATCCTCCTATATGTGTTGTCTCTCTCTGTCATAAAATGAACTCCTCGAGAGTAATGACTGTCATAATTTTCTTTTATTTCCTTTACTAAGCATAGCACTTGACTTAAAAATTTAATAAAGTTTTTTCGTTCATTCACTCATCCAATTGTTTTAATAATACCTAATATTTCTAGAGTACTTGAAGATTTGCACAATACTATACATTGGCTATGTCATTCTGTCTTCTCAACAACTGTGTAGCATAAGCATAATTACTATATTAATTTTGCATATGAAGAAATGAAGACTGAAAAGGTATCATTTTCATTTTATGGATGCAGAAAGAGAAAGGTTAATGAGTTGCCCAGGGTTACATAGCTAGTTCATGTCTGAGAAAGGATTCAAACTCAGTTCCTCATGACTTCAAGTCCAACCCTTTATTCATTGCACCAAACCTACTTCTATTCTTCTGCTTCTACATCTAAACAGGTTCAAATCACATTATTATTTTGTTTAATTTAAGGGATTCATGTGATAAACTTTCAGATTTATAAAATAGCTGTAGAAATGATGACTACTTGAAATAACATCTTGTTAGTTGAGTTGCTGATAATTGTAGACTTCATGACTTATAAGTGTTGATTATGTGTCTCATGTCTATTAGTTTGTCAAATCAACAAAAAGAACTGTTAAAATAACTGCAAACAGTTGGGCAGAGCCAAGATCTCAGAATGAGAGTTTGTACTCACCTAAGAACTAAGTCAAACTCCTTCAGACACCTCTAAAAAAAGAATTTAACAAATTTTTAAGTGGCAGAATTCACTAGGAAACACAGTGTGGCAGATTTCCAGCCCAGGACAGCCTGGAAGAACAACAGGAAGGATCTGTTTCACCGGACTGGAGGAGTGCAGAATCCATAGCACACAAGCTGTACCAGCACAGACACTGCCACAGCAAAGCCAAGCAGGAAGTTCCTGGTGATTTGAAGCAGAAGCAGCAGAGGAGATTCTCAAACATATCATTGTAGGATGAGAGTCCAGTGGAAATGAGTTAGAGAAAAGTGCAGAAGGCCAGGTAATAGCAGCAGCCCCTTTTGAGACTATCAGCCTGCAGATAAGATGTCTGTAAGTCACCTACTTGAACTTCATGGGGCCAAGATGGCAGAGTGATCTGTAAATTCTCTCCCCTCCCCTTGTTGACCTTGAAAAAACCAGAGAATATTTCTCCAGGAAAACTCCTGGAATAGTGCTATCAGTCCAAGGGGTAGACAGCCTCTTAGCCAGAGAGGCTAGAAAAATCACAAAGTGGGTCCCTTTTGCTGTGTTTGAAGGGGACCAGTGCAAGACCAGAGCTGTTCCAGACAGCTACATCTCAGTTAAACATGAAGGGATCCTCAGCCCCAGAGAGGTGCAGCCTGTAATTGCGAACAGCAGGATCTAAAGTGTGCCTTAGCACAGCAAGGGGACTTGGGCAGACACCAGCGATGATGGGAGCTCACCAGCCTCTAAGCTGGCCTGTGCTCTAGCTCAGGATAGGAGACCTCTTGAGGCCAGACTACCCCCCATCAGCAAGCTCCAGGGTAAGATGAAGAAAGACTTCACCTGGTCTAAGCTCTGGTCCACCAGCCAGCCCAGTGCCAGGTAAGGTGCAGCATTCTAGCTTTTACCTAAAAAAGAAGCAGAGGCCACAATACACAAAGCCTCAAGTTCTAAGCACAAGAACCATGGAACAGAGGCCCTTGCATTCCAAAAGCAAAGACCCAATCGAAAACTCAAGAAAAAGGCGATTATCATGACCAAAAAGCAAAGCAGAAAGGAAAAGATCATAGAAGTTTACTATGGGAACAAGGATCAAAATATGAATGTCAAAGAGATCATCACTGAGACTGTACTCCCATCTGAAACCTCAGAAGGGAATATAAACTGGTCTCGTGCTCAAAGAGCATACTTGGAAGAGCTCAAGGAGGCTTTTAAAGTCAAATTAGAGAGGTAGAAGAAAAACTGGCTAACTATTTTAAAAATATGAAAAAAGGAATTCATGGAAGAATTTAAAAAGAAAATTAGACAAAGGAACAAAGAGATGCAAAACTTAATTGGAACAATTGGTCAAATGGAAAAAGAGATGCAAAAGTTAACAGAAGAAAGAAATCCATTAAAAGTTAGAATTGGAAAAGTAGAAGTTAATGACTCTATGAGGCATCAAGAATCAAACAGAATCTAAAGAATGAAAAAAATAGAAGAAAATGTAAAATATCCCATTGGAGAAACAACTGACCTGGAAAGTAGATCCAGGAAAGAAAAATCTAAGAATTATTGGTCTACCACAAAGCCATGATGAAAAAAGATCCTGGACAATATTTTCCAAGAAATCGTTAAGGAAAACTGCCCTAAGGTCCTATATCCAGAGGAAAAAATTGTCATTGAACGAATCCACTGATCACTTCCTGAAAGAGATACTAAATAGAAAACAAGAAATGTTGTTGCCAAATTCCGAAACCATCAAGTTAAGGAGAAAATATTGCAAGCACCCAGAAACAAACAATTCTAATATTGTGGAATTACAGTCAGGATTCCATAAGATTTTGTAGCTTCCACATTCAAAGATCAGAGGGAATGGAATATATTTTTTGAAGCAAAGGAGCTCGGACTACAACCAAGGCTCAATTACTCAGCAAAATTGAACACAATATTTCAGGCAAGGAGATGGACATTCAATTAAATATGGAATTTCCAGAACTTCCTGATGAGAAGACCAGAACTCAATAGAAAATTTGATCTTCTAAGAAGTCTCAAGAGAGGCATAAAAAGGCAAAAAGGGGGTGGGGGAAAGCAATTTGTTATTCGATATGGACAAACTGTTTGATACTTATTACTCTGGAGTATTTTATATTTATTGTGATATTTAAAAGGGACATACATAGATAAAGGTAGTGGATATAAATTAAATGATGTGATGATCAAAAATAAGGGTACAAAGGGATTGTAACTGGAGATGTGAAAAGGAGGTGGCAGAAAAAGGTAAAACATCACAGAAAGAGGCACAGAAACATATTTCAGAATAGGGAAAAAGGGGTGGGAGATGAGCACAGTTTGAGATTTCCTCTGATATGAATTGATTCAAGGAGAGAACAACAAAATTAGTTAAATATAGAAATCTAGCTAGCCCTATAGGCAGTAGGAGGAGAAAGGGGAAAGAAAAAAGAGGGAAGGCTAAAAGAGAGAGAAGTAGCAAGGTAAAAGGGGAAATAAAGGGAGGGAGACTGATAGAAGGGAAGGAAGGCTGAGGGAGGTGGTGGTAAAAAATGAAACTATTGTGGAGGGGAAGAGAGAAGGGAAAACTAAAAGCATAAATGGAGGGAAAGAGAATGAAGGGAAAGATACAGATAGTAATCATAAATGTGAATGTGAATGGGATGAACTCTCCCATAAAACAGAGGCAGATAGCAGAATGGATTAAAAATGGAAATCAAACAATATGTTTTTTTACAAGAAACACATTGGAAACATGGGGATATCCAAAGGGCAAAGGTAAAAGGGTGGAGTAGACTATATTATGCTCCATCTGATGTTTAAAAAAACCAGAGGCAGCAATCCTAATCTCAGAGAAAACAAAAGCAAAAATAGATCTAATCAAAAATGATAAGGAAGGAAACTATATACTGCTAAAAGAAACTATAGATAATGGAGCAATATCATTACTAAATATATATGCACGAAGTGGTATAACATTCAAATTCCTTGAGAAGAAATTAAGGTAGTTAGAGGAAGAAACAGACAGCAAAATTATACTACTGAAGGACCTCAAACTCCCCTTCTCTAAACTTGATAAATCTAACCTAAAATAAAAAAAGAAAGAAGTTCAGGAGGTGAATAGAACTCTGGATAAGGTAGATATGATACATATCAGTAGAAAATTGAATGAGGATAGAAAGGAAGATACTTTTTTCTCCGTAATACATGACACATATACAAAAATTTACCTTATACTGGGACATAAAAGCTTTGCAATCCAATGCACATAGGCAGACATAATCAATGCATTCTTTTCAGAGCATAATGCAACATAATTATATGTAATAAGAGACCATGGAAAGATAGACCAAAAATTAATTGGAAACTAAATAATCTAACTCTAAAGAATGAGTAGGTTAAACAGCAAATTGTGGAAACAATAACTTCATTCAAGAGAAAGACAATAATGAGACAACCTACCAAAATTTATGAGATGTTTCAAAAGAAGTTATTAGTTTTAGACCATTGTACACCTACATGAAGAAAATAGTGAAAGAGGAGATAAATGAATTGGGCATGCAGCTGAAAAGGCTAGAAAAAGAATAAATTGAAAACTCCCAAATTAGAAATACTGAAAAGCAAAGAAAAAATTGACAAAATTGAAATTAAGAGAACTATTGAACTAATAAATATAACTAAGAGATGGTTTTACGAAAAAAAATATAATTGATAAATGTTTGGTCAATCTGATTTTTAAAAAGAAATAAGAAAACCAAATTACCAATATAAAAAATGAAAACAGTGAACTCACCTCCAATGTTGAGGAAACTAAAGCAATAATTCAGAATTACTTTGCCCAACTGTATGCCCATAAATTTGACAATCTGTGTGAAATGGATAAATATTTTTAAAAAATATAAATTGCCCAGAATAGCAGAAGAGAAAGTTGAGCACTTAATAACCCCATCGCCTAGAAAAGAAATTGAACAAGACATAAATGAACTCCCTAGTAAAAAATCTACATGGCCTGACGAATTTACAAGTAAATTCTATCAAACATGTAAAGAACAGTACATTCAAATACTATATAGACTATTTGGGAAAATTGGTGAAGTCCTACCCAATTCTTTCTATGATACAAATGTGGTTCTGATATCTAAACCAGGAAGAGCCAAAAGAGAGAAGGAAAATTATAGACCAATTTCTCTAATGAACACAGATGCGGAAATTTTAAATAAGATTTTAGCAAAAAGAATACAGCAACTTACCATGAGAATAATACATTATGGTCAGGTAGAATTTATGCCAAGAATGAAGGACTGGTTCAATATTGCAAAAAATATCAGTATGATTGATCATATCAACAAGAAAACTTACACAAATCATATGATTATCTCAAGAGATGCAGAAAAAACATTCAGCGAAATACATTCTATCCAATATCACATCCTATTGAAAACATTGTAGAGCACGAGAATGAATGGAACTTTCCGTAAAAATAATAAGCAATATCTACCTAAAATAATCAGCAAGCATTATATGCAAAGGTGATAAGCTAGATGCATTCCCAATAAGATCAAGAAAGAAACAAGAATGTGAATTATCACCATTGTTATTCAATATCGTACTGGAAATGTTAGCTGTAGCAATAAGAGAAGAAAAAGAAATTGAAGGAATGAGAATAGGCAAAGAAGAAACTAAGTTATCACTCTTTGCACATGATAAAACGACATACTTAGAGAATCCTAGAGAATCAAATGAAAAACTACTTGGAAAAAAAAAAAACTGTGGCAAAGTGGCAGGTTACAAAATAATTCCACATAAATCATCAGCACTTCTGTGTATTACTACCAAAGCCCAACAGCAAAAGATGGAAAGAGAAATCCCATTTAAACCTGTGGTAGACACTATAAAATATCTAGGAATCTTCCTGCCAAAACAAACCCAGGGATTAGATGAACACAATTACAAAACACTTTTCAAGGAAATAATTTCAGATCTAAGTAAGGGGAAAAGTATCAGTTGCCTGTGGGTAGGCCAAGCTAATGTAATTACAACGACAGTCTTACCTAAATTACTTTGCTTATTCAGTGCCAAATCAATCAAACTACCAGGAAATTATTTCCCAGAGCTAGAAAAAATAATATCAAAATTCATCTAGAATAAGAAAAGGTCCAGAATATCAAGGGAACTAATGAAAAGAAATTCTGGGGAAGGTGGCCTAACCCCACCAGATCTGAAATTGTTTTATATATAAAGCAGCATTCACCAAAATCACTTGGTACTGGCTAAGAAATAGAAAGGTAGACCAGTGAAATAAGTTAGGTACTCAAGACACAGTCGTCAATCAATATAGTAATCTGCTATTTGATAAACCTAAGGACCCCAGCTTCTTTTCACACAAACTGATGGAAAAACTGAATAACAGTGTGGTGGAAAATGGACATAGACCAATGCCTGACACCCTAAACAAGAATAAAGTCCAAATGGGCACATGATCTAGGTATAAAGATTGATACTATGGACAAATTGCAGGAGCAAGAAATAGTGTATTTATCATATTTATGGAGAAGGAAAGAATTTTTGACTAAACGAGATAGAAAGCATTATGAAGTGCAAAATGGATAATTCGGAGTATATTAAACTGAAAAGTTTTTTCACAGCCAAACCCAATGCAACCAAGATTAGGAGGGAAGCAGAAAATTGGAAAAGAAATTTTGCAACTAGTGTCTGTGATAAAGTCCTCATTTCTAAAATATATAGGGAATTGAGACAAATGTTCAAGAGTACAAGTCATTCCCCAGTTGATAAATGGTGAAAGAATATGATCAGGAAGTTTTCAGATGAAGAAATTAAAGATATCTATACTCATATGAAAAAAAATTCTCGAAATTGCTGTTGATTAGAGAGATGCAAATCAAAACAACTTTGCGATACCACATCACACCTATCAGATTGGCTAACCTCACAGAGCAGGAAGATGATAAATGTGGGAAAGGATGTGGGAGAGTTGGAAAACTAATTCATTGTTGGTGGAGCTATGAGCTGATCCAATCATTCTGCAGAAGAATTTGGAACTAAGCCCCAAAGGCTATAAAAATATGCATACCCTTTGACCCAGTCATTTCTCTTCTGGGACTGTATCCCCAAGACATCATAAAAATGGGAAAGGGTCCCACATGGACAAAAATATTTATAACAGGAGTCTTTGTGGTGGCCAAAAATTGGAAATCAAGGGGATGCCCATCAGTTTGGGAATGGCTGAATCAATTATGATATATGAATGCAATGGAATACTATTTTGAGGTAGAATTGTTCAGGATAAGAACATGTAGTTAAGTTATAATAACATTGGTAGAAGCAATACTTATATCCATGAGGTCAGAGGATCAGAGAAGTGTTGGGCAAAAGAAAAACTCCAATGTTTTTCATCTGCATCTTTTCATAGACTGACTCCTTAACTATCTACTACTACCTTGACCTTGTGTACCGTTCCCTTTTTCTGTAAAGGTAATTGAAATGGTGAGATCTTTCATATTCATTAATATGCCCATGTGGCCTCCCTGGGTCCCATGGAAGTCTGAAGCACATGATTCCACTATCCATGGAGACTGTGGTGGGAGGAGTTTGCTGAATGAGTGGGAAAGGAAGCGTTGAAAAGGAAAAGGTGGAGCTAGATAGAGCACAACTGAGAGGAAATTAGTCTTGAGAGGAGTCAGAACTCGGAAGAATGCAGGTGGCTGGCTAGTGTGAATAAAAGATATTGTTTGTTATTTTGTTTAAGAGAGTCTGTGATTTGTTTAATGGAGCTGGTTTGTGCGCTAGCTAGGTTAGCAGGGGGAATGCTTAGGGATGACCTTGTTCTCTGCCTTGTTATTGTCTACCAATTCTTGGTGTTGTGATGGATTTGGCTTTCCGGTATCTGACTAAAAGTTTTGATTCTGCTTTCTGTGTGGAGAATCTGTGGTATTCCAAGATTCGGAATTGCCCTGGGATATTCATGGCTGCCATAGGCACTGTGAATATCGCACTGGCGCTACTGGCGTTACATATCTCTTCCTCTCTTCTTCCCCCTAACCAGCCCTGGAGCCATGAACCATGATTAAATCATTCTCATCAATTTTCTTCAATTGGATTTCCTATCTTTTCCCCAATGACTAGTTTCCTCAATCATTATCTCTGTAACTTTTGGACCAAAATGTTCCCTCCTCGACTTTTTTATTTTTGTTGTCTTCATCAGTAGAATACAATGTAATTTCTTGAGTACTTTGTCTTCGTTTTTTGATCTTAGTATAAAATAATAATAACAACAACGATGATAATGATGATATTGTTACCTCTTATAAACTGCAGTATGACTGGTAAGAACTTCATAATTATTTCAGTTTATCCTTGCAACAATTCTGTGAAGTAGGTACCATTATTTTCCACATTTTACACATGAAGATACTGAGGTAGACTAGTCAAGTGACTTTCCCAGTGCTACATAGATAGTGTCTGAAAATGGATTTGAAATCAAGCCTTCCTGATCCAGCTCTAGTGCTCTATCTGATGAGCCACTAATCTGCAGTAAGAAGCATTTAATAAATGTTTTATTTTCATTTTTTCATTTATTGACTCATTCATTCATTCTGACCAGACCAGTCTTCTGACATATTATTTCCTTTCACAAGAGCTGTCATCTTACACACCCATGTATCCCATGATGTCTTCTCCATCAAGTTGTCACCACTATCATACACATCCTCCCTTCATTTTTTCCTTATCAAATATTTCTCCCCTGCTGCCGTATGCCATATAAACATAAACTTTGTGTTCCATCCTTAAAAATCATTACTTCATCCTAACATCTCATTAGATACTATCCTATATCTCTCCTCTACTTTTAGGCTAAACTTCTTGAAAAATCCACCCATACTTCCCCTTCTCTCACTTCTAAACCTTCTGGCATCTAGCTTTCGACCTTATCATTTACTGCTCTTTTAAAATTTTTATATATTTTACTTTTAATTTCTGAAATAAAACAATCATTTCCATAACATTCTATAATAAAAGCAATGGTTGCACATGAAACTGCAAAACTGTTATGTACAATATGCTACTCCTTTAAAGTATATAATGTTTACTTAATAATATATTTATATTACATATAATATATATTTATATGATGACATAATAAAGTTGTTATGTAAATGTCTTCTGTTGTTGCTGCTCTCCACCCTAGAGATGGCTGCCATTACACAAATATTGTGTATGTGTGTGTATGTGTGTGTGCATGTATGTGCATGTGTGTGAAATCATTTTACACATATTTCTATTTATCATTTCTCTGAATGAAGATGCCATCTTCCTTCATAGGTCCTTCATAGTCAATTTGGGTATTTATAATCGTCAAAATCATTTATTCACTCAAATTTGTTTTTAGCAAAAATATTCCTGTTGCTGTGTACAATGTTTTTGTTATGCTCATTTTAATTTTCATTATTTTGTGCAAGGTACCCATATTTTTCTAAGATCGTTGAGGTCGTCATTTTTTATAGCATAGTAGTATTCCATAACAATCATATACCACAACTTATTCAGCCATTCTCCACCTGACAGGCATCCCTACAGTTCCTAATTCTTTGCCACTACAAGGAGAACTGCTATAAATATGTTAGGATGAAAAGATTCTTTTCCTTCCACCAATCATCTTTGGAAGGAGACCCAATAGTAATATTACTGAGTTAAAGGGTATAAGCAATTTAAACTCTCTGGACCTAATTTCAGATTGTTCTCCTAAATGGTTGGATCAGTTCACAATTCCACCAAGAACATGTGGCCCAATTTTTCCGTATTCTTTCCAAATTCAGTTCTTCAAAATTACCGATAATTTTTAAATTGCTAAATTTAAAGATCTTCTTAAAATTCTTATCTTTCTTGACACTATTATTCAAATGACCTCCTTCTGAATGCTATCTCTTCTTTAGCTATTTATGACTTTGCTCTGTTCTGATTCTCCTCCTTGTTATGTGACCTCTGCTTCTCAGTCTCCTTTGATGGCTCATCCATATCACAGCCACTAACCATGAGTGTCCAACAAGGTTCTGTTCTAGTCTCACTTCTCATTTCTACACTATAGTGTTTGGTGATTTCATTATCTCCCAGTGTTTAATTGTCATCTCTATTCAAATGATGCCCAGATTTTTCTATCTAATACTAGTTTCTCTTCTTCACTCTGGTCAAGTACCAGCAAATGTATTTTGAATTTTTTAGATTGAGTGTATTGTATGCATCTCAAACTCATCACATACAAGACAGAATTTATTCTTTTCTCTCTTACATGTCCCTCTCCTCCAATTTCCCCTATTATTGTTGAGGATCCACCCTCCTTCCAGTCACCCAGGCCTACAGCCTAGGTGTAATTATTAATACTCACTCTCACTCACATAGATAAGAGATAGTATCAAGAAAAACAAGGTGATGAAAAGTGTCAGAAGTTGTAGAAAGTATGACAAAGATGAAAATGAAGAAAAGGTCATTATTAGATTTGTCAATATCTGATCTATTGCCAAATTTTGTTATTTCTACCTTTACGAAATCTTTTATCTATGTCCTCTCCTTTCATCTTACAAGTGATCCATCCCCTCAGGTCAGGTCATTTTCTGGATGAATGCAATACCCTAACTTGTCTCCCTGCTCTCAGTTTTTTCTCTCTCCAATTTATCCTCCATTCATAAGTCAAATTGATGCTGTAAAATGCAATAAGTATTTGCTGAATGTTTGCCATTGGATTTAATTCTTTCTTACACTTGTTTCTTAAACATTCCATTGCTTTAAATTGGTATAATTGTTTGATCCTCATGTTATGTAATCTTTACAAACTGAAGGACTTTATTATTGTTTATGATATCCTTATTTCCTAACACTTTGAAAATATTTCTATTTTTTATCCTTTAGTAGAAATGTGCCTTGTGTTCTGATTTATTTTTTTCAAGGAGGTTGATTGAGTCTTTTCCTTGGCCAACAGCAGGACTAGTGAACTTAAGGTTAATTAAAAGTTTTCCCTAAAAAAAGTTGGAATCAAGATATATGTATTAAATCAGGGAGAAACTATTTCATTTGAGAGTATCATTTTTTAATGATTTCAGGCACTACAACAATGAAATGGAACCTATCAATATATTACTTTATATGCCATCTAATAACATAGAAATTATTTTTCAATACTTCTTAGTATCGATATTTTAATACTGTCCATATGTAAATCATTTTAATGTTTCACTGAGACACATTCACATTAGACAAGATAATTGCTACTGATTTCATTTTTAAGAATTCCTATAGGAATTATAACGTAAATAAATGTAATGTTTCATTATATATTTTGTATGACGTTTTTCCATTTAGATTCACAAATATAAATCATACTCCAATACACACCATAACTATAGTTCCCAGATAAATCCATGATAAGAAATTTCAAAAGAATTTTAATTTTTACCGCTGAGGAGTTCTACACATACACTAAACAATCATCCTTATTATTCAACACAGAGTAAAAGACAATTAATCTATTGGATTACATTTGATTTTTACTGCTCACTTAGCTTCATTAGTAGCTCAGTTAAAATACTGAATTCAATAATTGGTAGCAGTCTGTTAAATTTGCATTTCCTGAGTCAGGTAATTTTGTAATTTATGTAGGACAAATAAACTCTCTCGAAGAGGTTAAATTAATTCAGAAAATAGCACAAGTTAAAGACAAGCAATATCACAGGAGCAACATATGTTTTTTTGGGTCTTGCTTAGAGCAAACTATATTAGAATCAGCATTTGGCTATCTTTCTTTAAAATGAATACTTTGAAATCAATCAATCCATATACATGCATTTATTTAAGCACTTTTCAAGTTCCAGACACTTTGTTAAAGTGCTAGGGACACAGAACGTAAAAAGTAATGATACCTATTATCAAGACACTGATTTTTTTTTAAATTCGAAAGGAATTTATCTATCTATCTATCTATCTATCTATCTATCTATCTATCTATCTATCTATTTATTTATTTATTATTGCTATGATTTTATTTGTTTTCACTGTTCTGCAATCACTTCCATATAACTTAGATTCCCCCCCCTCCCCTTT
The DNA here is from genome assembly GCF_028372415.1 of Notamacropus eugenii. Taxonomy (NCBI): domain Eukaryota; kingdom Metazoa; phylum Chordata; class Mammalia; order Diprotodontia; family Macropodidae; genus Notamacropus; species Notamacropus eugenii. The sequence continues at coordinate 121,954,000 of NC_092872.1, read as the reverse complement.
CCCCCTACTTCTTACCTCCCTCTCTGAGACGGCATACAATTTTATATAGGTTCTACACCTATATTCATATTAAATACATTTTCACCTTAGTCATGTTAGGTAGAAGAATTAAAATGAATGGGAGAAACCATAAAGCAAACCAAAATGTAATACAAAAGAAAAGGATCTGCTGCATTCTGTGATCGAATTCCATAGCTCTTTCTCTGGATGTGGAACGCCATTGGGAATTTTGTAAGTCCTTGCATTGCAATGAAGTTCTAAAGGATGCTGAAATTAAAGAGCATCCAGTGATTTAAATGACAGATGGGGACATCAAACTGTCTTGGACCCTCTTTTCTGTTGCATTTACATTATTTCACTTGGTGGTCCCATCCAGTTTCATGTATTCAATTATCATCTCTATGCAGATGATTCTCAAATCTGTTTATGCAGCCCTAATCTCTCTGCTGAACTCAGGTCTTGTATATCCTCTCCTCTATTAGAGATCTCAGATAGGATGTCCTGTAGACACTTTAACTTCAACTTATTCATTATCTTTATTCTCATTATCTTTTCTTCCAAAACTTTTCTGTTTACCTCTTTTGCATCCTTTTTGATTCCCTCAAATATACTTTTAACAAGTAAACAGGAATTTCTTAAAAAGTATTAATGACACTCAGATATTTAGCCTCAATTTCTCTCTTGATCTCTGGTCCCAGTTGTCTATTGGACCTTTCCTACTAGTTATTGGATAATCGAATTCATCTTCAAAACAGAATTTATCCTCTTCCTCTCAACACTATCTCTGGCATGTGTTAGATGTCAGCAGAGGACAGCTAGATGGTGTAGTGAACAGAGTTCTGGACCTGTAGTTAAAAAGACCCAAATTCAAAACTGGTCTCAGATACGAGCTGTGTGACTCAGGGCTAGGCACTTAACTTCTCCTTTCCTTAGTTTGGGGGATAATAAGAGCAACAAGTTTGCTGTGAGAATTACATGAAATAGCACTTGTAAAACATTCAGCACAGTGCCTGACAGGTAATAGGCACGTAACAAACGTATGTTCCCATCTCATTACTAACATAAGGAATGCCCTAGTTTAGGTCTGTGATCGCCTCAGAACTATTGTAATTGGGTCCTATATAGTAATTTGAGTGAAATAGATTTGGAATAATTTTGAAATTAAAAAGAAAATTAGTCATGAAGGAAATGGAAGACATTTCAAGTTGCAAATAATTGTTCCCTGGATGGCGGAGTAGAAAGACGCACATACACATAGCTCCGAACCCACAACCCACAGATCGGCTACAGAGGAGCAACTCACGGTGAATTCTGCACCCAGAGGCCACGGAATATTGGAGGGAGGGAGATTTCTGTTCCGGAGAGACCTGCAAACCTCTCGCGGGGGGTCCTTTGCGCTGCGGACTGGGCGCCGGGACTGGGAGCAGAGGGCAGCCCTGCAGCGGCCGCGGCACTGAGAGGAAAAGATTCGAGCGGGCTTCGGGGACGGGATCTCAAGCAGCCACGCGGGTCCCTCCACCCACAGAGGGACCTGCAAACCTCTCGCAAAAGGTCCGTCGCGGGGGGCGGAGCCAAGATGGCGGAGTGAAAGCAACGACTCACCTAAGCTCCTGGAAAAACTCCTCTGGATATATCTGGGGGGAGAGTCTGACCAGACTTTGGAGGTGTAAAATCCAGTGGGTGACGGACTTTGACGGATTCGGAGCCCAGGCTGGACCGGAGGGTCCACGGGAGGGATCTGTTCCGCGGGGGTAAGACCCCGGCGCACAGCGCAGCGTGGTCAGCGCGGCAGAGCGGAGGGGACCAGAGGAGCCCGAGAGTGGCGGGCGAGACCAGCGGAGCAGGAGATAAGCCAGGCCGAGCCGGTGAGAGCCGCTGAGTGCCAGACATCAGCGCAGCAGTCCTTGAAATCTTCAGCCTGAAGACGGACTTCGGTGGGTCACTACTTGAACTTCCAGGAACTGGGATGGCAGAGTGATCAGTAAGTGCTCTCTCCTACCCCCTGATGACCCTGAGGGAACCATAAAATTCTTCCCCAGATTAATCCTGGATCAGCGGGAACAGCAGAAGGGGGGGGGGGGTGGTCTCATAACACCAGAGGCTGGAAAAGTGGCAAAGGGGGATTCTTCCTACTGTGGTGGAGGCGATCTGGAGGGACAGACGACCCAGGGCAGAGAAAATTCGCACTGAGACCCAGGCAAGCCTCAGAGCCAGGAGACGAGCCCCAGGAGGGGCGGGAACACGCGTTAGCTTCTAGGCGTGCCCCAGCCCTCCAGGGGAAAAGGGAAGACAATAGGGAAGCTGGGATTACAATCCCATGACCTTGCCTTTGCCTCAAGTCAGCTGAGGAGATAGCCTGAGACCAGACCACACCTCCCACACACCTAACAAGCTAACCCCAGGGTTGATCGGGGAAACAAAAAACAAAAGCCTGCTTTCAGCCTAGACACACATCAGCTCAACTTAAAGATCTGTACCTTCTGACTGAAAGAACCAAAAGCTACAACACTCAGCCAACATCATGAATCGGAAAAAGCAGACGAAAAGTGAAAAAGCCATAGAATCTTTCTATGGGGATAAGGACCAAAACACAAACACCAAAGAGGTTAGAGCTGAGACTGTACTTCCATCTGAAACCTCAGATGGGACTATGAATTTCTCGCAAGCACAACTAGATTACCTGGAACGTCTGAAGAAGGATATAAAAGAAAAACTGGCCAATGATTTTAAAACTATAAAAAAAGAATTCACTGATGAGAACATCACCCTGAAAAAGAAAATTGAAGAAATGGAAAAGGAAGTTCAAAAATTAACTGGAGAGAATAATTCCCTAAAAGGAAGAGCTAATCAAATGGAAAAGGAAACCCAAAACCTAATTGGGAAAATTGATCAGATGGAAAAGGAAACCCAAAACCTAACTGGGAAAATTGGTCGATTGGAAAAAGAAGTACAAAAATTAAATGGAGAAAATAGCTCCTTAAAGGGAAAAATTGGTCAGATGGAAAAGGAGATGGAAAAGCTAACTGAAGAAAACACTACGATGAAGATTAGAATTGGGCAAGTAGAAACTAATGACTCAATGAGGCAACAAGAATCAGTCAAACAAAATCTAAAGAATGAAAAGATAGAAGAAAATGTAAAATATTTAATTGGAAAAACAACTGACCTGGAAAACAGATCCTGGAGAGAAAATCTAAGAATTATTGGCCTGCCAGAAACCCATGATGAAGAAAAGAGTCTGGACAATATCTTCCAGGAAATCATCAAGGAAAACTGTCCAGAAGTACTAGACTCAGAGGGCAAAATAGTCATCGAAAGAATCCACCGTTCCCCTCCCGAAAGGGATCCCAAACTCAAAACCCCAAGAAATATAGTTGCCAAATTCCAGAGCTATCAAGTGAAGGAGAAAATACTACAAGCAGCCAGAAAGAAACAATTCAAATATCAAGGACACACAGTCAGGATCACACAGGACCTTGCAGCTTCTACATTAAAAGATTGAAAGAATTGGAACCCAATATTCCGTAAGGCAAAGGAGTTGGGACTTCAACCAAGGATCAACTACCCAGCAAAGTTCAGCATAACATTTCAGGCAAGGAGAAAGTCATTCAATGAAATAAGGGATTTCCAGAGCTTCCTGACCAAAACACCAGAACTCAATACACAATTTGATCTTCAAATGCAGGTCTCCAGAGAATCATAAAAAGGTAAACAGAGGGGAAAAACCAAAACCAAAAACTTGCTACTCAATTAGGGCAAATTGTTTACCTCCCTATAAGGAAAGATGATACCTGTTAATCTTGAGAACTGTGCAGCTATTATGATAAAAGGGATATATGTAGAGGGAACGGGCATAAAGTAAATGATGTCATGTCAAAAATATGATTTAAGTATGAGAAGGGAATGTAATAGGAGGTGTGGAAAGGGGGAAGCAGAAAATGGCAAATTATATCACAGGAAGAAGTACAAAACTATAGTAGAGGGAAGGAGGGGAGGGAGATGAGCATTGTTTGAGAGGTACTCTCATCTGATTTGTTCAAAGGAGGGAACAATAATCTTAAGTAGATAAGCCTAACTAGCTCTATAGGTAGTAGGAGGGGAAGGGGGAAGAAAGGGGAGGGTGGCTAAAAGGGAGGAAAGAAGCAATAAGAGTAAAGGGAACTAAAAGGGAGGGGGGTCAAAAGAAGGAGGGGAAGGCTGCAGGAGGAGGGGGTGAAAAGTGAATACTATTGAGGAGGGGAAGGGAGACGGGAGAGCTAAAAGCACAAATGGTGGGAAAGAGGTTGGAGGGAAATACACAGATTGTAATCATAACTGTGAATGTGAATGGAATGAACTCTCCCATAAAACGGAGACGGATAGCAGAATGGATTAAAAGCCATAATCCAACAATATGCTGCTTACAAGAAACACATTTGAAACGGGGGGATACACATAGGATAAAGGTCAAAGGATGGAGCAGAATATATTGTGCTTCAGCTCATGTAAGAAAGGCAGGAGTAGCAATCCTAATCTCAGACAAAGCGAAAGCAGAAATAGATCTAATCAAAAGGGATAAGGATGGAAACTATATCCTGCTAAAAGGCACCATAGACAATGAAGCAATATCATTACTAAACATGTATGCTCCAAGTGGTATAGCATCCAGATTCTTAGAGGAGAGGTTGGGGGAGTTGAAGGAAGAAATTGATAGCAAAACTATACTAGTGGGGGACCTCAACCTCCCCCTCTCTGAACTCGATAAATCCAACCTCAAAATAAACAAGAAAGAGGTTAAGGAGGTAAATAAAACTCTGGATAAGGTAGATATGATAGATCTTTGGAGAAAATTAAATGGGAATAGGAAGGAATATACCTTTTTCTCAGCGGTACATGGAACATTTACAAAAATTGACCATGTATTAGGACATAAAAATCTCACAATCCAGTGCAGAAAGGTAGAGATAATCAATGCATCCTTTTCAGATCATAATGCATTAAAAATTACATGTAATAAAAGGCCATGGAAAGAGAAACCAAAAATCAATTGGAAACTAAATAATCTAATTCTAAAGAAGGGTTGGGTTAAAGAAGAAATCATAGAAACAATCAACAATTTCATTCGAGAGAATGACAATAGTGAGACAACATACCAAAACTTATGGGATACTGCAAAAGCAGTTATTAGGGGAAGTTTTATATCTCTGAATGCTTACATAAATAAAATAGAGAGAGAGGAGATCAATGACTTAGGCTTGCAGTTGAAAAAGCTAGAAAAAGAACAAATTGAAAATCCCCAAGTAAATACCAAATTAGAAATACTGAAAACCAAAGGAGAGATTAATAAAATTGAAATTAAGAAAACTATTGAATTAATAAATAAAACCAATAGTTGGTTTTATGAAAAAACTAATAAAATTGATAAACCTTTGGTCAATCTGATTAAAAAAAAGAAAGAAGAAAACCAAATTACTAATATTAAAATGAAAGGGGTGAACTCACCTCCAATGAGGAGGAAATTAAAACAGTAATTAGAAACTACTTTGCCCAACTTTATGCCCACAAATTCGATAATCTAAATGAGATGGATGAATATTTTAAAAAATACAAATTGCCCAGATTAACAGAAGAGGAAGTTGATTACTTAAACAACCCCATATCATAAAAAGAAATTGAACAAGCCATCAATGAACTCCCTAGGAAAAAATCTCCAGAGCCAGATGGATTCACAAGTGAATTCTATCAAACATTTAAAGAACAGTTAATTCCAATACTACATACACTATTCTTGAAAATTGGGGAAGAAGGAGTCCTCCCAAATTCTTTCTATGACACAAATATGGTTTTGATACTCAAACCAGGAAGAGACAAAACAGAGAAAGAAAATTATAGACCAATTTCCCTAATGAATATAGATGCAAAAAGTTTAAATAAGATTCTAGCAAAATGAATACAGCATCTTATCATGAGATTAATACATTATGATCAGGTAGGATTCATACCAGGACTACAGGGCTGGTTCAATATTAGGAAAACTATTAGCATTATCAATCACATCAACAACAAAGCTAACAAAAACCACATGATTATCTCAATAGATGCAGAAAAAGCTTTTGACAAAATACAACATCCATTCCTACTAAAAACATTGGAGAATGTAGGAATAAAGGGAACTTTCCATAAAATAATAAGCAGTATCTATCTAAAACCTTCAGCAAGCATTATATGCAATGGGGATAAGCTAGATGCATTCCCAATAAGATCAGGGGTGAAACAAGGTTGTCCATTATCACCACTATTATTTAATATGGTACTAGAAATGTTAGCTGTAGCAATTAGACAAGATAAAGATATTGAAGGAATAAGAATAGCCAAAGAAGAAACTAAGTTATCACTCTGCAGATGATATGATGATTTACCTAGAGAATCCCAGAGATTCAAGTAAAAAATTACTAGAATTAATAAACAACTTTGGCAAAGTTGCAGGGTACAAAATAAACCCACACAAATCTTCTGCATTCCTATATATTAGCAACAAAGTCCAACAGCAAGAGATAGAAAGAGAAATCCCATTTAAAGTTAGGGTAGACAGTATAAAATACTTAGGAGTCTACCTGCCAAAACAAACCCAGGGATTATATGAACACAATTACAAGACACTTTTTGCACAAATAAAGTCAGATTTAAGTAAGTGGAAAAACATTAGTTGCTCATGGGTAGGCCGGGCTAATATAATAAAAATGACAATTCTACCCAAATTAATATGCTTATTTAGTGCCATACCAATTAAACTATCAGACAATTACTTTCTAGAGCTGGACAAAATAATATCAAAATTCATTTGGAAAAACAAAAGGTCCAGAATATCAAAGGGACTAATGAAAAGAAATGCTTGGGAAGGTGGCCTAGCGCTACCAGAACTCAAACTGTACTATAAAGCAGCAATTATCAAAACCACTTGGTATTGGCTAAGAAACAGAGAGGTAGACAAGTGGAATAGACTTGGCACTCAAGATGCAGTAGGCAAGGAATATAGCAACCTTCTGTTTGATAAACCCAAGGACCCCAGCTTCTGGGATAAGAACTCATTGTTTGACAAAAATTGCTGGGAAAACTGGATAACAGTGTGGTGGAAATTAGGCATAGACCCATACCTGACACCGTACACAAGAATAAAGTCCAAATGGGTACATGATTTAGGTACAAAGATTGATACCATGAATAAACTGGAGAAGCAAGGAATAGTGTATTTATCAGATCTATGGAGAAGGGAAGAATTCTTTACTAAAGGAGAGATAGAATGCATTATGAAATGCAAAATGGATAACTTTGATTACATTAAACTGAGAAGTTTTTGCACAACCAAACCCAACGCAACCAAAATCCGGAGGGATGTAGTAAATTGGGAAAGAATTTTTACAGCTAAGCTCGGGGACAAAGGCCTCATTTCTAGAATATATAGAGAACTGATCCAAATGTACAATCATATAAGTCATTCCCCAATTGATAAATGGTCAAAGGATATGAACAGGCAATTTTCAGAGGAAGAAATTAAAGCTATCTATAATCATATGAAAAAATGCTCTAAATCACTATTGGTTAGAGAGATGCAAATCAAAACAACTCTGAGGTACCACATCACACCTATAAGATTGGCAAACATGACAGAACAAGAAAATGATAAATGCTGGAGAGGATGTGGGAGAGTTGGAACACTAATTCATTGTTGGTGGAGCTGCGAGCGCATCCAACCATTCTGGAGAGCAATTTGGAACTATGCCCAAAGGGCTACAAAAATGTGCATACCCTTTGACCCAGCAATATCGCTACTTGGACTGTATCCCCAAGAGATCATAAAAATGGGAAAGGGTCCCACATGTACAAAAATATTTATAGCAGCACTCTATGTAGTTGCCAAAAACTGGAAGTCAAGGGGATGTCCATCAATTGGGGAATGGCTGAATAAATTATGGTATATGAATGTAATGGAGTACTATTGCGCCATAAGAAATGATGAACAAGAAGACTTCAGAGAGGCCTGGAAGGACTTATATGACCTGATGCTGAGTGAAAGGAGCAGAACCAGGAGAACTTTATGCACAGCAACAACCACAGTGTGTGAGAGTTTTTTCTGGTAGACTTAGATTTTTGTAATAACACAAGAACTTCTTACCAAAAAAAAAAAAAAAATCCCAATGGAGGATCTCAAGGCAAAATGCCTGCCACACTCAGAGAGAGAAATATGGAAGTCACTCACATATTGTAGCAGATCATGTTTGTGTATGTGTATGTGTTTGTGTATCATGTTCTGATTTGTTATACGATTTCTTTCATTTATCTTAGTCTGACTACATAGCATGACTATAGTGAAAATATACTCAATAGGAAAGTATATGTAGAATCTATACAGAATTGTATGCAGTCGTGGGGAGGGAGGGGGGGAGTGGGGGGTAGGTGGAGGGGATAAAATCACAATTGTATGGCAGTGACTGTTAAACATTTCAAAAAAAAAAAAAAAAAGGTCCGTCGCGCTGCAGACGCGGAGCACAGCCCAGCCCAGACCTGCTGCGGCCACAGAAACAAGAGAAACAGACCCGAGCAGGCTTCAGGGACGGGATCTCCAGCGGCCACACAAGTCCCTCCGCCCACAGGTGACAGGGGTCGATGAGAGAGTCTCTTTGGCGGGTCGAGAGGGGCGGGGTGCCCCCATGATTCGGGCCCCCCCGGGAGGTAGAAGCTGAGAGGCGGCTGCAGACAGGGGCTCCCCAAGCGGGCGGGAGCCTGGATCCATTGTGGAAGGTCTGTGCTTAAACCCCCTGAGGGAACTGAGCCTGAGAGGCAGCCCTGCCCCAACCTCAGCACCTGAACTTAATCTGACACTGAATAGCAGCCCTGCCCCTGCCAAAAGCCCTAAGGCTGGAAGCCCAAACGCTAGCTGGGAGGATCAGGAGGCTAGGTGGGTGTGAGGAGAATATTCAGAGGTCAAGTCACTGGCTGGGAAAATGCCCAGAAAAGGTAAAAGAAATAAGACTATAGAAGGTTACTTTCTTGGTGAACAGGCATTTCCTCCCTTCCTTTCTGATGAGGAAGAACAATGCTTACCATCAGGCAAAGACACAGAAATCAAGGCTTCTTTGTCCCAACCCACCCAATGGGCTCAGGCCATGGAAGAGCTCAAAAAGAATTTTGAAAATCAAGTTAGAGAGGTGGAGGAAAAACTGGGAAGAGAAATGAGAGAGATGAAAGAAAAGCATGAAAAGCAGATCAGCTCCCTGCTAAAGGAGACCCAAAAAAATGTTGAAGAAATTAACACCTTGAAAACTAGCCTAACTCAATTGGCAAAAGAGGTTCAAAAAGCCAATGAAGAGAAGAATGCTTTCCAAAGCAGAATTAGCCAAATGGAAAAGGAGATTCAAAAGCTCACTGAAGAAAATAGTTCTTTCAAAACTAGAATGGCACAGACGGAGGCTAAGGACTTTGTGAGAAAGCAAGATATCACAGAACATAGCGAGAAGATTGGAAAAATGGAAGATAATGTGATATATCTCATTGGAAAAACAACTGACCTGGAAAATAGATTCAGGAGAGACAATGTAAAAATTTTGGGACTACCTGAAAACCATGATCAAAAGAAGAGCCTAGACATCATCTTCCATGAAATTATCAAGGAAAACTGCCCTGAGATTCTAGAACCAGAGGGCAAAATAAATATTCAAGGAATCCGCAGAATACCGCATGAAAGAGATCCAAAAAGAGAAACTCTTAGAAACATTGTGGCCAAATCCAGAATTCCCAGGTGAAGGAGAAAATATTTTAAGCAGCTAGAAAGAAACAATTCAAGTATTGTGGAAATACAATCAGGATAACACAAGATCTAGCACCCTCTACATTAAGGGATTGAAGGGAATGGAATAGGATATTCCAGAAGTCAAAGGATCTAGGACTAAAACCAAGAATCACCTACCCAGCAAAACTGAGTATAATACTTCAGGAGAAAAAATGGCCTTTCAATGAAATAGAGGATTTTCAAATTTTCTTGATGAAAAGACCAGAGCTGAAAAGAAAATTTGATTTTCAAACACAAGAATGAAGAGAACCATGAAAAGATGAACAGCAAAGAGAAGTCATAAGGGACTTACTAAAGTTGAACTGTTTACATTCCTACATGGAAAGACATGCACACACGCACACATACATAGAGACAGAGTGCACAGAGTGAATTGAAGAGGATGGGATCATATCTTAAAAAAAAAAAAATGAAATCTCTTCCTCTGCTCTAATCTTAAAGAAAGAAGTAGCACTTTTCCTTGACAATGTTAACCCATCAACTTGTACCTGTTAGTCTTTTCTTCTCTTCCTATCAGAAAGGATGCCTATTTGATTACAGTTTCTCATTCCCTAATTTTCAATCTCATCTTATCCACTGACCCTTTTACTAATGCTTACAAATCCTGTCCAGATCTCCTCTAAGGAAAAAACAAAACAAACAAACAAACAAAATCTCACTACTATATGATCTTATCATTCCTACAAAGTATTGTCTTTTATTTCACCTGTCTTCATGTAGCCAAACTCCTAGAAAAACTGTTTATACTTGTTTCCTCTACTTTTTCACCTCTCCCTCGTTTCTCAACCCTTTTCAGTATGGCTCCTGACCTCATCATCCAAACAAAACTGCTCCCTTCAAGATTACCATTTATCTACTATTTGCCAAGTCTGATAGTCTTTTCTAAGCTCTCATCCTTGTTGACTTCTCAGTATTTGAGAATCCTTCCTCTAGACACCTTTGCCTTACTAGTCTTTGTGACATTATCCTCTCTCCTGATTCTCCTCCTATTTATCTGCCCACTCCTCAGTAATTTTTTGTGAATTATCATTCATGTCCCAACCCCTATATATGGGTGTGCCTCTAGGCTCTGTCCTGGGTCTCCTTCTTTGCTTCCACTGTAACCTCTCTCGGTGATCTCATCAGCTCCCATGGGTTCACAGCTGTGATCTCCATACAGATGACTCCCAAATTTAGATATCCTGCCCTAGTGTCTCTCCAAAATTTCAGGCCTGAATCATCTACTTCCTATTGGATATCCCTAAACCGATATTTTACAGGCACTTCAGACTCAATATGTCTAAAGCAGAATTCATTATCTTTCATTCCAAATTCTATCTTCTTCTCAATCTCCCTTTTCTGTTCCTTCCAATCATTCAGGTTCACAACCTTCAGCAGAACTGGGCTCATTAAAAGCAAAGGCTTCATCACTCTTTTATTTTTATCCTTAGCATCTAAAATAGTACCTGGCATGCTAAACACTTAATAAATATGTGTTGACTGACAAAAAAAAATAATAATTGTGCCCTGTAATTTACATACCAGGATGAAAAATAAAAAACAAAACTGAGAGAAAGAGAAGTAGAGGAAAAAAAAAAGGACTAAGGAATCTTTTGCCCAGACTATTCTAGTCTTCTAACTGGTCTCCTCATTTCCAGTTTCTTTCCTGTTCAATTTATTCTGTGCTCAGCTGTTGGAATGATCTCCCTAAAGCACAATTCTGACCCTGATATTGCCTTGTTTAAGAAAGTTAAATAGCTCCTTTTGTCTCTGCGATAAAAATACACATCTCTCTGTTTAGGATTTAAACCCTTCATTATCTATTTTTGATACTAGGTTGAAATTCAGATGGTAATAGTTAGGGATCAATTAGAGGAGAAAAAATGTCTGGATGTAACTCATGGTGAAGTCAGAATCAGTCTAAAATAATAATGACAACATCTAACATTTACACAAAACATTAAAGTTTACCAAACGTGTTCTATATTTTATCGCCTTTGATTCTCATAACAACCCTGCACATTAGATGCTATTATTTGCCACATTTACAGATGAGGAAACTAATACTGAAGATGAATTGGCTTGTCGAGGATAACATAGCCAATAAGTATCCAAGGTAAAATTCATATCTACATCTCCCACACTCTAAGCCCAGCATTCTTCATGTTTGAGTACTAAGGTCTATTCTTCTAGGTCAGGAGGTTAATCCAGTTATCACCAAATACTTCTTTAGAACTCACCAGTGTTCATAAGTGCTGTATTTCAGTAACTATACTCTCTTCCCTTGAGGCAAGTCTTGTCTTTAATTTAAAATAATTCAATATAATAGTGAGTCTGCAAGGTCCCCATGGCAAGTTAAACTCAAAGAAGCATACAGTGCTTCCTTAGATATCAAAATAGCATCTCTACTCAAATATTATAAAGGCTTCATGTCATTATAAAGGAAATTTTATGATTCATTTTTAAATATGTATTTTTTTTCTTTGCCGTGATTATATATGAAGGTATAAGGCCTTAGGAGACACTATTATGCTTAACAATTGATTGGTAATTAATTTTTCATATACTTTCCAAATGAAGCCAGGTCATGTTTGGAGAAGAATATTGAAACAAGATGGTGAGCCAAGATGATGGGGTAAAAGCACATACTCACCTAAGCTCTAAAAAGAGAATCTGATCAAATTTTAAATTGGCAGAATCCACTAAGAGACAGAGTGTTGCAGATTTCCATCATAAGATAACCTGAAAGGCTGATGGCAAGGATCTGTTACACAGGACTGGAGGATCACAGTGCACACAGGCTGTATGGGCACAGACCCCGTCATAGCAATAGCGAACAGGAACTGCCAGACAGACTGAAGCAGAAGCATCAGTGTGAATTCTCAAACATATTAGCAAAGGACAGGATTCCAGTGGAACTGCGTGAGAGAGAAACACAGAACCCCAGAGATTAAATGTCAGTAAGTCACCTACTTCAACTTCCAGGAGCCAAGATGGCAGAGTAACCTGTAAGTGCTCTCCCATTCGCCTTGTGACTTTGAAAAACCCAGAGAATATTTCCCAGGAAAAATTTTGAAAGAGTTCTGGGATCACCTGAAGGGGTAAAGAGTCTCTTAGCTGGAGAGCCTAGGAAAATTGCACGGGGAGGTACTACTTGCTGTGGATGAAGGGGACAGTAAAGGACCGAAGCTTTCCCAGACAGCCACCTCAGAGAACATGGAGGAGATCCTGAGCCACAGGGGAGTGGAGCTGGTAAACACCAACAGCAGCACCCCACACGGGCCTTAGCATAGCCAGGGGAATTGGGAAGACACTAGCGCAGATGGGGGTTCACCAACCACTGAGATGACCTGTGCTCTAGCTCAGGAGACGAGACCTCCTGTAGCCAAACCATTCCTCTCCCACTTCTTCTGCAGTGAGTTCCAGGGTAACTGCTGGGGAAACTCAGAAAAACTTCACCTGGCCTCTGCTTTGGCATGCCAGCCAGCCTAACACCAGATAAGCTGTAGCATTCTAGCTTCTAGCTGAAAGAATCAGAGCCCACAGTACACAAAGCCTCAAGTTCTAAGTAGAAAAACTGTGTGACAGAGACCCCTGTGCCCCAGAAGCAGATATGCACTTTGAAAGCCAGGAAAAAGGCAAGCATCATGAGCAAGAACCAAATCAGAAAAGATCATAGAATCTTTCTATGGAGACAAGGACCAAAACAGAAATACTGAAGGTCAGCATTGAGACTGTACTCTCATCTGAAACTTCAGAAGGGAATATGAACTGATCTCAAGACCAAAGAGCTTAAGAAGTGTTTTAAAAACAAAATTAGAGGGGTAGAAGAAAAATTAGCCAAAGATATTAAAAATATGGAAAAAAAAGAATTCATGGAAGAATGTAAAAGAAAAATTTGACAAATGGAAAAGGAAATACAAAACCGAACTGGAGAAAATAACTTCTTAAGAGGAACAATTGGGCCAATGGAAAAAGAAATTCAAAAGTTAACTGAAGAAAACAATTTATTAAAAGTTGTAATTGGGCAAGTAGAAGGTAACAACTTTATGAAACATCAAGAATAAGTCAAAAAGAATGTGAAAATGAAAACAAAATGAAAGAAAATATAAAACATTGGAAAAACATTGGAAAAACAAATGACCTGGAAAGCAGATCAAGGGCAGAAAATGTAAGAATTATTGGTCTACCAGAAAGCCACGATGAAAAAAAGAGCCTGGACAATATTTTCCAAGAAAACATCAAGGAAACCTGCTCTAAGGTCATAGATCCAGAGAGCCAAGTAGTCACCAGAAGAATTCACCAATCATCTCCTGAAAGAAATCCCAAATTGAAAACACCAAGGAATACTGTTGCCGAATTCCAGAACTTTCAAGTGAAGGAGAAAATGTTGCAAGCAGCCAGAAAGAAACAATTCAAATGTCATGAAACTACAGTCGGGATCACACAGGATCTTGCAACTTCTACATTAAAAGATCAGAGGGACTGGAATATGATATTCCATAAAACAAAGGAGATTGAACTACAACCAAGGATCAATTACCCAGAAAAATTGAATATAATGTCCAAGGAGACGGACATTGAGTGATGGGATTTCTAGACCTTCCTGATGAATAGGTCAGAGCTCAATAGAAAATTTGATCTTCAAATACAAGTCTCAAGAGAGGTATAAAAATGTAAACAGGGAGAAAAAACCTTTTTATTCAATATGGGCAAAATGTTTGCATTCCTGTAAGGGAAGATGATTTTTGTTAACTTTAAGAATTGTACATTTATTATGATATTTAAAAGGGATATACATAGACAGAGGGAGTGGGTATAAATTAAATGATGTGATGACAACAAATTTGATTTAAGAGTGCACAGAGATTGTAATGGAAGATGTGAAAAAGAGGAGGCAGAGAAAGAAAAATGACATGACAGGAAGAGACAGAAAACCTATTATAGTAGAGCGAAAGAGGGGAGGGAGAAAAGCAAGGGACCAAGGAGGAAATAAAAAAACTCAGTTTAGTATAGAAATCTAACTTACCCTATGGGCAATAACAGTGGAAAGGGGAAGGAAAATGGAGGGGAGGCTAAAAGGAAGGTAGAAATACTAAGGTAAAATGAAATAAAACAAAGAGGGTATGATAGAAGGGAGGGAAAACTGAGGCAGGCAGTGGTAAAAAATTAAAACTTTATTGTGAAGGGGAAGAGAGAAGGGAGAATTAAAAGCATAAACAGGGGGAAATAGGATGGAAAGACACATAACTGTATCCTTGTGACATCAAAACTGTGAATATGAATGAGATGAACTCTCCCATAAAATGGAGGATAACAGAATGGGTTAAAAAACATAACGCAACAATATTTTGCTTACAGGAAAAACATTTGAAACAGGGTGTTACACACGGGGTAAAAGTAAAAGATTGGTGCAGAATATATTATGCTTCAGCTGACGTAAAGAAATCAGGGCTAGCAATTTTAATCTCAGACAAAGCAAAAGCAGAAATAGATCTAATTAAAGGATATAAGGAAGGACACTTTATTCTTCCAAAAAGCACGATAGAATATGAAGCAACATCATTACTAAATATATATGCACCAAGTGGCATAGCATCGAAATTTTTAGAGGAGAGATGAAGGGAATTACAGGAAGAAATAGACAGGAAAATGGTCGGGGAGTTCACACAGGAGACCAGGGCGGTTGCAGCGGCGTCTCTGCTCCCGCGCTCAGGCTCTTGGTGGCACAATGCCGCGAATGTGCCCGTGGCCAGCCTGGTGGCCCTGGGGGACAGGCCCCAGGTCCAGCCGCCACCCCAAGGCTCTCTTGTTCTTCCCACTGCGGGCTGGAGTGCAGCAGGGATGGGGGCCTGGCTCTTGCTTGAGGGCCGTGCCATGGGCTCATCTGCTACTGCTGCAGCTCGTGGGGCCCCCAGTCCAGCGCTGGCACAACCTACCTCCCGCACTAGAAGGTTTTTTTTTTTTGCCTTCTCTTTCCCCCAGAATGCAAGGGGGCACCATTGCCCAATGGGAGAAAAAGGAAGATGAAAACATCAGTGAGGGTGACCTTATACCAGAAGTTGAAACAGACAAAGCCACAGTTGGATTTGAGAGCCTAGAAGAGTGCTACCTGGCTAAGATAATTGTTCCAGAATGTACCAGAGATGTTCCAATTGGAGCATTCATCTGTATCACTGTTGAAAAGGCAGAGGATGTGGATGCATTTAAAAATTATACCCTGGATTCCCCAGCAGCAGCAGCCCCCACCCCACAGGCTTCCATAGCATCTCCCCCTGCTTCTGTGGCTTCATCACCTTCCGCCCAGGCTCCAGGAAGCTCATATCCTACCCATATGCAGGTCCTGTTACCTGCCCTCTCTCCCACCATGACTATGGGCACAGTTCAAAGGTGGGAGAAGAAGGTGGGTGAGAAATTGAATAAAGGAGACCTGCTGACTGAGATAGAAACAAAGCCACAATAGGTTTTAAAGTGCAAGAAGAAAGATACCTGGCCAAAATTCTTATCCTTGGAGGCACAAGAGATGTCCCTCTAGGAACACTCCTCTGTATTATTGTAGAAAAATAAACTGATATTGCTGCATTTGCCGATTATTAACCAACTGCAGTAGCTGATATAAAACCTCAAGCACCATCACGCACCCCATTCCTGATGCCTGTTGTTCCTCCTACTCCGCCACCTACAGCCACTGCACCTCCAACTGCCTGCCCAGCTACTCCTGCTAGCACAAAAGGAAGGATATTTTTGAGTCCCCTTGCAAAGAAATTGGCAGCAGAGAAAGGGGTTGATCTTACACAAGTGAGAGGGATAGGGCCAGATGGCAGAACCACCAAGAAAGACATTGAGTTCTTTGTGAATTCAAAGGCTGCTCCTGCTCCCCCTCCAACAGCTGCCATGCCCACACCAGCCCCAGGAGTGGCTGCAGTCCCTACTGGTGTTTTCACAGATATCCCAATCAGCAATATTCCTAGAGTTATTGCCCAACGTTTAATGCAGTCCAAAGAGACAATACCTCATTATTATATTTCTATTGATGTAAACATGGGCGAAGTTTTAGAAGTATGGAAAGAACTCAACATGACACTGGCAGGAAAGAGTAAGATTTCTGTCAATGACTTCATCATTAAAGCTTCGGCTTTGGTGTGTTTGAAAGTAGCTGAAGCTAATTCTTCTTGGATGGGCACAGTGATAAGGCAAAATCATGTTGTTGACATTAATGTTGCAGTCAGTACTCCTTCTGGATATATCACACCTATTGTATTTAATGCACATATAAAAGGACTGGAATCCTTTGCCAATGATGTAGTTTCCTTAGCAACCAAAGCACGAGTGGGTAAACTGAAGCCACATGAATTTCGAGGTGGTACTTTTACCATCTCAAATTTAGGAATATTTGGGATTAAGAATTTCTCTGCCATTGTTAACCCACCTCAGGCATGTATTTTGGCTGTTGATGCTTCAGAGAATAGACTGATTCCAGCAGATAATGAAAAAGGATTTGATGTAGCCAGCATGATGTCTGTTACACTCAGCTGTGACCACTGGGTTGTGGATGGAGCAGTTGGAGCTCAGTGACTTGCAGGATTCAAAAAATACCTTGAAAAGCCTATCATCATGCTGTTATAACCACCTTAAACAGTTTCTACACTCTATCCCAGTCACGTTGGTTATTCTTAGTAAGATATTTATTTGTGTCAGTTGAACAAATGTGGTTCCTTTTTTATTTTCAGTTAGTCAGTTATATTTATTATCCATTTTGTACAGTTAAGTTATTTCTAATGGGCGTTATTGAGCTTCATGAACTTTAAACGCCAATTACAACCAACCATTTTGTAAACATTTAATAAATATGGATTCAGATTCTGTGTGCTCCCAAATCAAAAGACACATAGCCTCCAACCCTTCATACTTGGCATTTGCATTGGGAAATAAAGTCAGGTAGCTATTTTTGTGGGAGCGGGGAGGGAGATTAAAATTCCATCTTTGGAATTAAAGTTGTGTTTAGTTTTCTCAGCTACGTGATACCTATCAATAATAAAGAAGTAACTTTTTTTTTTACTTTTCTAAAAATTCAGACCATAGTTGAATATTTTCTTTACACTTTTCTATGAAATTTGATGTAAACAGTTTTTGCCCATCTTGAAGACACAGCATGAAATGTAAGCAGATTTTGCGAAACTGAAATGAAAAGTTAGAATTTCACACTTGTAATTGATCCTTGCATTCATCAGACTATTACAGCTGTAGGAGTACAGGTTTCCTACTACAAGCGTTATTGGTTATTTGCAAGTAAATTCTCAAATGAATTCCATATTTATGCATTTCTGGAAGACCTCATCAAATAATATTATTAATGTACGTATGTAAAATGCTTCTCAGTAATGTTTGACATCTGCCAAAATCCATTCATTGTCATATCCAACTTGAAAGAATAACAGGGAGAGATAGTAATGAAGCACTGGAAATTTTTTTTTTGCTCTTTGTTTTGTTTTTTTTTTTTTTGTAATTTAGAGAAAGCAGATTTATTATTTCTTTTTTTTCCAACTTATTTAATTATTTAATTTTTTTAAATATTCATTTTCGCAGAATTTTAGGTTCCAAATTTTCTCCCCCCTTATTCCCTTCCCCAACCCCAAAACACCAAGCATTCTAATTGCCCTCATCACCAATCTGCTCTCTCCTCTATCATTCCTCTATGCCCTTGTCTCCATCCTCTCCTCTGTCCTGGAGGGCCAAAAAATTTTCTAAACCCCTTAACCTGTGTTTCTTATTTCCTAGTGGCAAGAACAGTACTCGACAGTTGTTCCTAAAACTTTGAGTTCCAACTTCTCTTCATCCCTCCCTCCCCACCCATTCCCTTTGGGAAAGCAAGCAATTCAATATAGGCCATATTTGTGTAGTTTTGCATATCACTTCCATATTAGTCGTGTTCTGTAAGACTAACTATATATCCCTCCATCCTATCCTGCCCCCCATTGCTTCTATTCTCTCTTTTGATCCTATCCCTCCCCAAGAGTGTTGACTTGAAATTGCTCCCTCCTCCCATTGCCCTCCCTTCCATCATCTCCCTCACCCTGCTCTTCCCCTTCTCCCCAACTTTCCTGTATTGTAAGATAGGTTTTCATACTAAAATGGGCGTGCATTTTATTCCTTCCTTTAGTTGAATATGATGAGAGTAAGTGTCATGTTTTTTCTCTCACCTCCTCTCTTTTCCCTTCCACAGAAAAGTCGTTTGCTTGCTTCTTTTATGACAGATGATTTGCCCCATACCATTTCTCCCTTTCTCCTCCCAATATATTTCTCTCTCACCCCTTAATTTCATTTTTTAAAGATATGATCCTATCCTATTCAATTCACTCTGTGCTCTGTGTGTGTGTGTGCGTGTGTCTGTGTGTGAAATCCCACCAACTACCCAGATGATTAAAAGTTTCAAGAGTTACAAATATTGTCTTTCTATGCAGGAATATTAACAGTTCAGCTTTAGTAAGTCCCTTAAGATTTTTCTTTGCTGTTCACCTTTTCATACTTCTCTTGATTCTTGTGTTTGAAAGTGAATTTTCTTTTCAGCTCTGGTCTTTTCATCAAGAATGCTTGAAAGTCCTCTATTTCATTGAAAGACCAGTTTTTCCCCTTGAAGTATTACACTCAGTTTTGCTGGGTAGGTGATTCTTGGTTTTAGTCCTAGTTCCTTTGACTTCTGGAATATCCTATTCCATGCCCTTCGATCCCTTAATGTAGAGGCTGCTAGATCTTGTGTTATCCTGATTGTATTTCCACAGTACTTGAATTGTTTCTTTCTAGCTGCTTGAAATATTTTCTCCTTGACCTGGGAACTCTGGAATTTGGCCACAATGTTCCTAGGAGTGTCTCTTTTTGGATCTCTTTCAGGAGGTGATCGGTGGATTATTTCAACATTTATTTTGCCTTCTGGTTCTAGAATCTCAGGGCATTTTTCCTTGATAATTTCATGAAAGATGATGTGTAGGCTCTTTTTTTGATCAAGGCTTTCAGGTAGGCCCATAATTTTTAAATTGTCTCTCCTGGATCTCTTTTCCAGGTCAGTTGTTTTTCCCATGAGATATTTCACATTATCTTCCATTTTTTCATTCTTTTGGTTTTGTTTTGTGATTTCTTGGTTTCTCATAAAGTCATTAGCCTCCATCTGTTCCATTCTAATTTTGAAAGAACTATTTTCTTCAGTGAGCCTTTGGACCTCCTTTTCCATTTGGCTAATTCTGCTTTTGAAAGCATTCTTCTCCTCATTGGCTTTTTGAATCTCTTTTGCCAATTGAGTTAGCCTATTTTTCAAGGTGTTATTTTCTTCAGCATTTTTTTGGGTCTCCTTCAGCAGGGTGCTGACCTGCTGTTCATGCTTTGACTGTATGTCTCTCATTTCTCTTCCTAGTTTTTCCTCCACCTCTCTAACGATTTTCAAAATCCTTTTTGATCTCTTCCATGGCCTGAGCCCATTGAGTGGGCTGGGATACAGAAGCGTTGACTTCTTTGTCTTTCCCTGATGGTAAGCATTGTTCTTCCTCATCAGAAAGGAAGGGAGGAAATGCCTGTTCACCAAGAAAGTAACCTTCTCTAGTCTTATTTCTTTTCCCTTTTCTGGGCATTTTCCCAGCCAGTGACTTGACTTCTGAGTATTCTCTTCACACCCACTTTGCCTCCAGATCCTCCCAGCCAGTGCTTGGGGTCTGAGATTCAAATGCTGCTTCCCCGCCCCAGGGCTTTGGGTGGGGGCAGGGCCGCTATTCAGTGTGAAATTAAGATCAGCTGCTCAGGTGAGGGCAGCGCCGCCACATGGGCTCAGCTCCCTCAAGGGGTTTATGCAGAGACCTTCAACAATGGATCCAGGCTCCTGCCTGCTTGGGGAGCCCCAATCTGCTCCTGCCTCCGCTGCTGCCTCCCGAGGGGTCCTGAGGTATGGGAGCACCCCAGTCCCCTCTCGACCTGCCAAAGAGACCCTCTCACCGACCCCCATCACCTGTGGGTGGAGGGACCCACACGGCCACTGGAGATTCCGTCCCAGAAGCCTGCTCAGATCTGCTCCTGTCCGTGCCACATGGCCACAGCAGGGCTGGGCTGGACTCTGTGTCTGCAGTGCGGTGGACCTTTTGTGAGAGGTTTGCAGGGCTCTCGGGAACAGAAATCTCTGCTCGACCGTTCTGTGGCCTCTGCTGCTCCAGAATTTGCTGGGAGTTCTTTTTTACAGATGTTCTATGGGCTGGGGGTTCCAAGCTATGTGTATGTGTGTCTTTCTACTCCGCCATCTTGGCTCCGCCTATCTGTTACTTTCCAATTTTTAAAGAACTGTTTTCTTCAGTGACCTTTTCAACCTCCCTTTCCATTTGGCTAATTCTGCTTTGTTTTGTTTTGCTTTGTTTACTAACTTCTTGGTTCAATTCATAGTCATTCTTTTCCCTGGACTCAGTTCTCACTTTCAATGAATTATTCTGTTCAGTGACCTTTTGAACGTTCTCTTCCATTTGGCTAATTATGCTTTTTAAACCTTCCTTCTCGTCTTTGGCTTTTTGGACCTCTTTTTCAAATTGAGTTAGCCTCTTTTTGAAGCTGCTATTTTCCTCAGTGTTTTCTTTTCTTTTCCTTTCTTTTGCTCTCCTTTAGTAAGCTGCTAACTTCTTTTTTAAGGTCTTCTATTTCCTGAGCCAAGTTTAAGTACCCTTTGGAGGGAGGGCCCTTGACTTCTTCTGGCAGTATGTCTTGTTCTTCCTCATCCGAAGCGATGGGGGGAGACACCTGTTCCCCAAGAAAGTAACCTTCTATGGTCTTATGATTTTTCCCTTTTCTGGACATTTTTCCAGCCAGTTACTTGACTTCTGAGTTTCCTCTCCACACCCACCTCTCCTCCAGATCCGCCCAGCTAGTGCTTGGGGGCTGAGATTCAAATGCTGCTTCCCAGCCTCAGGGCTTTGGGAGGTTTGGGGCTGCTATTCAATGTGAGATCAAGTTCAATCAAGTTCAGGTGCTCAGGTGGGGACAGGGCCTCCACATGGAGCTCAGTTCCCTCAGGGGTTTTATGCATAGACCTTCAACAATGGATCTGGGCTCCTGCCTGCTTTAGGAGCCCCTGTCTGCTGCCGCCTCTGATGTTACGTCCAGAGGGGGCCTGAATCCTGGGCACACCCTGCTCCCCTCTTGGCTGGCCAAAAAGACCCTCTCACTGACCTTTGGCTCCTGTGGGTGGAGGGACCTGCGCTGCTGCTGGAGATTCTGTCCCAGAAGCCTGCTCAGATCTGCTCCCCTGGATGCCATGCGGCCAAGGCAGGGCTGAGCTCCACTCTGAGTCCGCTGCAAGAGAGTATCATCTTTTAATTGATACTATTTACTGTTCATTGACCTTTCCTGTCGGTTTTTCAGGTCTCTCTGGAACAGAAATCTCTTCCACTCCGTTGTTCTGTGGCTTCTGATGCTCTAGAATTTGTTGGGAGCTCTTCCATACAGGTATTTTATGGGCTGTGGGTTAGGAGCTAGCATATATGTGTCTTTCTACTCCACCATCTTGGCTCCTCCCAGGAAATGGTTTTTAAAATGGGGACAAAAGATGGGTTGATGGATTAAGTGGTCAGTGATCCCACTAGGAAGGAAAAAATGTTAAATATGTAAAAAAAAAATTATTTTCTCCCCTTTTCAGTTGTCTTGCATAAAATAAGAATGCATCAAAAAAAAAAGCCCCTAAGTGTGTCTTATGGTGGGCAAGTAAATATTTTATGAAATTTTCCTCCATTTGCTTATAGTTTGCTATGTACAGGATAATTCAAAATAATTGGAAAACATCTCAATTCTAGGCTTTCTGTTGAATCCTTGTGTTTAAACAATTGTTTCGGATTATTAATGACTATTTAGAATAAATCTGACCAGTGCTTCAAAAAAAAAAAATAGACAGTAAAGCTATATTAGCGTCGAACCTCAACCTCTCCCTCTTTGAATTTGATAAATCTAACCCCAAAATGAACAAGAAAGAAGTAACAGAGATGAATAGAACTCTGAATAAGTTGAATTTGATAGATCTCTGGGCAAAACTGAATGGGAATAGAAAGGAGTATACCTTTTTCTCAGTGGTACATGTCACATATACAAAAATTAAGGCAGAGATAATCAATGCATCCTCAGATCATAATGCAATAAAAATTATATTTAGTAAAAGCTCATGGAACGATAGAACAAAAACTACTGCAAAACTAAATAATCTCATCAAATGAATGAGTGGGTTAAGCAATATATCCTAGAAACAATCAGTAACGTCATTCAAGAAAATGACAATAATCAGACAACCTACCAAAATTTACGGAATGCTGCAAAAACAGTTCTTAAGGGAAGTTTTATATCATTGAATGCCTACAAGTTTAAAGCAGAGAAAGAAGAAATCAATGAATTGCACATGGAGCTGAAAAAGCTAGAAAACCGACAAATTGATAATCCCCAAGTAAATGCCAAATTAGAAATACTGAAAGCCAAAGAAGAGATTAACAATATTGAAATTAAGGAAGTATGCTAATTGTGGCTACAGTTGTTCTGCTGGAATTCTAAAAATAGTCATTACCTCATTTATGAGAGCAGAGAAAGGCTTCCTGAGGAACTGAAGTACTGCCAATTCACTGACAAGGTTTCTATTTGGAGGAGGGAGTAAAAAAGTCATTTTACCTAATGTGATCACAAGTCTGTACCTCATATTGTCCAAAGTCTCTTAGCTATGTACTGGTCTTTGATCCCTGTAGTATTCATAAACAGCACTTGCCATAACATTCCCCACATCAGTAAAGAGGAAGATGAGGTCATCCTTAAAGTAAGCCTATTTGAGTTGGTGCTACAAAGATCCCATAGCATAAGTGCCAATTGCAAAATTCTAGACTACTTCACATATCCAGAGGAAGGGAGAGAAGGGAGAGAAGGAGGAAGGGAAAGCAAGAAAGCTGAGGAGGGAAAAACAAGCATTTATTAAGCACCTACTCTACAGCAGGCACCATGCTATGCACTTTACAGATACCTCCTTTGATCTTCACAACAATTCTAGGAGCTAAGTGCTCTTATTATCCCTATTTTGCAATTGAGGAAACAAACCAGAAGTTGAGTGATTTGCACAAGGCCACAGAGTTAGCTAACAAGTGCCTAGGATTAGTTTTTAACTCGGGTATTCCTAATTATGAGTCCAGCACTCTATTCCCTGGGCCACTTAGCTGTCTCTATAGCGCAGTCATGTCATATCTTTTCACTCAGATATTCAAATGTATCTATAGCATCATCAACTTGGTGATTCCCTCCAATGACGTGAATCACAAACCATCCATTTCTGATTTTGTGGGATCCTTTTCCATTTCCTTTTTTCAGTTTATTATGGGGGAAGAATCCAATAGAATAAAGATCTTGCTCATTTTCTCCAGACATTTAGAGGATACCAAGAGAGTATGTACCCACAGAACATGACCAAACCATTTAATTTTTACTGATATGTTTTCTCTGAAATAATCAGATTGATTCAGTATCATCTTTTAATTGTTGCTATTTACTGTTCATTGACTTTGTCCTGTAACTGCCTCAGTCATGCTTCGTTTTCTCTGAAATTGGTTCAGAATTCAGCCTGCCTGTAATGAATTAAATTTAGGAAGACAGTTCTCCTGCTAACCACTATTCTTTTCTTGCATCCAGGAAATGAGGGATGCTGATGAACACCAAGGAGTATGGTCTACTATCTTTACCCCACTAGACTGTTTTTCAAGGTTTGTTATGCAAAGAAGTCTGGTCTACTTTCTCTGACCTTGCAGGTGGACTAAAACAATGAACATTTCTCAGTCACAGGAGGGTAAGAATGTGTTGTTGCTATACGCTCATTCAAAATTTTCACTCAACCATATTGTTCCCCATACCTCAGCTCTGTAACCAGTCATATTGATTTGGCCATTAATGATGTCTTATAACCATGATCTCTTGTAATCAATCATAATTTTCTTTCCCGCCTGCAAAGTCATGTTCCTTGTTGTGTACCACAGAACTACAAAGGAGAGTTGTTGCCCTCACCGAGGACTGTTAGCTCTACTGAGGAAGCCGAGATCCTATTTTTTGGTTAATTTGTGCTTTACTAACACATTGATCATGCTCAGAACTTTGTGCCTTATTTTGCTCATAACATCTGCTGATGTCTTTCACTCTGAGTCTTCTTTAAATTTCCTATTTGCATCCTCCTTGTATCTGCTACACAACTATCCAGTGTATTGTATTTATTACACTTTTAATTCTTTTGTCATATTCCATGACTTGTAGCCATAGGACACTGGTAGACCTTTGATATTTAACCATTTATTTCTTTTACATTTCTTTTCTGTGTTTATTTCTTTACAAATTTTGGAACCATTTGAAAAACGTGGGGCCTGTGCAATCATTAAAGACAATCGGACATACTCTCTTACTGCATGCAAATACATGAATATGAATATGTGTATATATTATGCATGATATATATACACACACACACACATATGTGTGTGTGTGCGCGTGTGTGTATTGCTAGGTTCAGATGAGTGCAAATGAGGAAGGAATCCCTTAGAGCAGCTGCATTATTTGAAATCATCCTGCATATATTTTCATTGGGCTGCATTCAATTACCATATTTTAGTGTTAATTCAAACATATGAGACCACTTCAGAGAATTCATTAATTGAATTAATAGAAATGAAACATTAATTGAGAACTAATTGTATATATAGACAGACATAGACATATAGTGTATATATATATATATATACACACACAAAACTATATGTGCACATATATGTGCACATGTATACATGCTTGTATGGACACATATATATGTATATATGTGACTGTGTTTCATATATAATTACATGTCTATCTCTATATTCATCTATTTTATGTTTATCCATCATCATCATCTTCTCCTTCTCCTCTCTTTCTCTTTCTCTCTCTCTCTCCAGGGAGTGGTACTGCTGAATGCCAGGAAGGAGTTTGAATGTAAAGAGTGAGAGTCAATGATTCTCACTCTCAGTTTCTATGACAAGATCCATCCTAGTTTCTGAGTCTCATATCTTAGGTCTCACCATTATGGCTTCTTTAAGCCTGAGAGGTTACAGTAATCTCCTACAATCATTTACTTAAAAGAAGAAAGGGACGAATGCAAGGAAACAAAACAGAGATCTGTACTCATGCAAATGTATACATACTGACCCCAAGTGGAGAGTTCCTGAGGTTTCTTTTTCAACACTGTTTATTTTTTAATACTGCTGAGAATGAAAATTAAGAAAGGGAAAACTGAGGCAAATCTCTAAACAGAGACATGTGACTATCAAAAAATGGGCCAATAGATTACCTTCCTTTATGCCAGAGACCCTGAGCAAGAGTAAAATTGCTCTTTTATAGGTTTGGGGAGTACAGAACAAAAAGCAGAGCAGGGTAGAAGACCTAATGGGATTAAGAACAAAATGACTGACTACAAAACTGAGACTCAGGGAATATGATTAGTTGGAAATTTAGTAATAAGGACTAGCAATGACCCCCTCTTCTTCACTCATAAGCCTAAGAAGTGCTCATTATTTGTGTCTATCTGCAAAGTCATTGATAGTGGCCCAGAGCTATTGGACAGCAAACCAGACATCCTTGAAGCATTTCCTGGTGCTATAAAGATATCAGATCTGATTACCTTGCATTCGCACACATCTTTAAGTTGAGTTAAATTTCTTGAGGCGGGGGAGGAACCAAGATGGTGGAGTAGAAAGATACACATATGCTACCTCCTAACCCACAGCCCATAAATTACCTGTAAATTAAAGAACTCCCAACAAATTCTGGAGCAGCAGAAGCCACAGAACAACGGAGTGGATGAGATTTCTGTTCCAGAGAGACCGGAAAAACCAATGCAAAAGGTCCGTCACGCACTGGACTGGAGCAGAGCCCAGCCCTGCCTTGGCCATGTGGCACCGAGAGGAGCATATCCAAGCAGGCTTCAGGGACCAAATCTCCAGTGGCCACGCAGGTCCCTCCATGCACAGGCGCCAAAGGTCAGTGAGAGGATCTTTTCAGCTTGCCTAGAGGGGAGCGGGGTGTCTCCATAACCCAGGCCCCCTCTGGAGGCAGCAGCAAACAGGGGCTCACAAAGCAGGCAGGAGCTCGGATCCATTGTCGAAGGTGTCCGCATAAACCCCCTGAGGGAACTAAGCCCCGAGTGGCGGCCCTGCCCCAACCTGAGCAGCTGAACTTAATCTCACACTGAATAGCAGCCCCGCCCCTGTCAAAAGCCCTGAGGCTGGGAAGCAGCATTTGAACCTCAGACCCCAAGCTCTGACTGAGTGGATCTGGAGGTGAGGTGGGTGTGGAAAGGACACTCAGAACTCAAGTAACCAGCTGGGAAAATGCCCAGAAAAGGGGAAAAAACATAAGACCATAGAAGGTTACTTTCTTGGTGAACAGATATCTCCTCCCTTCCTTTTTGATGAGGAAGAACAATGCTTACCATCAGGGAAAGACACAGAAATCAAGACTTTTGTATCCCTAACATCCAAAATAAATATTCAATAGGCTCAGGCCATGGAAGAGCTTAAAAAGGATGTAAAAAATCAAGTAAGATAGGTGGAGGAAAATTGGGAAGAGAAATGAGAGAGATGCAAGAAAAGCATGAAAAGCAGGTCAACACCTTGCTAAAGAAGACCCAAAAAAATGCTGAAGAAAATAACACCTTGAAAAATAGGCTAACTCAATTGGCAAAAGAGGGTCAAAAAGCCAATGAGGAGAAGAATGCTTTCAAAAGCAAAATTAGCCAAATGGAAAAGGAGGTCCAAAGGCTCACTGAACAAAATAGTTATTTCAAAATTAGAATGGAACAGATGGAGGCTAATGACTTTATGAGAAACCAATAAATCACAAAACAAAACCAAAAGAATGAAAAAATGGAAGATAATGTGAAATATCTCACTGGAAAAACAACTGACCTGGAAAATAGATCCAGGAGAGACAACTTAAAAATTGCGGGACTACCTGAAAGCCATGATCAAAAAAAGAGCCTAGACATCATCTTTCATGAAATTATCAAGGAAAACTGCCCTGAGATTCTAGAACCAGAGGGCAAAATAAGTATTCCAGGAATCCACCAACCACCACCCAAAAGAGATCCAAAAAGAGACACTCCCAGGAACATTGTGGCCAAATTCCAGAGTTCCCAGGTCAAGGAGAAAATATTGCAAGCAGCTAGAAAGAAACAATTCAAGTATTGTGGAAATACAATCAGGATAACACAAGATCTAGCAGCTTCTACATTAAGGGATCGAAGGGCATGGAATAGGATATTCCAGAAATCAAAGGAACTAGGACTAAAACCAAGAATCACCTACCCAGCAAACATACGTCAGGGGAAAAATGGTCTTTCAATGAAATCGAGGACTTTCAAGCATTCTTGATGAAAAGAATGAAAAGCTGAAAAGAAAATTTGACTTTCAAACACAAGAATGAAGAGAATCATGTAAAGGTAAACAGCAAAGAGAAATCATAAGGGACTAAAGTTGAACTGTTTATATTCCTACATGGAAAGACAATATTTGTAACTCTTGAAACCTTTCAGTATCTGGGTACTGGGTGGGATTACACACACACAGTTTCTTGAGGCAAAAATTGATCAGTGATTTGCAGGAGAGCTGGATTTTTAAACTTTGTCCATTACAATTCAGCTGAACCAACTTCAGAGACAAGAGGCATGACTTAAGTAGTTATAAGACAGAAATTGTTACTTGCAAAT
Source organism: Notamacropus eugenii (assembly GCF_028372415.1). Lineage (NCBI taxonomy): Eukaryota > Metazoa > Chordata > Mammalia > Diprotodontia > Macropodidae > Notamacropus > Notamacropus eugenii. Next base: position 121,925,435 of record NC_092872.1, on the reverse strand, counting down.
AAAATACACAATAAAGTGATACAGAATTGATATTAATCTTCTGAATACAAAGTGATCAGGAGAGTCTAGATCATCAATCAATCAGAAGTCAGTCTCTTTTCCATAGGCTTAACAAACTGAAACAAGATGAAGAATATCTGTGGAATTTCATTAACCCTATATGTTGAGTACCCTCAAAAGAGCAAGATTTAATCTCCCACATGGTAAATATACCCCTCAATTCATGCAAATTAGGTTATTTTTTCCCTTAAACTGTACTGAGACAGTCCTTGAGGCATGGTTTTGCCTTAAAGAACTAAAGGCTCCGAATATTGATGTTACTTTTTCAGGCTTGAATACAAAGCAGCCAGGAGGAGCTCCAGAATCTCTTGGAGGGTTGACTAGTACTCAGTCAAGGATGCATCACATGAAGATGTCGTTAATGGCTATCCGTGGTGAATATCCTTTTCTTGCTAGGGCTGATGAAATCTCTTCCTGTTAAATATTTAATGACTTACAAGTGTCTCATCTTATACCATTATCAAAACTAGATTACCAGGGAACTGATCTGAATCAAGCCCAGCCCAGAACATTCCATTACATATGTATTTCAGCAGTATTTTCAATGAAGCAGTACATTTGAATGACAACAAACACAAGTAAACGAGCAACACGATCATTGCATAAAATGTACAAATATAAAATATGTGAAAATAGCATCATATGTAGACATCACAAATGAACAAACACCAGAACTCTATTTTTACAAAATCAGTTTAACTATTTTTTCTTTTATAAATTTTCTCTTAAAAACTCCTTACTTTTATTTATTAATTCAGTAGACTTCTTTTGCTTTCCCTTTTATCTCTTCCTTAATTTTTAGAATTTCTATTTTACTCTTTGACTGTTAAAAATTGATTTTCTAGATGTTTTTTTCCAGTTGTATTGAGCTGTTCTCTCTGTCTCTCATTAATGATAGTTTCTAGACAAATATTTTTTAAGTACTGCTTTGACTGCATCCCCAAATTCTTAGTATATTATAATACACTAAATTGATGTCATATTCTTTTATGAAATGATCCATTATTTTTATGACTTTTTTCTTTGACACACTAATTCTTTAGGACTAAGTTATTTGTTATTCATTTACATTTTAATTACTCCCTACTTTTATTGATAAAAATGGAAGGACAATAATTTTCTTAAATGTGTTTAATATTTCTGCTTTTCTACATTTATGAGTTTCTTATGCCCAGACCTATGATTAATTTTTGTAAAGGTGCAATGCATTGGTTAAAATATGTATACTTCTTTGCATTCTCATTCTGTTGTCACTAGAGATATATTATACATTATTTTTCAAAAAAAAATATTCAAGTCCTTCTCTTCTTCATGTTTTGTTAGATTTGTCTAGATTTGGAAGGGGTTTGCTTCTGCAATTTTTATAATTTTACTATTTCTACTTATATTTCTATTAACTGTTGACTTTCATCACCATAGTACTCAGAGAAACTATTGGTCAAATGAATTGTTTTGATTATTCTATTTCTTTAATTGCATTTCTTCATTTTCTTCTTCATTTCTAGTTTCCATTTTTTCATGTCTCAATAAAACCATAGCTATGTTTTTAGTGCTGTTATTTCATTTCATTTCTCTTCTGGTATTTTTTATCCTTTCATATATATCCAAATGAATTTTAAATACTTTTGTAATATTTCCATTAATTTTGGTTCATTGAGGGTATTTCTGTTCCTGTAGGGAAATACTGAGAAGGTGTATTCCTTTGTGATAGCTCATTCAATGATCTTCTGTAAAGTCTTTCTCAATGAATTCTAGAATACAATACCAGATATTTCCTTAAGAGTATTTCCTTTTCAGTGTCTACCTTCTCACACTCCTAATAATACACCTATATACCTAACTATATTAGATTTTCAATGTAAAATGTCTAAAAAGTTTGTATTCTGATAAAATTATGTATTTTATTTAAATCAGAGTTCAATACCAGAAAAGATCTGAAATTATTAAATACTATCGGTTCATACATTTAGTACTCAAAGCAACCTTAAGTAGTCATATGGCACCACTACCCCATTACACAAATGAAAAAATTGAAATCCAGAGAAGTTGATCAAGATCACACAGGTAGTAAATAGAAGGGATGGGAAATCAAGTTGGGCCTTCTGATTCAAAACTGGAGATTGTTTCTCTTCATTTGATTGAAGCCACTCATAAGCCTGATCCCACTGCTAACTCTCATGGAAACTGTCAGTTGCTCACTTTCAAATCTGGGCCAGTTAGTGATTCTTTAAGCTTACTAAGTCCTGGAAAAATCATTATGTTGTTGCTGAACTTTGTGTGGAAAACTTATCAACTTTAGCTCTACTATGGCTCAGAACTCCAAAATTCAAGCAATCCAGCAGCTTCTGACTCCCTAGTAGAAGTGACACTAGGTGTACACCATCAGTACTTGACTATGATACCTTTTCCATAGCAGCTCATTGATTTTTATTTATCTTTTCCTAATTTTTTTTCTTTCCCTCTATTACTTAGCACAATGCCTGGCACATAGTAAGTACCTTAAAAATAATTATTGACTGAATGACTAAAATATTCACCTATAAGAAAAAAGATGTAGAGTATAAGAAGCAAGCAAATTTGGGATACTATGATTAGAACATAAATAGCACAGGATCTTTGCCATCAGCCAAAGTTGGAGAATGATCCAGAAGCAAAAACACTCAGCATTGTAATAAATGTTGGTAGAAGGCTTTTTTAACTTCAGGCCCATTGGCTCCATAGGAATCTAACTGATTGTTGTAGCAAAGTGGTTTCTGGAATCTGAACTGTCTGTCAATTTTCCAAGAAATTTATTATATTTATAGTGAATATAAATATAATAAATTAAAGTAATCTAATATGGAGTAAGGTTCAGAGAGACTGACCACTCCTCCAGAATTTAAGAAAAATTTCCTTTCCTGAAGCTATTCTCAAAACTTAACTCTTTTTGTTAGTGTTTCCTGAGGTGTCAAATATATGTTATGTATTTCACATACATTTGTATATAGGGCAGCTGGGTGGTGCATTGGATAGAGAACTGGGTCTGAAGTCAGGAAGACACATCTTCCTGAGTTCAAATTTGGCCTCAGTCCTGTCCTAGCTGTGTGGAAAGCTAATTAATCCTGTTTGCTTCAGCCTTCTTATCTATAAAATGAGCTGGAAAGGAAATAGCAAATCATTCCAATATCTTTTCCAGGGAACACTATATGGAATCACAAGTCAAACAAAACTGAAAAAGTAATGAAATAAAAACTAAATAGAGAGATGGATACACACACACACACACACACACACACACACTCACATCCACATCCATACCATGTTTTAGGTGTTAGTTGTGGGAAAAAATAAAAATATGGAGTTATCTTACTAATGGCAAGCAGAAGAAATAAATTATTAGTGCAGAAGAAATTTAGATCTTTCAAGAGCACAGTTTTGGAATGTTGCACAAATGTTATAAACACACTATGAAAATGATGCACAGTAAGTACTATTTAATGAAGATCATTCATTTCCTTTCCTCTATCTATGTATCTATGTATCTATCTATCTACCTATCTTTCTATCTATCTATCTATCTATATCTATCTATCTATCTGTCTATCTATCTATCTGTCTATCTATCTATCTATCTATCTATCTATCTATCTATCTATCTATCAGCTAATGAAATGTTAAAACAGGTGGGGTTTGTGGTGTACATTATTGTACATAATTGTCACTAAGGGTTGTAGACAGGGAGCATGCATTCATCCTATAAGTAGTTCAATGAATATATTGCACTTTTAAATTTTATTTAGAAACAAAGATTCATCAAGCTGTCACCATGTAATTCCTCAAATAATGGAAGAACTGGTTTAAATTTCCCTTGTTACAACTCTTTCCGTGTCTGTACTTTCCAAGTTCTGATATTTAATTTTGATCCATATGAACAATGAGCATGGGGCGATTTGTTTCTGGCTGAAGAAATGACATTACTTTCTAATCCTACTGAGATTATATGGATTTTGTGAACATAAATGAGGAACTGTACAAATGTGGTTCCAGTTGATGAAGGTTAGGAAATAATATTTCACATAATTTGAAATTTCTACTGTAAGTACTAAGAATCCCCTTATTAAGAGAGGTAGGTGAATGGAGCACTGGATTTGCAGTCAAGAAGTCCTGGACTTCAAATCCAGCCTCCGGCATTTACTAGCTGTGTGATGCTGGTCAAGTCACCTTCTGCCTTAGCTTCTTTTTCTGTAAAACCTCGATGCTAATAGCACCTACCTCCTAGATTTATTGTGAGTGTAAAAGGAGATAATTTGTAAAATATTTTTAAAAACTTTAAAGTACTATAGAAATGTCAGTTATTATTGCTATTCTTCTTCACCATCATCATCATCTTCATCTTCTTCTTCTTCTTCTTCTTCTTCTTCTTCTTCTTCTTCTTCTTCTTCTTCTTTACCTTGATCCAATCTGCAGAACAAAAACCTCAGCATTGTCAAGAACAAGTAGGCAATGACCCTTCTCACACATATTCAGATCTCAGTCAGCACTACTTTGTGACTCCAATGTACTTGCCATGTATAAAATTAATTTTTCTGATTTTTATGGACACATTCGACTATTAGATTTATGAAGGCAGAAACTGTATTTTTACAATCTAAGTGTCACTGATGAATATTAAAAGATATATTAGTTGCACAGATCAACAGAAGAGGATGTTGATTACTTAAATAACCCTGTCTCAGAAAAAGAAGTTCAACGAGTCAATGAACTCCCTAGGAAAAAAACTCCAGGGCAAGATGGATTTATAAGTGAATTCTATCAAACATTTAAATAACCGTTAATTCCAATATAATATCCACAATTTGGGAAAACTGGTGAAGAAGGGGTAATACCAAATCCTTTATATGATACAAATATTGTTCTGATACCTAAACCAGAAAAAGTCAAAACAGAGAAAGAAAATTATAGATGAATTTCCCTAATGAATATAGAAGAAAAATTTTAAATAAGTTATTAACAAAAAGAATACAGCAACTTATCACAAGAATAATACATAATGATTAGGTTGCATTTATACCAGGAATACAGGGCTGGTTCATTATTAGGAAAACTATCAGCATTACTGATCATATCAACAACAAAACTACCAGAAACTATTGTATTATGTCAATAGATGCAGTAAAAGTTTTTGATAAGGGGGGCAGAGCCAAGATGGTGGAGTAGAAAGACACACATACACATAGCTCTGAACCCACAACCCACAGAACGGCTAGAGGAGACCAGCTCACGGAGAATTCTGCACCCAGAGGCCACGGAATATTGGAGCGAGGGGGATTTCTGTTCCGGAGAGACCTGCAAACCTCTCGCGGGGGGTCCTTCGCGCTGCGGACTGGGCGCCGGGACTGGGAGCTGAGTGCAGCCCTGCAGCGGCTGCGACACCGTGAGGAAAAGATCCGAGCGGGCTACGGGGACGGGATCTCCAGCAGCCACGCGGGTCCCTCCACCCACAGAGGGACCTGCAAACCTCTGCAAAAGGTCCGTCACACTGCAGACGGGGAGCACAGCCCAGACCTGCGGCGGTCGGGGCTCTGAGAGGTACAGATCCGAGCAGGCTTCAGGGACGGGATCTCCAGCGGCGGCACAAGCCCCCCCACCCACAGGTGACGAGGGTCGGTGACAGAGTCTCTTTGGCGGGTCGAGAGGGGAGTGGGGTGCCCCCTTGGCTCGGGCCCCCCCCGGGAGATAGAAGCTGAGAGGCGGTTGCAGACAGGGGCTTCCCAAGCGGGTGGGAGCCTGGATCCATTGTGGAAGGTCTGTGCATAAACCCCCTGAGGGAACTGTGCCTGAGAGGCGGCCCTGCCCCGACCTGACCATCTGAACTTAATTCTCACACTGAATACCCCCGCCAAAAGCCCTAAGGCGGGAAGCAGCATTTGAATCTCAGACCCCAAACGCTGGCTGGGAGGATCACGAGGCTAGGTGGGTGTGAGGAGAATATTCAGAGGTCAAGTCACTGGCTGGGGAGAATGCCCAGCAAAGGGAAAAGAAATAAGACTATTGAAGGCTACTTTCTCGGAGAAAAGACACTTCCTCCCTTCCTTTCTGATGAGGAAGAACAATGCTTACCATCAGGCAAAGACACAGAAATCAAGGATTCTGTGCCCCAGCCCACCCAATGGGCTCAGGCAATGGAAGAGCTCAAAAAGAATTTTGAAAATCAAGTTAGAGAGGTGGAGGAAAAACTGGGAAGAGAAATGAGAGGGATGAAAGAGAAGCATGAAAAGCAGATTAGCTCCCTGCTAAAGAAAACCCAAAAAAATGTTGAAGAAATTAACACCTTGAAAACTAGCCTAACTCAATTGGCAAAAGAGGTTCAAAAGGCCAATGAGGAGAAGAATGCTTTCCAAAGAAGAATTAGCCAAATGGAAAAGGAGATTCAAAAGCTCATTGAAGAAAATAGATTTTTCAAAACTGGAATGGCACAGATGGACGCTAAGGACTTTGTGAGAAAGACAGATATCACAGAACATAGTGAGAATATTCGAAAAATGGAAGATAATCTGAAATATCTTATTGGAAAAAACAACTGACCTGGAAAATAGATCCAGCAAAGACAATTTAAAAATTTTGGGACTACCTGAAAGTCTTGATCAAAAGAAGAGCCTAGACATCATCTTCCATGAAATTATCAAGGAAAACTGCCCTGAAATTCTAGAACCAGAGGGCAAAATAAATATTCAAGGAATCCGCAGAACACTGCATGAAAGAGATCCAAAAAGAGAAACTCCTAGGAACATTGTGGCCAAATTCCAGAACTCCCAGGTGAAAGAGAAAATATTGCAAGCAGCTAGAAAGAAACAATTCAAGTATTGTGGAAATACAATCAGGATAACACAAGATCTAGCACCCTCTACATTAAGGGATTGAAGGGAATGGAATAGGATATTCCAGAAGTCAAAGGATCTAGGACTAAAACCAAGAATCACCTACCCAGCAAAACTGAGTATAATACTTCAGGAGAAAAAATGGTCTTTCAATGAAATAAAGGATTTTCAAATTTTCTTGATGAAAAGACCAGAGCTGAAAAGAAAATTTGACTTTCTAACACAAGAATGAAGAGAACCATGAAAAGGTGAACAGCAAAGAGAAGTCATAAGGGACTTACTAAAGTTGAACTGTTTACATTCCTACATGGAAAGACAATATTTGTAACTGTTGAAACATTTCAGTATCTGGGTACTGGGTGGGAGTACATACACACACATGCACACACACACACACATACATAGAGACAGAGTGCACAGAGTGAATTGAAGAGGATGGGATCATATCTTAAAAAAAAATGAAATCAATCGGTGAGAGAGAAATATTGGGAGGACAAAGGGAGAAGTTGAATGGGGCAAATTATTTCTCAGAAAAGAGGCAAGCAAAAGACTTATTAGTGGAGGGATAAAGAGGGGAGGCAAGAGAAAAACATGAGGTCTACTCTCATCACATTCCACGAAAGGAAAGAATAAAATGCACACTCATTTTGATAGGAAAACCTATCTTATAATACAGGAGAGTGGGGGACAGGGGCACAAGCAGGGTGGGGGGGAGGATGGAGGGGAGGGCATGGGGAGGAGAATGCAATCCGAGGTCGACAGTCATGGGGAGGGAAAGGATTAAAAGAGAATAGAAGTAATGGGGGACAGGATAGAATGGAGGGAAATATAGTTAGTCCTATACAACACAACTAGTATGGAAATCATTTGCAAAACTACACAGATTTGGCCTATATTGAATTGCTTGTCTTCCAAGGGGAAGGGGTGGAGAGGGAGGGAGCTAAAGAAGTTGGAACTCAAAGTGTTAGGATCAAATGTAATGTTCTTACCACTGTGAAATAAGAAATACAGGTTAAGGGGTTTAGAAAGCTATCTGGCCCTACAGGACAAAAGAGAAGACGGAGACAAGGGCAGGGAGGGAGGATAGAGGAGAAAGCAGATTGGTCATAGGGGCAACTACAATGCTTGGGTTTGGGGGGGGAGGGGATAAAAGGGGTGAAAATTTGTAACCCAAAATTTTGTGAAAATAAATGTTAAAAGTTAAATAAAAAAAAAAGTTTTTCACAAAACAAGACACCCATTCCTATTGAAAACACTGGAGAGCATAGGAATAAATAGAACTTTCCACAAAATAATAAGCAGTATCTACCTAAAACCAGCAGCAAGCATTATATGTAATGGGGAAAAGCTAGGAGCACTTCCAATAAGATTAGGGGTGAAAGAAGGATGTCCATTATCATCACCACTGTTATTCAATATGGTACTAGGAATGTTGGCTTTGGTAATAAAAGCAGAAAAAAAGGAATTGAAGGCATTAGAATAGGGAAAGAAGAACCTATGTTATCACTCTTTGCAAATGATATGATATACTTAGAGAATCCTAGATCAGGCAAAAAACTACTTGAAATAATAAACAAGTTTGGAAAAGTTGCAGGTTACAAAGCAAACCCATATAAATCATCTACATTTCTATATATTTCTAACAAAGACCAAGAGCAACGTATAGAAAAAGAAATCCCATTTAAAGCTACAGTAGATACCGTAAAATATCTGGGAGTCTATGTGCTAATACAAATCCTGGGACTACATGAATACAATTACAAAACAGTTTTTACACCCATAAAGTCATGTCTAAGTGAGTGGGAAAAGATCAATTGCTCATGGGTAGACTGAGCTATTATGATAAAAATGATAATTCTATCTAAATTATTTATTCAGTGTCATACCAATCAAACTACCAGATAATTATTTTCTAGGGATAGAAAAGATATCAAAATTCATCTAGAAGAACAAAAAGTTCCAGGATATCAAGGGAATTAATGAAAAAAAATGGTAGGGAAGGTGGCCTAGCCTAACAGATATCAAATTATATTATAAAACAGCAATCGTCAACACCACTTGGTACTGGCTAGGCAAAAGAGGGGCAGACAAGTGGAATAGGTTAGGCAATCAAGACACAGAGTCAATGGATATAGCAATCTACAGTTTGATAAAGGAAAGGACCCCATCTTCTGAAATAAGAACTGTTTGACAAAAACTACTGGGAAAACTGGATAACAGTGTGGTAGAAACTGGGCATAGATCAATGCCTGAAACCATACAGAAGAATAAAGTACGAAGGGATACATAATCTAGATATAAAGATTGATACTATGAACAAATTAGGGAAGCAAGGAAAAATTTATGACCAAATAAATGCAAAATGAATAATTTTAATTACATGAAATTGGAAAGGTTTTGAACACACAAACCCAATGCAATCAAGATTGGGGGAAAGCAGAAAACTGGGAAAAAATTTTTGCAAATAATGTCTGTGATGAAGGCCTTATTTCTAAAATATATAGACAACTGAATCAAAGTTACAAGAGTGCAAGTCATCCCCCAATTAATACATGGTCAAAGGATATGAAGAGGCAGTTTTCAGTGAAAGAAAGTTATCTGTGGTAATAGGGAAAAAATGCTCTAAATCACTATTGTTTAGAGAGATACAAATCCAAACAGTTCTGAGGTACCACATCACACCTATCAGATTGGCTAACATGAAAAAATAGAAAGATGATAAATGTTGGGAAAAATGTGGGAGATTTGGAATGCTAATTCATTGATGGTGAAGCTGTGGGCTGGTCTAGCCATTCTGGAGAGTGAGTTGGAACTATGCTCAAAGGACTGCAAAATATACATAACATTTGTCCTAGAAATTTCACTTCTAGGACTGTATCCCCAAGAGATCATGAAAATGGGAAAGGGTTCGACATATGCAAAATTATTGATAGCAGCTCCCTTTATGTTGGTCAAGAACTGGAAATCGAGAGAAAGCCCACCAATTGGGGAATGGCTGAACAAGTTGTGGTATATGAATGCAATTGAATATTATTGTGCTATTAGAAATGATGAACAGGAAGTTTTAAGAGGGTCTGCAAGGATTTATATTAACTGATGCTGAGTGAAAGGAGTGGAACCAGGAGAACACAGTAACATCCACAGTGTGCGAGGAAATTTTCTGGTAGACTTATCCCTTCTTAGCAATACAAGGACCCAAAACATTTCCAATGGACTCTTGAGGCAAAATGCCTTCCAAGTACAGAGAGACAACCATGGAATTGGATCACAGAATGAAGTAGAATATTTTTCTCTTGTGTTGTGTTTCATTTGGCTTTGATTTTTCTCAAGGTTTCTCCCATTCATTTCAATTCTTCTATGCAACATGACCAATGCGTTTAATTGAACAAAAGAAGAAATTTTATCTTATCAAAGCTTTCTCCCTTCAGTGTCAAGCACGGTGGTCTGCACATAGCAGATATTGAAGAATTTGAATTTTATTACAGATCTTCATAGAAAGTCTTGTATTTGGCACTCCCTAAAAGAAAATGACTAGGAGAAATTTTTCTTGCGCCAGAGCTTTAACTGGAGAATTCCAATTATCAGTAACATAGGTGTTAACGAAGAACTCAATCTTAGGTCCCCTTCATCTTCTTTCTTTGTACCTTCCTCTTGTAAATTTCATCCATTCCCATGGCTTCAACTACCCATTCTCTACAGAAGGTTCTAGAATTGATATATCCATTCTTTACCTTTTTTTCCATTTTCTAGGGATATATCTCCTCCAGAACGTCCAAAAGCATAGTGTATTATGGAGGAAAGATGTTGCTGTGGATACCTTCCCTTTTAGACACATTTAATATCAAGCAATTTAATGCTATAAAAAGTAAAAGAAAATGTGAAAAAAAGTTAAAATCAATTGCAAAAATATGTAAAACGTCATTTTTATAGATGAACGTTTTGATTACAAAAAGAAGTGGAGTAAGAGTTTTGGTTTAATAAACTCTGTTAAAAATGCATACAAAGAAAAAGTTTTCAAATGACATTTGAAGAGTTTTAGACATAAAATGAACTTGGGCATAAAGAGAAACACTAAAAATCACCTCCTGAAAGATAAAGTGTGGTGCCTTATTTCAAGACCTGAGCAACTTGTAAAGTTCTTTGACTCACAGATAGGTTGGACTGGAGACAGAGTGATGGTAGCTGGTTGCCTTGGGTCATGCAACAGCCACATGAAATCTTTTGGCAGGCCACAAGGAGCCCAAATGTTGTACAGGCCTGCCTTATTTGTACATGAACATTTTGGTGGTAAAAAGTTGGAAAAGACCTTGTTTTTTGAAAACTTGAAAAATGTGAGTACAGAAATACAGTTTCAAAAACACAAAATGAGCTGTTGGATCCTGAGAAGTTAATTGCTACAGGGCATTATGCTCCCTTGACTCATTGTATATACCCATTTCAACTAACAAAAGGAGAAACCACATATCGATTTTAAGACTGAAGCATGATTAAATAAATGCTGTTAATTTCTTAGGAATAATATGTTGAGTTTATAAACCTTTAAGTGAAAGATTAGTCAATTATTTAAATCACTGAAGTGTTTGTGGGAGATAGATAGGCTAAAGGCAGTGTGTTGAAAAGACGGAAGAAACTTACAGAAACTGGGGGAGGAGGTGAATTAAAACAAGATCATAAGCAGCTCACAGTGTGAACATCCCATTGGTATTCTGAATATTTTTATCCTTCAACCATGTATTAAAGACAAATGAACAGCACCACTCCCACAATTAAACATACTAAAAATCCCTTCTTTTTAAGTATTTCTAAAGGCTCAAGCGTTTTTTCTTTAAATTTTACCGTATTTTAGGTATCATTTAATCTGGGTAGCTAGATGGTACAATGGATTGCATGCTGGGCCTGGAGTTACAAAGACTCCTCTTCCTGAATCTGAGCAAATCATATAACCCTGTTTGCTTCAGTGTTCTTATCTGTAAAATGAGCTCTAGAAGGAAATGGTAAAGCACTCCAACATCTTTGCCAAGAAAATCCCAAACAGAGTCATGAAGAGTGACGTAGAACTCAACAACCACTGTCATATTTTGTCATTCCTGTGGGATGAGTTGAAAAAAGGAAAAATTAGCACCATTTCTGAATAATACTTAAAAAACCATGGCAGGGGTTACATAGTCCACTTTATTTAGTCAGCCACATTATACATAGTCTAAATACATCAAAAATATAAAAGCTGGTAGAAAGTTGGTTAAATATTTTGTTTTACCTCCTCAACAATTTGTCTTCCATTTTCCAGCTCATTGGGTCAGATGCTGAATTTGTTAAAATCATCCGTTTTAAAAAATTTTCAAGCTCAATATGTCCACAGGAATTCCTACAACCTCACTAGATTTTCAGGACTTCTCTCCTGAAAAACTCAGTCCATGCTTAAAAATTCCAGAGCTTCTCTTGAGTTTCCTCCATCAGAGGACTCTTAATACAAGGTATGAAGAAAGGACATCCTCAAAAGTCATTGCCTACACATTGGGGCATTGTGAAAAAGGCTTCCTTCTGAGTTATGGGTTGAATTAGAATGCTTCTAGGTCCCAGCTCTGAGATTTAATAAAAGAACCTTGCATCACCATGGAATTGAAAGCATGGTATCTTGTGAAGAGTAAAAACTGCCTATGGTAGCGGGGTATCAACGGTCCCTGACCTTAGACTATTAGGGGGTCTCTCAGATTCTCAACACAGATGCCTTATGAAGAGAGGCACATAAAATGTTGTTAAGGATGAAATTCTACCCATCTTGTTAAGTAGATTTATCAGCAAGAATTTCCATAGATGGAATCTAAATCTAATATCTCTACTACTAAAGTCCTGATCAAGCTGCTCAAGCAATAAGGTTGGACAATCATTTCTTAACAGAAAAATACAAAGGATACACTAATACAGCTATTGCTGCTGCTACCACCACCACTATTACATAATATTTTTTAAAGTGTTTTATTTATATTATCCCCAGCCTTTCTTCAAGGTGAGACTTGAAGGCTTTGGAGAAGGACTACAAACTATTGTGGATCTCTGGAGGGGCAGGGTCATAAGACCTCTAGGAAATTCGTGAACTACTTTGACCTCCCATCTCTAATTCCTTGTTTCACTCTCTTTTAATAACTCATTCTCCAAGAGGAGCAGGATTATTAGACAAGATTCAAAATTAAAGAGATAAACCGTGAATGATATCCATTACTCCCCAGTTCTTACACGTGAGGGCTGTTTGTAATCATAAGCCAAAGTGCTGGCATAATATGCTATACAGCCTTCCCTATTTATTCCTGTCCCATAGTTCAGTTACACTGCTTTCCTTAATATGTCATTTCTATGCAAAAGGTGAGACAAAACACTACATATACAAATATGTTAACTGATTATTTTCTCCTTTTCCTCTTGCAAAATTTTTGATCAATAGAAAAATTATACTATAGAACATCTTTTTTTAAAAAGCTATTTACATTTTTCACTGAGGAATCAGTTTTTGTCTTAGTTTTTATAAAAGCTAAATACAGATTAAACATGCCTTAAGTACATAAGTCCTTTCCTTTTACTTATGAATAAGCAATGTGCTACAGTGGAAAGAGAATTGCTTTTAGTATAAGGAAACCAGAATTCAAATCCCATCCCTAGGACATACTACCTTGCAATCTTAAGCACGTCATTTAGATTCTCTATACTTCAGTCCCTTCACCTAGAAAAATAAATGGGTTATGCTAGAAGGCTTCTGAAGTCACTTCTAGTTTTCTATCTATTCCTATGATTCTACGTATCAGGCCTCTCCCATGATATAGGCAACTAAGAGGGAAGACATTATCAGCAGAAGTCCTCATTCATCCTCAAGGCCTCCCTGGCTATCATAAGCCCTATTCATTTCTTCCCCTGGAAGCACACAAGTTGGGGAAGAAGACTTGGAGAGATATCTATAAGGGACATAACATCAACAGTGGTTTCATCACTCTAATATTTATTTTAGAGTATTTAGAAAAATAATTCAGAATAAAATTTTCTCCCTACTTAGTGTTTTCCCTGTATATGACAAAATTACTCTCTGTTACTGCTCTAATCTTTGTGACTCATATATTTATTCCACTGCTGCATCATTTCAAACTCTCATTTCTACCAACCTCAGCTCTGTCCCTCTTAAGTTGGCAGAACTGTCTCTAAGGTATTAAGGAAGTTGTCCCAGTTAGTGTCCTTGGTTGGGGAGGTGCTCTTAGGTGTCTTTAAACAGTGACTCAAGGAAATAACTAGTAGAGAGGAAGTGATTCAGTTTTGTTTTTAACTGAGCCAGATAAATGAGATCGAGATGAGAGAGAAAACACACACACACACACACACACACACAAGAGAGAGAGAGACAGAGACAGAGACAGGGACAGAGAGAGAGAGAGAGAGAGAGAGAGAGAGAGAGAGAGAGAGAGAGAGAGAGAGAGAGAGACAGAGAGAGAGAGAGAGAGAGACAGAGACAGAGACAGAGACAGAGAGAGTGAGAAGAGGTCCCAATGGGTGTGCTGAAGTGATTAGATTATTTGAATTTGCACTGCATGTATAATTATTGTTTCCAGCTCAATGGAAATATGCAGCGCAAATTCAAATCCATATCACCACTTTGGGGGATTTATTATTTGCACTAAATCTATGTTTACATAGAAGTAGTATACATGCACATGTGTATATAATATAAATATTCATTACCAATATGTATCACATATCTTACCATCTCCATTGCCAAAGTAAAGGGAACAGGACTGCTTCCCACCACTTCTGCACTCAGCCTCCTGTGTTGTGAATTCATTCTCCCTTCAAAGTGCCATGGATACTTACTTTAAGCTGTTTTTATATGTCTGTGTGCATGTGTGTATGTGTGTGTATGATCAAGGACAGCTTAGGTAAGGGTGAGAATAGCGACTCACAGGGTGAATATTCTGCTCTGGATACTCCTCCAGGTACAGCTGTGCTCATTACGATGATGACTGAGATGAATTTAGAGTCTTTTTACCATTTTAATCAGCTCAACACTAAAGTCCTAAACGAAGCCATTAGACAGGGTCCATTAAATATCCATTATTTAGATCTCATTAATTAGTTTATTATGTTGATTAGATATTCCTTCTGCTTTATTAGCCCTTGAAAGCATATCACAAAAAAAAGACATAATAACTTAATGACTTGCTATATATAATAATAACATAATTCCAGAAGTATTCTTCAAGGAGTCTCAGAATTATTAGAGGAACAAAAGAAAACAGCTTATTGATAATAGTTGCATCGCATCCTTAACGCTTAATACTGGGATCAGTTACAGCTTGTAAGCCATACTTGGACCCTCACCATGGTATTCTTTGTTTTCTACTCCAACTTGCCATAGTGCAAGAATAGTTTTGAAGACCCCGAACATACAACAGTTGTTTTACAGGTGTATACTTCCAGAAGCAGTATTTGATAGTGAACAGAAAAAGTGTCAGATCTATAATAACATCCTCCTTTATATTTCATTTTCTTTCAATATCTATTACATGGGGCTTTTTTCACATGAAAAGACTTTGTAAACATTAAAATGCTAAATTGCTCATAATTATTGATTTAAAGAAATCTAATTTACCAAAATCTGAATAAAAAAGCGTGTGTAATTCATAAAAAATGAAATTTCAAAATCCTGAAAAAAATCATTTATTTTCCTTTATTTGTATACATCAGTCCCTTTGAAATGTAATTTAAATTACCTGTCCAAAATTCAATTTACACGCAGCTTTTAAGGAAAATATCTATTGCACAATTGTTCCTAGTCTCCTAAAGATTCATCTCTTGTTCTTGTTCTGATGTTTCTATTATTTTGCTGAAGCTGTGCTTTATTATAAAATCAAATAATCAATTCTTCTTGTCTACTGACTCTTTGCCTACCACTCTCAAGGAAGTCTTTTATTTACAAAATTGGGGGATGTCTCTTTTGGCTCTACTTTTTTCTTCATTCTAGAATGAAGTTATCACTCTATCTTGCTGTTTCTTCTTATTAGATCACATCTAATTTTCTTGTACAGTTTTTATGTTTGTTGTGTTGTCACCCCACCTCTACAGTCTAGAATTCTTTCCATTCCTCTAGTATTACTATTCCTTTCTCACTTTTGATTTTTTAATTTTACGAACTAGCTTGACTTACTGCTACTATAGTTCTCAAGTGACCACACTGAGTCACTCAACTCAAACTTGCTGTCTGAAGCCTTCCTAAGGTTTTGGGTGAAATATAGTTCATGAACAAGGAAACCATAAGGATTCAATGTAATTCATTTAAAAATATTAATTCCCTGCTATGTATAATGCAATGTGTTACATACTAATGATAAAGTAAATCCAAAAACAGAACACCCTTGCTCTTACGGTTTCCTCCATTGCTACCTTGGTTGAGTGTGGCACTTACTTTCTTGTGACTGCTGCAATTTTAGATACTGATTTTTGGAGTTAGCCCCTTGATTCTATCTCAAGAGAAATAAAATTGTGTTCCCAGGACGGCTTGAAACCTACCAATCAGACCAGTCCCAAAGCTTTAGGAGAAGAGAAAGCAAAGGAAATCAATACTAAGAGTATAGAGTTCAAGCAATAGGGTTAATGAGGAGGGAGTAGACTAGAATTGCAGTTCTCTTCACACACAAAGGAATAAATTGCTAGGAATAGTGAATGAAAAGTGCAGAAGACACACCAATGGAAAGATGGACTAGAACATCATTTTGAGGAATATTTTAGAAGACTATTACTATTTCTTCCTTCATCATGTGCTGGGGGTATTAGGAACTCAAAAATGTAATTTTCTTTTTTTTTTCATTTTTTTAAATTTTATTTATTTTCGATGTTGTACAATCACTACCATATAACTTAGATTTTTTTCCTACCTCCCCACTACCTCCCTCTTCCCTCCCCTAGACAGTGTAAAATTTTATATGGATTCTACACATACATTCCTAGTAAATACATTTTCACTATAGTCATGCTGTGTAGAAGAATTAAAATGAATGGGAGAAATCATATAACAAACCAAAACGTAATACAAAAGAAAATGATAGGCTACATTGTGAAATTGAATTCCATAGTTCTTTCTTTGAATATGGAAGGCATTTTGCCTTAAAAGACCATTGGGGATTCTTTTTAAACCCTTACATTACAATGAAGTTCCATGTCTACCAGAAAAAACTCTGTCTCACTGTGGTTGTTGCTGTGCACAAAGTTCCCCTGGTTCCGCTCCTTTCCCTCAGCATCAGATCATGTAAGTCCTTCCAGGCCTCTCTGAAGTCTTCTTGTTCATCATTTCTTATGGTGCAATAGTATTCCATTACATTCGTGTACTATAATTTATTCAGCCATTTCCCAATTCATGGGCTTCCTCTTGATTTCCAGTTTCTGGCCACTACAAAGAGTGCTGCTATAAATATTTTTGTACATGTGGGACCCTTTCCCATTTTTATGATCTCTTGGGGATACAGTCCTAGAAGCGATATTGCTGGGTCAAAGAGTATGCACATTTTTGTAGCCCTTTGGGCATAGTTCCAAACCGCTCTCCAGAATGGCTGGATGAGCTCACAGCTCCACCAACAATGAATTAGTGTTCCACCTCTCCCACATCCTCTCCAGAATTTATCATTTTCTTGTTCTGTCATATTTGGCAATCTTATAGGTGTGATGTGGTACCTCAGAGTTGTTTTGATTTGCATCTCTCTAATCAATAGTGATTTAGAGCATTTTTTCATATGATTACAGATATCTTTAATTTCTTCCTCTGAAAATTGCCTGTTCATATCCTTTGACCATTTATCAATTGGGGAATGAATTGTATTGTTGTACATTTGACTCAGTTCTCTATATATTCTAGAAATGAGGCCTTTATCCCCAAGATTAGCTGTAAAAATTATTTCCCAATAGACTACATCCCTCCGAATTTTGGTTGCATTGGGTTTGGTTGCGAAAAACTTTTCAGTTAAATGTAATCTAAATCATCCATCTTGCATTTCATAATGGTTTCTATCTCTTCTTTAGTCAAAAATTCTTCCTTTCTCTATAAATCTGATACACTATTCCTTGCTCAGGAAATTTGTTCAGAGTATCAATATTTATACCTAAATCATGTACCCATTTGGACGTTATTCTTGTGTACGATCTCAGGCATTGGTTTATGCCTAGTTTCCACCACACTTTTATCCAGTTTCCCCAGCAATTTTTTTCAGACAGTGAGTTCGTATCCCAAAAGCTGGGGTCTTAGGGTTTATCAAACAGTAGATTGTTATGTTCATTGACTGGCAATGTGGCAAATTGGCAAAATGTCAATATGTCCATTTGCCAAGTGGTTTTGATAATTGTTGCTTTATAATACAATTTCAGATCTGGTATAGCTAGGCTACTTTCCCTAGCATTTCTGAAGAATGCACTTTTCAAAGAACACGGTGCAGACCAGAAGAGTGGAACTGGCAAAAGTGAAGAATAACCTCAACAACAGTAACCCTTCAGAATTTCTATGTAGTAGCGTTCCAACTGGAAACTCTTATCTTTGAGGGGCATGGCCTCTTCCAACTCCATTGTTCTGATAGAAAAAAAGGAAAAAAGTAAAATCTTGGGGTAGTGGAGGGAGGGATGTAACAGTACTAGACCTTCAAAGAAATCAGGAGATGTTTTGAGAAGTACAATTTTTTAAGCAAAGACATTGTAGGAAAATTTTGAGAATGTCTAACATGGACATAGGCTGAGCAAGAAGGAAGAATGAAGAAATATTTCTAGAAAAAACTATCTCAATGGATTATTATTTCTTAACAAAGGAAAATGAGTCCATATTCCTTTAAGAACATATAATTAGACCATCTGTAATGATCATGGAAAAAATCTGAGAACTTCTGTAGAGGTGTAGAAGAGAAAAAAAGAAAATAGTTGGAAACACTAATAAAATGGTCAAAATTTGTACACAAGGGGAAATGATTTTGCCAATGGGAGAAGTCCTTTCACTGATGAAGACAGCAATTCCCCTATACCTTAATAATCTTTGTCTTCATGGGTTACTGTATCCAAAGCTCTTATTCTGATGATAAGCTCTTTTCAATTTAAATAGATTTGGAAAGTAATCTGAAATGATGGCAAAAACTCTGCATAACCTTTAAACTTTGAGATTTAATAATACCCTTCAGTATTTTTAGGCTATACAAAAAAGACATATAAGAAAAAAGAAAAGGACCTATACCTATCTACAAGGAATTATAACATGTTTTGTATATATAATTCAGAAGGCATGAGAAACTAAACCCCTTAATTGGGGAATTTTTAAAGAAATTATGGTATTTGAATATATTGAATTCTGTAAAAATATAATGAATGCTGTAATAAATGGTGAAAGAAGTAATTTCACAGAAACCAAGGAAAAGTGATATAAACTGAAATATAGAGAGGTATGCTGAAACAGGAGAACAATATATATAAAAGAACAACAAGGTAAAATGGAACCATTTTGAAAGTCTAACCTTGATTCCAGAGTAAGAGTAATGAAGAATAAGATACATATATGAACTTGACCAATTGTAAAGTTTTTTTTCTTTATCCAATGGGAGTGGTAAAGGGAAGGAGTAAGAGAAAATGCATGATTATTCACTGGAAATATTAAAACTTGATAAAAAATTAGGCTGTCTGACATTCAAATCACAGAAATATAGTCAATCTCAAGACCCATATCCAAAGCTTTTCCATCTTGGTATGACCAAATGAGTTTTTATTCTCTCTTACATAGCCTTCAAAATTCTTATGACATATCATGTCCATGAAGAGGCATCAGAAAAGGGCTTTTCTAAAAGATTCAAAATAATCCCTGAAAATAAATTTTAAAGGAAAAATTCAGACTTTATATTGGCTCATAGTTTAACCCAAGTCAATGACCATCATTATAGTATGTGGCATTTGTATAGTCTTTAATTTTTGAAAGTAATTTGCATATATTATTAGCACATTTAATCTTTACAACAAATCTATTGAACAGGTGCTATTATTATCCCCATTTTACTGATAAAGAAATAAGACTTAGAGAGCTATTGATACTTGCCCATGGTGACACAGTCAGTAAATATTTGAGGTTGGATTTGAATCAAAGTGTCTCCTGTGTCCCAACCCAGCATTATTTACACTCTACTAAATTGCCTCCTATATTTAAAGGACACGGGAGGACTTAAATAATAAATCACAAATCTTTTCACTTTACAGTAATAGATAAGTAAGGATTGCAAGAAAAAAAATTTATATTTGAAAGAGACTTTTGGTTTTTCGTATTGAGCTTTTTTTCCTTGCCTAACATTAGCACCGAGCATTTCTTATCCGTTCATTATATCAGGATTTTTGCATTCATAATAATTTTTATTGAAATAGGAAAAAACTGACTCAAAAGGAAAAATACAGCATTCCAACAGAAATTTGACTTTCATGTTTATTTTTAAGTTAAATCTTTTTGAAAAACAAGGAATGTTTCCAATTATCACACGAGTATTGTCCAATTCTGTAATCAAATTGAAACATAGGATACCATGTGTTACAGGCAGGGTTAAACTGGTAAATTTTTTAAAAATGAAATGGAAAAAAATGTGCACCTGTAACGGTATAGACAACCAAAAGAAAGACCAATAAATCAGGATCTAGTTTGTAGTGTTTGCCAGTTTCTATGGTGTAAATTCACAAATTGAAAATTTTTGGCAATAGTGAACAAGAGTCATACTTTTATAAAAATTCCTCAGTGAGTTTTACTATATCCTCACATATTGTCTTCAAAGGTAACGCTCATGAAATCCATTCAAATTATGGTACAATTGTCTTGTGCTTCCATTAAGTGCCCCAAAATGACATCATTTCAATGTCTAATCTTCAACCAAAGCCTGAGAATAAGAAAAGCCCAGTTCCTTATGGGCAATGCTTTTCTTGAATAAGCTGTGTCTGTGGATTAATTTTTTTAAAAAAAGAAATCTTTAAGGTGCTTTTATTTTTCTTTCCCAGCACTAGTAACCAAGGGGGAAAAATCTTTCCTCTGTCGGGCAATAGCCAATATTCTCTTTAGTTGCATGCAATCAAAGAAAATTACCTGGAGTGATAAAATATGTTGAAAATGATACCTCCAGACCTCCAGTACAGTAGGGGTATTCCCCCAATATATCAAAAATAAGAAAAGTGGTTAGACACTCATATCTGTTGAGAGATTTAAAATACCTAGAGGCGTTTCAAAATTACTTATCTATTTAGAGCTTCAGAAATTAATATGATATAAATCAGGCATCAAGAAAGGGGAGGTGTCAATAAAGGGAAAAGGGAGACTCACCAGATAAATATACCTTTATCTGTTAGTATGCAGAAGGGTTGCAGACTTATGAGTGTAATGAAATCTTCTTTTTACCAAAATTAATTTCAAGGATAGTTTCCCCCTTAGAAAGATGTGGGCAACCAATCATGGGGATTGGAAAAGGAAAAGAAAAAGATTGTTGCGGTTTCTTCTTCCCTCTATATCCCAGACCAATTGACCTACGTATTCTCCATAAACAAAATTCTTATCCCTGATTTCATACTATTCATTGCTTATGCTGCTTTCCCCGCTTTTGCCTAGATAAAATATGGGATAATATAATTTATACTTCAAATTAACATGCTGACCTCAGAGAAGGAATGAAGAATGTTAAAACCTTTGCACCGAATGGAACCTTAAAAGCAACTCAAATAATTGCCTTATTTTAGAATTGGGGAAACTAAGGCCCAGAGAAATGAAATTATTTGACTATGATGACACATTTGTTTAGTAGAAGAGCTGTCACCAATGTCCAATCTTCCTGATTTCTTGTCCAATGCTTTTTTTTTCATCTGTTTCTTACTGTACACTAAGAATGAAATGTGTCAGATACTATTATCCTATTGATTCTGTTAGCAATATCATAACTGTCATAATAGCTTTCTTGTTGGTCTTCCTTGAACAAATTTCTCCCCATTCCAGTCTAGTCAAAGTGATCTTCCTAAAATTCAGTCTGATCATGTTCTTCTCTACTCCCACCAGCCCCTCACTTAATAAAAATTATCTCCTCTCATCAGAAGGATCAAAAGTAAAATCCTCTCTTTGACTTTTAAACACTTTCATAAGCTGGTTCCTTTTTACTTTTCCAGTCGTCTTACACTTTATTCCCCTCCACATATTCTATAATTTAGTGACAATGGCTTTGTTGCTGTCCCCCATGACATTTCAGTTCTCAAATACATACATTTTCACTGGCTTTCCCTGCCACCGTAATTATTTTCCTCCTTTCTTCTCCATCCTGCTTTCAAAAGTTCTTTCAAATATCAGCTAAAATTCTACTTTCCACAAACGTGCTGATCATTTCTAATTTATCCTATATTGTGTTTGTGCATAAAGTTGTTTGTATGTTGTCTCTCTTATTAGATTATGAGCTCTTAGAGAACATGGATAATTGTTTTTCCTTTTTTTATCCCTAGTGTTTAGCACAGTGTCTAAATAAATGCCTATTGATGTGATTATCTTATCTTGTGGCATTTTGAATTCAGTTTTTGTGATGTCATGTCAAACACTCATCCCACTACCCTATTTGATTCCCTAGGGGGTGAGGGTGTTGAATATAACAGAGGTATTTTCAAGTATATAAACTTTAGAATTCTATGTGCATCATCATCATTATCACCAATGCCTCTTATCTAGGAGATCTAGGCAGAAATGATTATGGAACTAGCTATTGTTCTACTATTACTATTTTATATTTCATGCTGTATGGACGGTCACAGATATGAACAAAATAGCTGCATTTGATAGTTGAATAAAAGGCATAAATAGGTAAGTTCATTCTCTATAGATTCACTAAAATCATCTTTGATGCTAGTAGAAGAGATAACAGAAATAATATTTACTTTCTCTTATTCCCACGTGATTCTAATCTCCCTTCCTAAATCTCATTGTTTACAAAGCTTTTAATCCATATGCCTTATTATGCTTGAGTGATTGTGGGCAACAGTTCAGTCTTTGATAATGGTCTAAGTGCAGTATAATTCAATGAGTTCTCCAAGATATTTATGCTTTTAGGTTTTGTCATCTTCTAGTACATGAGAGAAAATGAGTTTCTGACGTAATATCCTAGCCGCTGGAAATGTCTATATATTGTCAGGTCATTCAGCTTTGATTTCAGCATGTCAGGCACTCTTTTAATATATTCCTTACATTGAGCATTTTGATATCCTTATCAAAGACATATATTTTTGATATAGCTTGCCTGGAGGAGACAGAAGCATAAGTATTGCCTTTATTCATAGTTTCAATGTGACTTCCAAATTTAATATTTAGCTTTTAATCAACCTTGGCATCCAGTAAGATGTTTAAGCTAACTGAGCAAAATGATATTTTTATGTCATTAGAAACAGATACTACTCAGATAAATGAGGTGTTTAATATGATTTCAGTGGAGCCAATGATATAATCTATAGATTTAGAGCTGGAAGGGACCTTAAGGATCATTTAGCCTATCCACTTATTTTATAGAAAAGGAAACTAACACTCAGAGATGTTAAAATTATTTGTATATGATCACACAGTTTGTAAGCTTCTGACATCGCATGCAAAATCACTCCACAGTGTCTTTCACGTTAATATTGTTTTGAGTTGACTCCATTTTTAACGTTGTAGTTACACATAATTCTATTTAGTAAAGAAAACAATGGATATTAAGGCTGGGTAGAAAAATGATAAGCTAAACTGTTTCTTTGAAAAATGCCACATTTTATATAATTTTTTCTTAACAGTATGTTATCAGTATGCCTTAAATAATAACAGATACTATTTACATAGCATTGTAAAGCTTGAAAAATTACTTATGTTAGCTCATTTGAGTCTTATAATGAGCTGATAAGGTACACTAATATTTTCTCCACTTTAGAAATGAGAAAACTTAGGCAGAGTCATATACAAAACAAGTGAATAAGGCAAGATGCTAACTCCAGACTTCCTGGTGTTAATGCCAGTGCTCTCTTGACTACGCTATATCAAATCTCACATAAGTAACTGATATGTTTGAGGAGACTGTTTATTTATCTTGGAACCCATTGTTTGTCCTATTTATGAAATTATAGTGAATTTAAGGCTGAGTAGAATTGTTCATTTTTCAATGATGTCTGACTCTTTGTGATCTTATGTACCTACCATATTGTCTGTGGGGTTTTCTTGACAAAGAAACTAGAGTGTTTTGCCATTTACTTCTGCAGAGGATTAAGGCAAGTAGTCGTTATGTGACTTGCCAGGGTCACACAGTTTATTAAGAGTCTGAGACTGCATTTAAACCCACACTTTCTTGACTCCAGGCCCAGAGCTTTACCCACTGGGTTATCTAACTGCCTCTAAATAAAATGGAAATGAACTTAAATTGTCTGTCTAAAAAATTCCTCAGTGTATATAGTTTCTTCTTCACAATATTATGGTATCAGTAAATTGTAAATGGAAAAAAGGTTATCATTTGGATATTAAATGTTCCATAAATTTGGGTCTATTTTGCATATTTATTGTATATGTACATACACAAATGCATATATATGTATGGTGTGTGTGTGTGTGTGTGTGTGTGTACGTACATATGTTGGGGACTAAGTCAAAAACTTTTTAATAATCAACAAGACAATGAAGATAAGATATTTTTCAGGCAGGCTGTTCAGTAATTACTGAGTCAGCCAAATCAATAAAGAGCTGCTCCTTAGACTTCCAGGGACTTTTTGACATTTTTTTTTTTTTTTTGCTCCTCTGTCAACATCTAATCACGTGCCAAGTTCTGTCATTTCCACCATCCTAACATCATTCATATGAATGAGTCCTTCTCTTATCTGGCACTGCTCTCAACTTGGTGCAGGCTTTTATTAATTCATGCCTGGGTCTCACTCCCACAAGTCTCTCCCAATTCAATTCATTCTCTGCTTAGCTGTCTGAGTTCCTAAAATTCAGGTCAAAACATATCATTTCTCTATTCAATAAGCTCCAATAATTCCATATCACATCCAGTACAAAATATGCAGTTTCCTGTTTAACTTTTCAAGTCCTTCATAATCTGGCTCCTTCCAGCTTTCCAATCTTCTATTTTACACCCCTCCCCCTAAGACACATCTATTCTCCAATTAAGTGAAACGGGTCTCCTTGCAGTTTCTTGTATAAGATATTCCATCTCTCAAATGCAAGTGTTTTTATTGTCTTTCTTCCACGTCTGGAACTCTCTTCTTACTCATTTACACCTCCTGGCTCCACCAGAGTCATTTAATTTATTCTATTAATTCTGTTGTCTCTCCTATTATACTATGAGCTCCTTGACATACTGATGTTTGTAACCCAGTAGTTGGCATATAGTAGGCATTTATAAATGTTGGGTGGTTGACTGCAAGTGGAATCTCTGGGCCAAGTTCACAAATGTTTTACTAATATATTTTAGCGTAATCCTACTCTGACTGGCAAATAATTGATGTGGTCTTTAACTACTGTGTTTTGTTTCTCTTGTCTCAAATTTTCCACCATTTTCTAATTTTGCTATTCCTCAGCAGTAGAAAATTTGATATGAAACAAGCAGAAGAATACAATACACACACACACACACACACACACACACACACACACACACACACATATATATATGAATTAGTGGGGTTTGAAAGTCCCTTGGAATGTTATTTATCTCAGAGCCAGAATTATTTGAAAGAGATTCTCCATTATGCATTCAATTTATACCACTTTGCTATTTTTACTCCTTCATTTTCCATTGAGAGTTTGATTTGATGGAATTTATTGATAGGCACTTGGTAGAATTTAATTTTTAATATTTTCTTCTAACAGTTTTCTCTGTTATACCACTCGGGGGATTCTAGTTGTTTCTCCATTATCGTTGTGGAATTCACAGTTTTCTCTTCTGACTCAGGTAACTTCCCTTCATTTCTTTGCATGGTATTTAAGACTTTGTCCAGATGTTTTGGACTCAGGTTGTATTCATTCTCCCTTCTTTTGTTATTCTTTCTTGGGTTAACTTCTTGAGGTATAAATTCTTAGACAAAGTTTTTCACTGGTACTTTATCTTTAGGCTTTAAGCTTTCCTCTTCCCTCTTTTCCGTCACATTCTACAGACCCATAAAATTTAGACTTCCTAGTTGTTCTTAGTCGTCTCATTTCAGGGGCTAACGTGGTTTGTGGAAAGGAGTCCATCAAAGTCTTTGATCAGCATAAACTCTGGTGAAGTGATCATTGGTTACAGATCAGTTTCCAAATCCCCTTCCCTTGTGAGTACCACTTTTTGCCTTTTTGCTATTCTCTATCTTACTGGCAATTTCTGATACCTCCGTTTCAGTTTCTCTTCCTCTTCTTCCTTTGGCTTAGTAGAATTTAATTCTTCTGGCTCTTGTGAGTTAGGGGCAGATGTAACATTCAGTCTGGAGTATTGATGTAGGGAGGTCAGCAGGAACCCATACAACCAAACTCTATATTAGTAGGCTGTGTGGTTACTTGTGCTAATTGCAAAAAAAGGAACAGAATGGATTGGGGTAAAACAATAAGTTGGGAGGAGTTAACATTGTGGAATAAAATTAGGAACTTGCTTAAGCACTCCCTCAAACCTCTCCAGACTAATTTTGATATTATTTTTTCTAGATATATAAAATAACGTTTTGATAGTTTGATTGGTATGGCACTGAAAAAGTAAATTGATTTAAGTAGAACTGTCATTTTTATTGTATTAGTTCAGCCTATCCACAAGCAAATGATGTTTTTCTAGTTATTTAGATCTGAATTTATTTGCCTGAAAACTGTTTTGTAATTGTGTTCATGCAGTTTGTTTTAACAGGTAGACTTCCAAATATGTTTTAATGTCTGGTTGGTTGGTTGTTGTCCTTCGTTTTCGAAGAGGACCAAAATGACATCACCAAGATAAAGTGAATTCTCAGTGTGTCTGATTGTGGCTGATCAGACCTATATGAACTCGGAATGCTCTACCACAGGTTGGACACAGATAGTGCGTGTGAATATTTGGGGTTGATATCCCAAATTTACAAGTAATATATATTGTGTTCATCCGTTGCTGAAGAAGACCATGCCATCAGAGAAATGATGACATGACTTGCACTTGACTTTATTTTGAGTGACGGAGGGCTGTGCAGATCACCAGCCTCACTTCTCCTCCAGTGCCATCTGAATCCAGTGATCTGATATTCCTCAGGATGACTGGAAATGACCCAGGATGCACTGGGAGACCTTGGACCCTTAGGCCAAGGTCTTTGCAGGTGCTCACTTAGGGTCACTTTGTTTTATATCCTGCAACTTTGCTAAAGTTATTATTTCAAGTAGTTTTAAAATTGATTTTCTATGATTCTCTGAGCATATGATCATATCTGCAAAGATTGATAACTTAATTTCTTCTTTGCCTATTCTAATTCCTTCAATGCAAATCTAAGACTTTTGGAGCAATATTGAAAAAGAGAGGTGATAATGGAAATCCTTGTTTCACCCCTGATCTTTTTGCAAATACATCTGGCTTATCCCCATTACATATAATACTTGCTGAATGTTTTAGATTGATGCTTCTTATAATTTTAAGGAAATTTTTAATAAGGAATGGGTGTTATATTTTGTCAAAATCTTTTCTGTGATCTATTGAGATGAGCCTATGGTTTCTGTTAGTTTTGTTGTTGATGGGATGAATTATGCTGATAGTTTTCCTAATACTGAACCAGCCCTGCATTCCTTGTATAAATCCTACCTGGTCATAGTATCTTACTCTCATGATAAGTTGCTATAATCTTTTCGCTAATATTTTATTTAAAATTTTTGCATCTATATTCATTAGGGAGACTGGTCTATAATTTTCTTCCTCTGTTTCAGTTCTTTCTTCTTGGTTTAGGCATCAGTACTATATTTGTATCATAAAAAATAATTTGGTAGGACCCCTTCACGAATTTTGCCAAATAGTCTATATAGTATTGGAATTGTTTTTTCTTTAAATGTTTGGTAGAATATTCTTCTCAATTCATCTGACCCTGGAGATTTTTTCCTAGGGAGTTCATGGATGGCTTGTTCAATTTCTTTTTCTGAGATGAGATTATTTAAGTATTTTACTTCCTCTTCTGTTATTCTGGGAAATTCATATTTTTGGAAATATTCATCCATTTCATTAAGAATATTTCTATGATTTGCTGTTTGACCCACTCTTTTCACATTATATTATAGAGTTTACAATTGATTTTTAGTCTATCTTTCCATGGCCCTTTATTACATCTATATTTTTTTGTATTAAGATCTGAAAAGGATGCATTTATTATGCCTTTCTGTACTGTATCATGACGTTTTCATACCCTGATGCATGTTTAAATTTTGTGTAGGTGCCGTGTATTATGGAGAAAAAGGTATTATTTTCTATCCCCATTCAGTTTTCTCCAGAGGTCTACTCTATCTACCTTTTCTAAAATTCTATTAACTCCTTTACTTCATTCTTCTTCATTTAGAGGTTGGATTTATTTAGTTCGGACAGGGGTAAGTGGAGATGCCCCACTAGTATAATTTTGCTGTCTCTTTCTTCCTGTAACTCCGTTAACTTCTCCTTTAAGAATTTGGATGCTATTGTGTTTGGTGCATATATGATTTGTAATTTTACTTCATTGTCTGTAGTACCTTCTAGCAGGATATAGTTTCCTTCATTATCTCTTTTGATTAGATCTATTTTTCCTTTAGCTTTGTATGAGATTAGGATTGCTACTTTGGCGTTTTTGGTTTTTTTTTTTTCCTTTGTTTTTTGGTTTTTTTTGTACTTTGACTGAAGCATGATATATTCTACTCCAGCTCCTTTTCCTTTAAGCTATGTGTCTCCACCTTCTTCAAATGTGTTTTTTTAATCAATTAATCAATCAATAAATTAATTAATTAATTTAACTTTTAACATTCATTTCCACAAAATTTTGGGTTCCAAATTTTCTCCCCTTTTGTCCCCTCCCCCCACCCCAAAACACCTAGCATTCTAATTGCCCCTATCACCAATATGCTGTCTCTTCTATCATCCCTCTCTGCCCTTGTCTCCATCTTCTCTTTTCTCCTGTAGGGCCAAATAACTTTCTATACCCCTTTACCTGTATTTCTTATTTCCTAGCTGCAAAAACAGTACTCGACAGTTGTTCCTAAAACTTTGAGTTCCAACTTCTTTTCCTCCCTCCCTCCCCACCCCTTCCCTTTGGAAGGCAAGCAATTCAACATAGGCCAAATCTGTGTAGTTTTGCAAATGACTTCCATAATAATTGTGTTGTATAAGACTAACTATATTTCCCTCCATCCTATCCTATCCCCCATTACTTCTATTCTCTCTTTTGATCCTGTCCCTCCCCATGAGTGTCGACCTCAAATTGCTCCCTCCTCCCCATGCCCTCCCTTTCATCATCCCCCCCACCCTGCTTATCCTCTTCTCCCCCACTTTCCTGTATTGTAAGATAGGTTTTCATACCAAAATGAGTGTGTATTTTATTCCTTCCTTTAGTGGAATGTGATGAGAGTAAACTTCATGTTTTTCTCTCACCTCCCCTCTTTATCCCTCCACTAATAAGTCTTTTGCTTGCCTCTTTTATGAGAGATAATTTTCCCCATTCCATTTCTCACTTTCTCCTCCCAATATATTTCTCTCTCACTGTTTGATTTCATTTTTAAAAGATATGATCCCATCCTCTTCAATTCACTCTGTCTCTATGTGTGTGTGCATGTGCGTGTGCATGTGTTTGTGTGTAATCCCACCAACTACCCAGATACTGAAAAGTTTCAAGAGTTACAAATATTGTCTTTCCATATAGGAATGTAAACAGTTCAACTTTAGTAAGTCCCTTATGACTTCTCTTTGCTGTTTACCTTTTCATGCTTCTCTTCATTCTTGTGTTTGAAAGTCAAATTTTCTTTTCAGCTCTGGTCTTTTCATCAAGAATGCTTGAAAGTCCTCTATTTCGTTGAAAGACAAATTTTTCCCCTGAAGTATTATACTCAGTTTTTCTGGGTAGGTGATTCTTGGTTTTAGTCCTAGTTCCTTTGACTTCTGGAATATCCTATTCCATGCCCTTTGATCCCTTAATGTAGAAGCTGCTAGATCTTGTGTTATCCTGATTGTATTTCCACAGTACTTGAATTGTTTCTTTCTAGTTGCTTGAAATATTTTCTCCTTGACCTGGGAAATCTGGAATTTGGCCACAGCGTACCTAGGAGTTTCTCTTTTTGGATCTCTTTCAGGCGGTGATTTGTGGATTCCTGGAATACTTATTTTGCCCTCTGCTTCTGGAATCTCAGGGCAGTTTTCCTTGATAATTTCATGAAAGATGATGTCGAGGCTCTTTTTTGAATCATGGCTTTCCGGTAGTCCCATAATTTTTAAATTGTCTCTCCTGGAGCTATCTTCCAAGTCAGTTGTTTTTCCCATGAGATATTTCACATTATCTTCCATTTTTTCATTCTTTTGGTTTTGTTTTGTGATTTCTTGGTTTCTCATAAAGTCATTAGCCTCCATCTGTTCCATTCTAATTTTGAAAGAACTATTTTGTTCAGTGAGCTTTTGAACCTCCTTTTCCATGTGGCTAATTCTGCTTTTGAAAGCATTCTTCTCCTCATTGGCTTTTTGAACCTCTTTTGACAATTGAGTTAACCTATTTTTCAAGGTGTTATTTTCTTCAGCATTTTTTGGGGGTATCCTTTAGCAGGGTGTTTACTTGTTTTTCATGCTTTGACTGCATGTCTCTCATTGCTCTTCCCAGCTTTTCCTCCACCTCTCTAACTTGATTTTCAAAATCCTTTTTGAGCTCTTCCATAGCCTGAGCCCAGTGAGTGGGCTGGGAAACAGAAGGCTTGGCTTCTGTGTCTTTCCCTGATGGTAAGCATTGTTCTTCCTCATCAGAAAGGAAGGGAGGAAATACCTGTTCACCAAAAAAGTAACCTTCTATAGTCTTATTTTTTTTCCCTTTTCTGGGCATTTTCCCAGCCAGTGACTTGACCTCTGAATATTCTCCTCACACCCACCTCGCCTCCTGATCCTCCCAGCCAGCTTTTTGGGTCTGAGATTCAAATGCTGCTTCCCAGCCTCAGGGCTTTGGGTGGGGGCGGGGCCGCTATTCAGTGTGAGATTAAGTTCAGGTGCTCAGGTGAGGGCAGGGCTGCCTCTCAGGGCTCAGTTCCCTCAGGGGGTTTATGCAGAGACTTTCAGAAATGAATCCAGGCTCCTGCCTGCTTGGGGAGCCCCAGTCTGCTCCAGCCTCTGCTGCTGCCTGCTGAGGGGGCCTGAGTTATGGGGGCACCCCACTCCCCTCTTGGCAAGCCAAGAAGACCCTCTCACCAACCTTTGGGGCCCGTGAATAGAGGTACCTGCGCAGCTGCTGGAGATTCTGTCCCTGAAGTCCTCTCAGATCTGCTCCTCTCAGTGCCGCGCGGCCAAGGCAGGGCTGGGCTTGGCTCTGGGTCCGGGGTGTGACAGACTTTTTGCGAGAGGTTTTCAGGTCCCTCTGGAACAGAAATCTCGTCCGCTCCATTGTTCTGTGGCTTCTGCTGCTCCAGAATTCTTTGGTAGTTCTTTTTTACAGATATTTTATGGGCTGTGGGTTCAGTGCTAGCGTATGTGTGTCTTTCTACTCCGCCATCTTGGCTCTGCCCCTCAAATGTGTTTTTTTAAAACAATTTATTGTAGGTTTATGGTTTTCATTTCATTTTTCCATCTGTTTCCGTTTTGTGGGAGATTCCATCCCATTCATATTCTCAACTATGATTACTACATGTGTCTTTTTCTCCATCCTATCCCTCCCCCCACTCCCTCCATTTATGTTTTTATTTCTCCCTTACCTTTTCCAAAAGAGTTTTGCTTTTCATCACTACCTCCCTAAATTGGCCTTCTATTAGGCTCCCTTTCTTTTCTTTCCCCTTTCCCCTCCTACTGCCTGTAGATGTTATTCTTGCCGGAGTCTCTTATTCCTTCATTGAACCAAATCCAAAGAGAGTAAAGTTCAAAGAATGGTCATCTCCCTCCCTTCTTTCCATCTACTGTAATATGTTTTTGTGCCTCTTCATGTGATTTAATTTACCCTTTTCTGCCTCCTCCTTAATTCTTCTCCCATTACAATCTCTTGGCACCCCTTAATTAGGTTTCTAACTTTGCTTCAGTTAATGTGTACCCACACCCTTTACATATGTATATCTCTTTTAAATGTTGTAATAAAGACACAATTGTGAAAATTTACAAGTATTGTCCTCCCATATAGGGATGTAAACAGTTTGCCCTTATTGAATGGCATGTGTTTTTTTGTTGTTGTTGTTTCTGTTTACCTTTGTATGCCTCTCTTCAGTCTTGTATTGAAGATCAAATTTTCCATTGAGCTCTGGACTTTTCATCAGGAAGGTCTGGAAGTCCCTTCTTTCATTGAATGTTTATCTCCTTGTCTGAAAGATTGTGCTCAATTATGTTTGATCCTTTGCTGTTGTTCAAACTCCTTTGCCTTACAGAACATTATAATCTAATTCCTTGATCTTTTAATGTAGAAGGTGCAAGGGCCCATATGATCCTGATTGCAGTTCCCTACTATTTGAATTGTTTCTTTATGGAGACTTACAATATTTTCTCCTTGACCTGATAATTCTGGAATTTGGCAGCAATATTCTTCAGCATTTTCAATTTGGTATGTCTTTCACGAACTGATTGGTGGATTCTCTCCTGGACCCATTTTCCCAGTTTATCCAGTGAGATGTTTTGCATTTTCTTCTATTTTTTTCATTCTTTAGATTTTGTTTGACAGATTCTTGATGCCTCATAGAGTCATTAGGTTCTGCTTGCTCATTTCTAATCTTTAATGAATTGTTTTCTTCAGGTAGCTTTTGTACTCTCTTTTCCATTTGTCCAATTTTACTCTATAAGGAGTTATTTTCTCCTGTCATGTACCTCTTTATCCATTTGGCCAAAGGAACTGTTTATTTTTTCCATTTTGTCAACTGTAGTTTTAAAAAAAAAAATTGATTAATTTTTCTTCCATCACTTTAATTTGACTTTTGAAATCCTTTCTGAGCTCTTCCCAGAGGGCTTTTGTGGCATAATATATTACATATTTATATTTTTACCTGCACGTTTTTATATTCCCTTTATATTCTGTTTTGAGTTTTCAGATGTGGGTATAGTGTCAATGTTCTCTTCTGAATTCATATTTTGATCTTCACTGCCCTCAAAGATCATAGATCTATGATCTTTGTTTTTCTAATTTCCTTTTTGCTCATTGTGATGTTTTTGTTTTTTTCTTGTTTTTTTCTTGATTTCTAAAGTGGATCTCTGATTTTTGTGTACAGGGGGCTCTGTCCCAGGCTTCTTGCTCTGGGGGCTAGGAGCCTGATTACTGGCTTTGTGTGCTGTGACCTCTGCTTCTCACAGCTGGAAGCTATATATTGCCATAGTTCACGTGGTGCTGAGCTGATGATGACTGGTTTGTGTGGAGACTACATGAGGTTTTTCTGAGTTTTTCTGGAGTAACACTAAAGTTCCTGGAAGGAGGTGTGGGAGAGGGGTGGTCTGGTTGATGGAGGTCTCTTCTTCCCCTACAGAATCACTAGAGTACACATAGGCCCAATCACTGGTGGATGCCACATGTGCAAGTGTCTGCTGATTCCAATGGCTGTGTACAGGCGGTCTGGAGTCCCAATGTTGAAGCTTGTTGGCTCTACCCACCTGGGGCTCAGGACATCCCAATGGTCTGCTCAAGTGAAAATTGCTGATGACTTGCTGGGACACCTCCCATCCTGTACTTGTTTCCTTCGGCCAAAACAAGAGGGACCTTTTCTGCAAATCCGCCTAACTTATGGAGCTAAAAGACTGCCCTTTCTGCTGACTCTGCAATTCAAGGATTTTTCCTGGGGCATTATTCTCTGTGTTTTTCTACTCTACAAGGGAGGGTGAGAGGGCTTACTCTTTGCTCTGCCATCTTGACTCCCTGAAGTTGAAATAGGTGACTTTCAAATGTTTAATCTATGTTATGATAGCCCCAGGAATGGTTGTTGCTACGGGCTTGTGCTTCTCTCTCATGCAGGTCCAATAGGCCCTGGTCTTGCCCTGAGAAGTCTGGGAATTGCACTGCTGCTGGTGATACAGTTTACTGTGGCATGCTCCAACTTTGCTATGGTCTAGTCCACCTTGGTTCAGCCTTCGTGCTAGACTGGGCTGCTCCACAGCCCAGTGAAATAGATCCTTCCTTCTGACCTTCCAGGTTGTCTTGGGCTGTAAATTTGCAACATTCTGTATCTTTATGAATTCTGCCACTCTAAAATTTGTTGAAATTCACTTTTTTAGAGATATGTGAAGGACTTTGTTGTCCCTGCTTTCACTTTGCTATCTTGGCTCTACCCTTCACTCTGTTTTCCTAAAAATAATTGTTAACATTCCTTTATAAAACCTTTGAATTCCAAATTTTATCCCTTCCTCCCTCCCCAACTACCCTCATTGAGAAATCAAGCAATTTGATACAGATTATTTATGTGTAGCCATGCAAAATATTCATGTTCTGAAAAACTATATTTCCTTCCATCCAATCTCACCAACTGTTTATTCTGTTCTCCTCTTTGACCATGCCCAGCTTCAAAACTGTTTTCTTTTGATTACCACCTAACCTTCTGTCCCCCCCCATCCTCTTCTCTACTACTTTCCTCTAGGATAAGATAGATTTCCACACTCAGTTGAACATGTATTTTATTACCTCCTTAAAGCACTTCTGATGAGATTAAGGTTCACTTCCTTCTCACCTCCCCACTCCTCCCGTGCACTGTAAAAACTTTTTCTTGCCACTTTTATGTGAGATAATTTGGCCACAGTGTAGCTCTCCTTTTCTCTTTCTCTGAGTACATTCCTCTCTCATGCCTTAATTTTGTTTTTTTTAGATATCATCCCTTCATATTCAGCTCTCTTCTCTCCCTTGCTTCCTCCCTTCCTCCTTCCTTTTCTCCCTTTCTCATTCTCTCTCTCTCTCTCTCTCTCTCTCTCTCTCTCTCTCTCTCTCTCTCTCTCTCTCACACACACACACACACACACACACACACACACACACACACACACACGAACATCTTTCCATGTAGGAATGTAAACAGTTCAATTTTGATTCTTGTATCTGAAAATTTTTCTTTTCATCTCTGGTCTTTTCATCTACAACATTAAAAAGTCCTCTATTTCATTGAGTGATTATTTGTTTTTGCCTTGAAGGATTATACTCAGTTTGTTTGGGTTGATGATTCTTGGTTGTAATCCTAGCTCCTTTTTCCTCTGGAATATCATATTCCAGGCCCTCTAATCCCTTAAAATAGAAGTTACTAAATCATGTGTTATCCTGGCTGTGTTTGCACAATAGTTGAATTGTTTTCCTTCTGACTGCTTGCAATATTTTGGCCTTGACCTGGAAATTCTGACATTTAACTACAATATTCCTAGGAGTCTCACCTTTGGGATATCTTTCAGAGGTGATGGGTGGATTCTTCCAATTGTATTTTACCCTCCAGTTCTAGAATATCAGGATAGTTTTTCTTTGATAATTTCTTAAAAGATGATGTCTAGGATTGTTTTATCATTTTTTCAGGAAGTCCAATAATTTTTATGTTATTTCTCCTGGTTCTGTTTTCCAGGCCAGTTCTTTATCTAATGAAATATTTCACATTGTCTTCTATTTTTCTCATTCTTTTGGTTTTCTTTAATAATTACTTGATTTCTCATAAAGTCATTTGCTCCATTATAATGTTTAAGGAATTGTTTACTTCAGAGAGTTTTTGGACCTCTTTACCCATTTTGCCAATTCTGATTTTTAAGGTTTTCTTCTGCTCATTGCCTTTAAGGATCTATTTTGCCATTTTCGTTAGTCTATTTTTAAGGCGTTATTTCCTTCAGCATTTTGGGGGTCTCCTTTAGCAAGTTGTTGTCTCATTTTTCCTGATTTTCTTGCATCATTCTCATTTCTCTTCACAGTTTTTACTCTACTTCTCTTCCTTGATTTTCAAAACCCTTACTGAGTTCTTCCATGAACTGAGGCCAATTCATAGTTTTCTTGGAAGCTTTAGATATAGGAGGTTCAACTTTGCTGCCCTCTGCTTGTATGTTATGATCTTGTTTGTTATCAAAATAAGATTCCATAATCTGATATTTTCTCCCACCATTTGCTCATTTTCCCAGCCAATCATTTGACTTTTTTTCACCTCTTTTTAAAAGTAAGGCCCTGTGTGCAATGTGAAGTTTGTACTGTCTGTAGCTTCAGAGGATTTATACAGCTGTTTTTAAGAGATACTTCTAAGAACCTATAAATTTTCAGTTCTTCCAAGGGGGTATGATCAAAGGGAAAGGTGTTTACTCCTATTAAGCTCTGTGCTCTGGTCTGTGAGTGACCTGATACACACACTCTTCACTGCCTTAGAACTATGAGGAGGATTTCCACTCCACTGTCATCACAACATCCACCATGTTAGTGCTCCTCCTTATCCTAGGACCACCAACCAGGACTGGAACCCAGATTTAAGCATAGGCCAAGCAATAGAATCTTGTATTGGTGCCAGCAAAGAGATCCCTACAATCCCCCTCTGATCAGCAGATCAATTCCCCAACTCTCTGTGGTCTGGGAGCTCCAGAAGCAGCCACTACTGCTGCTCCTTCTGGCACTGCCTTGAGAATGGATCCAGACATTGCCCCTCTCTCACCCAGATCTGATAGACCTTTCTTACTGACCTTCTAAGTTGTCTTTGCCATTTGTGGGTTGAGAGGTCTGTCATTGCTGCTGACGATTCAGGCCCCTGATGCCTACTCAACGTTAGCTGGGGCCAGTGATGGATGGGTTGCTGAAGCCTATACTACACTGTATTCTTCTCTCTGACTGTCACAGCAGACCTTTCCTGCCAACCTTCCAGGGTGTCTTGGGTTGGAAATTTGTTAGAGCATGATTGGGTTTCTTGCTCTGGAATTTGTTTAGAGCCATTTTTTATAGGTATTTGAAAGAGTTTGAGGAAGAGCTCAAGCAAATCCCTGTTTTTACTCTGCCATGTTGGCTCTTCTCCCTACATTATTTGCAAATATCTTCTGCAAGGTCCCTGAGGGAGATGTATGTTAGGGTCTTTCAGGTCTTTTTTGGTACAGTCAAAATGATTTGATTTGTAAGCATAAACCACAGGAGCAATATAAGCACAGATAGGAAAACAATGGCCAATGAGAAAATTGCCACAAGTATTCTTCTGTAGAATTGTTTTTCTGGTTCCAAGTCATTTATAGAGACTCTTCAGCTGTCACTGCTATTTTTTTTTTCACAAAAGATATCTGAACTTAAGTTTAATACAGACTCTAAATTTTTCCTTCCCCAATAACCAGTTCAGATTGTAAAAACCAGCTCAGACCCTGAAGTTATGATCTTAACAGTAGAGCTATATAGGGGAACATCAAAGTAAGAACCCTGAATTTGCTTGAAGTTTCAGAAAATTAATATTTTACATGCCCCATTGGAATAATTTACATTTAACATACAAGATTGTCTGATCTTGTTATTTCTCAAATTTTTCTACTCCATTAGGGAGGATCAGATGCTGTTGTGGAATCTAATCCTGTATATGAAAACATAAGTAACAACACTCTTGTAAGTAAAAACTTTCCAACTCTAAGTTCAATGATTACAAAAATGAGTTTATTTATAAAAGGCTGACTCTAATGATGATAAAACACTTAGGAGGGTACTTAAAGAATTAATTCCAAAGCAATAAATAATAAATATATTGTTTACAATAAAACATGTTTCTACTACAACACACAGCAAAATCAGGTTTTATTTTCACATTAGTGATAAACTTTAAAGAAGTTGATTTTTTCATTAATGCAACACAAAATATTATATAATTTGCCTCACTCTAAGAAAACTGATTGTACTAAAATTCTGTTCCTCAAACCAAACTGAAGATGTTTCTGATTTCCACGCCATTAATTAATAAATTCATATCTTTGTATTACATTTTATCTTATTCCAATTATTCCCACAGCATCCTAAAAGAATAAGTTATTCTAGGGGCTTAATATTTCACATGATTATGCAAGTATTAGCGGGCAGATGACAAGAACAAGTAATAAATTATCTAGTTGTTTGGGATATGGGGTTATTACACCTTCATACTGAAAACAGGAAGTCCTCACATGTTTGTACTGTCTTCAAATCTTCTATTGACTGCTTGTTCTGGTTATAGAAAATTACTATATAAGGAAATAGCAGGGAAATGATTATTTCAGCACCAAACTGGTCCTATAGGGGAAATAGACATCTAGGAACATTTGGTTTTATACAACTATTGTCTCTGATAACAGCCTTTCTCAAATATGCAGTGAACTGAGTCAAATTTCCTAAAATACAAGTCATTCCACAATTCAAAAATTGTCAAAGGGTATGAATGGGAAGTTTTCAGATGAAGAAATTAAAGTTAACTATAGCCATATGAAGAAAATGCTCTAAATCACTATTGATTAGAGAATTGCAAATCAAAACAACTCTGAGCTACCCCACCATACTTATCAGATTGGCTAACATGACAAAATGGGAAAACGATGGCTGTTGGAGAAGATGTGGGAAAATTGGAACCCTAATGCAGTATTGGTAGAGTTGTGAATTGATCCAACCACTCTGGAGAACAATTTGGAGTCATGATCAACAGACTGTCAAACGATCCATAAAACTCACTCAGCAGTAACAATTCTAGTTCTGTATGCCAAAGATACCACAAAAATGGGAAAATGCCTCACCTCTGTATAAATATTTAAAGAAGTTATTTTTGTGGTGGCCAGAACTGGAAACTGAGATGATGTCCATCAGGTTGGTAATGGCTGAATAAGTTGTGGTTTATCAACATTATGGAATACTATTTTTCCATAATAAGTCATGGGCAGGTTGACTTCTGAAAAACCTGAAAAGACTTACATGAACTGATGCTGAGGGAAGTGAAGAGAACCAGGAGAGCATGGTACATATTAACAACAACACTGTGTGATGACTAATGTTGATAGACTTAACTCTAAGACACTCTCAAAATACTCATTATGGAAAATGCTATTGACATCCAGAAAAAAAGAACTATGGAGTTTGACTGCAGATCAAAGCATTCTACTTGCTGTCTCTCTTTTTTCTTCTTTATCATTCATTGTCCCATTGGTTCTAATTCTTCTCTGCAACATGACTAATTTGAAAATATGTTTAATATGAATGGATATGTATAGCCTATGTCAGACTGCATGCAATTTTGGGGTTTGGGAAGTTAAGTAAAGGGGAAAATTTTGAACTTAATATCCCATGGAAGTGAATGTAGAAAACTAAAAATAAATTAATTAATTTAAAATGGTTTTTTTCAGACTTAAGCCTAACGCACATATTTTACGGAATAAAGCATCCTTTGATTTGTTTGCTTTCAATTAAGAGTCATGGTTTAAACAACCACTCATGCAAGAACAACTTAACCTGCCTGCCACACTCAGTAATATCCAGGTGTGAAACATTCCTGTTCACAGGAACACAATGGGGAGACTGAGCCAGGAGGATTGGACCTTAGACTCATACCAAGGTGGTTCTCTAATCTTAGCTTTTTCCTAGATGCAGGACTCCACCTGTAATGTTTCAGGATTTTATTTTCTCTGAATAGCTTGTGGTATATCTGTTGAGTGGTGGATTATGAACTGATGATCCATTAGAAAACTATAACTGAATTCAAACCTCAAAATAAAATCAGTTTTAGCCTCAAGATCTTCTACTTCGGATGACAAGTTTCATTAATCACAGTTTAGGCATAAATACAATTATTGTTACTTTGATGGAGTTTGCTATCTATCTGTATCTGTGTATATATGTACATATGTGAGTATGTATGCATATGTACATACACACATACACATATGAATACATGCACGTGAGCATAAATCTATGTATATATGCACATACACATACATACATGCACACACGTACATGTATACACATACACATGTATGCATATATATGTATATGTGAATAGATGTTTATATGTACATATATAATTTTTACATTGTCTTTTAACTTCTTTAAGTTCATACCCTAATAAAATCCAAGTTATAAGACATTGCTTGACATAACTGATACAAGATTCTACCTATTTGAAACAATATTATGTATTTGAAACTTGAAACAAACATTACCAATCAAATGACTTAATTCCTTTTGAATGCATTTCCAAATTACCTCACACAGAATATCAGGCATGTCATCACCTTTAGCATTATCTAATGGTCACATAAAATTAAGAAACTAATAATAATAGTTAGCATTTATTGTGTCTACTGTCTTTCAGGCATCGTGTTAGGCACTTAACACAAGTAACTTGCATAAGGTCATCCAATTAACAAATTTCGGATTTATACATTTTTCCAGTTTATCTCAGTGTCAAATAATAAAATTAATATCTTAAATATCAAGATAGAAGAGACATATTTCATGTACAATGTGACCAGAAGGAATCCAGTTACATGGATCTATTTGCCAAATGATATTATACACAATCTGGGCTTATGATTTTAATACTGATTGTAGTATTATATTCTACACAAATGCCATTTATTCCTTATGCTTCATATCATGAGTTCCACTATTTTGAGCCAATCCACTGCCAAAGATTATAAAAGTGGTAATTTGATATTAAGATTTAATACACTCCATTTACCACACTTAGGCATATGTTTTAATTTAAATCAAATCTTAGTCCCACAATCTCAGAAGGAACTCAAAGCTTATCAATTTGCACACAGTTCTTTATGATTTATTCCTATGAGTGGGAGTCTCATATAATTTGTAGTCAGACTGCCAATTTTAACAAACAACCCAGTTTAAAAGTTTTTATTTAATTGACTAGCACTTAATTTTAGTTTGCAAGACTCCTTAAATTCCAGCTAGAAATTTCAATCACCCAATTACCTTTTAGATTCAGCCAAAAATTTTCCCTTTTTCCATTGGGGTTAGTATATTTTTAAAGTTGCTGTTTTCTTCAGCAGTTTTTTGTTTCTCCTTTAGCAAGTTGTTGACTTGTTTTTCATGCTTCTCTTGCATTGCTCTCATTTCTCTTCCCAATTTTTTTTCCACCTCTCCTACTTGATTTTCAAAATCCTTTTTGAGGTCTTCTATGGCCTGAGATCATTCCATAATTTTTGGAGGCTTCAGATGTAGGAGCCTGGGTCTTGTGTTCCTTTGATTGTATATTTTAGTCTTTCTCTGGTTATTTTCTTTGATCATAGTCATCTGAAAAGATGGAAGGAAAAACCTTCTCACCAAGAAAGTAACCTTCTATAGTCTTATTTTCACCTTTTGGGGCATTTTCCCAGCCAATTACTTGACCTTTGAACCCTTTGTCAAGTGGTAAACCCCAGGCTTCAAAGGCTTTGTGCAGCTGTTCTCTGAGATATCTCTAGGGGGCTGTAAGTTCTCAGCTCCTCCAAACTGACATAATTCAAGGAGAGGTGTCCACTCCTCTCCTGGTCTATGATCTGGTTTGTGAGCAACCACAAGTACTCTTTTCTGCCCTGGAACTGCAAGTAAGATTCCCTCTCCACAGCTTCCACCAGCACTGCCATGCCAGCACTCCTCTTCACCCCAGGACCACCACTTAGGACTGAGGCCCAAATCTGCTGCTCAATTCCCCCACCATCTGTAGGCTGAGAGTTTCTAAAGCAGCTACTGCTGTGTCAGTGGCTGCTGCCAGCCTGGGACTGGGGTTGGGGCTGAGTCAGAACCACATTCCCCTCTCAACCAGGTGAGAGAGATTTCTCAATGATTTTTGAAGCTCTCTTTGGCATTTGTGGGTTGAGAAATCTGAAAATCGTGAACAAACTTTCACAGCAATTATTGCAATACCCGGAAGTGGGTCTGCCTGCCCCAAGTCTCCCCACTGCAATCCATCCTCCGTTCAGCCATGAAAGTGATTTTTCTAAAATACTGGTCCCATCAGGGCACTCTCTCTACTGCCTCCGGGAGTAAATACAAAATGCTCTGTTTGGCCTTCAGGGTCCTTCAAAATCTTTCTTTCCCCTCCTGTTTTTCCAGTATTCTCATGCCCCAACACACACCTCCATCCATACAGTAACACTGGTTACTTGTCTGTTCCATGAACAAAACACTCCATCTCTTGACTCCCTGGATTTTTTCTGGCTGTCCCCCATGCCTAGAATGCGACCCCTCCCTCAACTCTGACTACTGATCTCCCTGGCTTCCTTTAAGTCAGTTCCCTGAATTCTACTCTAGTTCCTTCTCTGCCAGGCTGTGTTCCTCTCCAAGCCTGGTATAATAGACCTTTCCTGCCTGCCTTTCAGGTTGTCTTGGGCCAGAAATCTGCTTGGGGGGGCAGAGCCAAGATGGCGGAGTGAAAGCAACGACTCACCTAAGCTCCTGGACAAACTCCTCTGGATATCTCTGAAAGGAGAATCTGACCAAACTTTGGAGGTGCGGAATCCAGTGGGTGACAGACTTTGACAGATTTGGAGCCCAGGTTAGACTGGAAGGTCCGCGGGAAGGATCTGTTCCGCGGGGGTGAGCCCCAGAGCACAGCGTAACGTGGTCAGGACAGCGGGACAGAAAGGACCTGAGAAGCCCGAGAGTGGCGGGTGGAACCAGCGGAGCAGGAGACCAACCAAACCGAGCCGGTGAGAGCTGCTGGGTGCCAGATATCAGCGCAGCAGCCATTGAAACCTTCAGCCTGAAGACTAAACTTCGGTAAGTCACCTACTTGAACTTCTGGGAGCCAGTATGGCAGAGTGATCAGTAAATGCTCTCTCCTCCCCCCTGATGTCCGTGAAAGAACCATAAAATACTTCCCCAGAAAAATCCTGGATCAGCGGGAACAGCAGAAGGGGGCAAATAGTCTCATAACACCAAAGGCTAGAAAAATAGCAAAGGGGGATTCTTCTTACTGTGGCAGAGGTGAT
Organism: Notamacropus eugenii; assembly: GCF_028372415.1. NCBI lineage: Eukaryota > Metazoa > Chordata > Mammalia > Diprotodontia > Macropodidae > Notamacropus > Notamacropus eugenii. The sequence goes on along the minus strand of NC_092872.1, from coordinate 121,882,531 downwards.
CTGGAAGGACAGACGACCCAGGGCAGAGAAAATTCGCACTGAGACCCAGGCAAGCCCCAGCACCGGGAGACGAGCCCCAGGAGGGGCGGGAACACGCATTAGCATCTAGGCGTGCCCCAGCCCTTCAGGGGAAAAGGGAAGACAATAGGGAAGCTGGGATCACCATCCCCTGACCTTGCCTTTGCCTCAGGTCAGCTGAAGAGATCTTCTGAGACCAGACCACCCCTCCCACACACCTAACAAGCTAACCCCAGGGTTGATCTGGGAAATAAAAAACAAAAACCTGCTTTTAGCCTCGACACACATCAGCTCAACACAAAGATCTGTACCTTCTGACTGAAAGAACCAGAAGCTACAACACTCAGCCAACATCATGAATCGGAAAAAGCAGACGAAAAGTGAAAAAACCATAGAATCTTTCTATGGGGATAAGGACCAAAACACAAACACTAAAGAGGTCAGAGCTGAGACTGTACTTCCATCTGAAACTTCAGAAGGGACTATGAATTTCTCACAAGCACAACTAGATTACCTGGAACAGCTGAAGAAGGCAATAGAAGAAAAACTGGCCAATGATTTTAAAATTACAAAAAAAAGAATTCATTGATGAGAACATCACTTTGAAAAGGAAAATTGAACAAATGGAAAAGGAAGTTCAAAAATTAACTGGAGAAAATAATTACCTAAAAGGAAGAGTTAATCAAATGGAAAAGGAAACCCAAAACCTAATTGGGAAAATTGATCAAATGGAAAAGGAAACACAAAACCTAACTGGGAAAATTGGTCGAATGGAAAAAGAAGTACAAAAATTAAATGGAAAAAATAACTCCTTAAAGGGAAAAATTGGTCAGATGGAAAAGGAGATGCAAAAGTTAACTGAAGAAAACAATACGATGAAGATTAGAATTGGGCAAGTAGAAACTAATGACTCAGTGAGGCAACAAGAATCAGTCAAACAAAATCTAAAGAATGAAAAGATAGAAGAAAATGTAAAATATTTAATTGGGGAAACAACTGACCTGGAAAATAGATCCAGGAGAGAAAATTTAAGAATTATTGGCCTGCCAGAAACCCATGATGAAGAAAAGAGTCTGGACAATATCTTCCAGGAAATCATCAAGGAAAACTGCCCAGAAGTACTAGACTCAGAGGGCAAAATAGTCATCGAAAGAATCCACCATTCCCCTCCCGAAAGGGATCCCAAACTCAAAACCCCAAGAAATATAGTTGCCAAATTCCAGAGCTATCAAGTGAAGGAGAAAATACTACAAGCAGCCAGAAAGAAACAATTCAAATATCAAGGACATACAGTCAGGATCACACAGGACCTTGCAGCTTCTACATTAAAAGATTGAAAGAATTGGAACCCAATATTCCGTAAGGCAAAGGAGTTGGGACTTCAACCAAGGATCAACTACCCAGCAAAGTTCAGCATAACATTTCAGGCAAGGAGAAAGTCATTCAATGAAATAAGGGATTTCCAGAGCTTTCTGACCAAAACAGCAGAACTCAATAGACAATTTGATCTTCAAATGCAGGTCTCCAGAGAATCATAAAAAGGTAAACAGGGGGGAAAAAACAAAAACAAAAACTTGCTACTCAATTAGGGCAAACTGTTTACCTCCCTATAGGGGAAGATGATACCTGTTAATCTTGAGAACTGTGCGGCTATTATGATAAAACGGATATATGTAGAGGGAACGGGTATAAAGTAATTGATGTCATGTCAAAAATATGATTTAAGTATGAGAAGGGATTGTAATAGGAGGTGTGAAAAGGAGGAAGCAGAAAATGGCAAATTTCATCACAGGAAGAAGTACAAAACTATAGTACAGGGAAGGAGGAGAGGGAGATGAGCATTGTTTGAGAGGTAGTCTCATCTGATTTGTTTAAAGGAGGGAACAATAATCTTAAGTAGATAATCCTAACTCGCTCTATAGGGAGTAGGAGGGGAAGGGGGAAGAAAGGGGAGGGTGGCTAAAAGGGAGGGAAGAAGCAATAAGAGTAAAGGGGAGTAAAAGGGAGGGGGGCTAACAGAAGGAGGGGAAGGCTGCAGGAGGAGGGGGAGAAAACTGAATACTATTGAGGAGGGGAAGGGAGACGGGAGAGCTAAAAGCACAAATGGTGGGGAAGAGGATGGAGGGAAATACACAGATAGTAATCATAACTGTGAATGTGAATGGAATGAACTCTCCCATAAAACGGTGACGGATAGAAGAATGGATTAAAAGCCATAATCCAACAATATGCTGCTTACACGAAACACATTTGAAACGGGGGGATACACGTAGGATAAAGGTCAAAGGATTGAGCAGAATATATTGTGCTTCAGCTCAGGTAAGAAAGGCAGGAGTAGCAATCCTAATCTCAGACAAAGCAAAAGCAGAAATAGATCTAATCAAAAGGGATAAGGATGGAAACTATATCCTGCTAAAAGGCACCATAGACAATGAAGCAATATCATTACTAAACATGTATGCTCCAAGTGGTATAGCATCCAAATTCTTAGAGGAGAGGTTGGAGGAGTTGAAGGAAGAAATTGATAGCAAAACTGTACTAGTGGGGGACCTCAACCTCCCCCTCTCTGAACTCGATAAATCTAAACTCAAAATAAACAAGAAAGAGGTTAAGGAGGTAAATAAAACTCTGGATAAGGTAGATATGATAGATCTTTGGAGAAAACTAAATGGGAATAGAAAGGAATATACCTTTTTCTCAGCAGTACATGGAACATTTACAAAAATTGACCATGTACTAGGACATAAAAATCTCACAATCCAGTGCAGAAAGGTAGAGATATTCAATGCATCCTTTTCAAATCATAATGCTTTAAAAATTACATGTAATAAGAGGCCATGGAAAGAGAAACCAAAAATGAATTGGAAACTAAATAATCTAATTCTAAAGAAGGGTTGGATTAAAGAAGTAATCATAGAAACAATCAACAATTTCATTCAAGAGAATGACAATAGTGAGACAACATACCAAATCTTATGGGATACTGCAGAAGCACTTATTAGGGGAAGTTTTATATCTTTGAATGCTTACATAAATAAAATAGAGAAAGAGGAGATCAATGACTTAGGCTTGCAGTCGAAAAAGCTAGAAAAAGAACAAATTGAAAATCCCCAAGTAAATACCAAATTAGAAATACTGAAAACCAAAGGAGAGATTAATAAAATTGAAGTTAAGAAAACTATTGAATTAATAAATAAAACCAATAGTTGGTTTTATGAAAAAACTGATAAAATTGATAAACCTTTGGTCAATCTGATTAAAAAAAAGAAAGAAAAGAATCAAATTACTAATATTAAAAATGAAAGGGGTGAACTCACCTCCAATGAGGAGGAAATTAAAACAATAATTAGAAACTACTTTGCCCAACTTTATGCCCACAAATTGGATAATCTAAACGAGATGAATATTTTAAAAAATACAAATTGCCCAGATTAACAGAAGAGGAAGTTGAATACTTAAACAACCCCATCTCAGAAAAAGAAATTGAGCAAGACACCAATGAACTCCCTAGGAAAAAATCTCCAAGGCCAGATGGATTCACAAGTGAATTCTATCAAACATTCAAATAACAGTTAATTCCAATACTATATAGACTATTTTTGAAAATTGGGGAAGAAGGAGTCCTCCCAAATTCTTTCTATGATACAAATATGGTTTTGATACCCAAACCAGGAAGAGACAAAATAGAGAAAGAAAATTATAGACCAATTTCCCTAATGAATATAGATGCAAAAAGTTTAAATAAGATTTTAGCAAAACGAATACAGCATCTTATCACGAGATTAATACATTATGATCAGGTAGGATTCATACCAGGATTACAGGGCTGGTTCAATATTAGGAAAACTATTAGCATTATCAATCACATCAACAACAAAGCTAACAAAAACCACATGATTATCTCAATAGATGAAGAAAAAGATTTTGACAAAATACAACATCCATTCCTACTAAAAAACACTGGAGAACGTAGGAATAAAGGGAACTTTACATAAAATAATAAGCAGTATCTATCTAAAACCTTCAGGAAGCATTATATGCAATGGGGATAAGCGAGATGCATTCCCAATAAGATCAGGGGTGAAACAAGGATGTCCATTATCACCACTATTATTCAATATGGTACTAGAAATATTAGCTGTAGCAATTAGACAAGATAAAGATATTCAAGGAATAAGAATAGCCAAAGAAGAAACTAAGTTATCACTTTTTGCAGATGATATGATGATTTACCTAGAGAATCCCAGATATTCAAGTAAAAAATTATTTGAAATAATAAACAACTTTGGCAAAGTTGCAGGTTACAAAATAAACCCACACAAATCTTCTGCGTTCCTATATATTAGCAACAAAGTACAACAGCAAGAGATAGAAAGAGAAATCCCATTTAAAGCTAGGGTAGACAGTATAAAATACTTAGGAGTTTACCTGCCAAAACAAACCCAGGGATCATATAAACACAATTACAAGACACTTTTTGCCCAAATAAATTCAGATTTAAGTAAGTGGAAAAACATTAGTTGCTCATGGGTAGGCCGTGCTAATATAATAAAAGTGACAATTCTACCTAAATTAATATACTTATTTAGTGCCATACCAATTAAACTATCAGACAATTATTTTCTAGAGCTGGATAAAATAATATCAAAATTCATTTGGAAAAACAAAAGGTCCAGAATATCAAAGGGACTAATGAAAAGAAATGCTTGGGAAGGTGGCCTAGCGCTACCAGACCTCAAACTGTATTATAAAGCAGCAATTATCAAAAACACTTGGTATTGGCTAAGAAACAGAGAGGTAGACAAGTGGAATAGACTTGGCACTCAAGATGCAGTAGGCAAGGAATATAGCAACCTTCTGTTTGATAAACCCAAGGACCCCAGCTTCTGGGATAAGAACTCATTGTTTGACAAAAATTGCTGGGTAAACTGGATAACAGTGTGTTGGAAATTAGGCATAGACCCATACCTGACACCTTACACAAGAATAAAGTCCAAATGGGTACATGATTTAGGTACAAAGATTGATACCATGAATAAACTGGAGAAGCAAGGAATAGTGTATTTATCAGATCTATGGAGAAGGGAAGAATTTTTTACCAAAGGAGAGATAGAAAGCATTATGAAATGCAAAATGGATAACTTTGATTACATTAAACTGAGAAGTTTTTGCACAACCAAAACCAATGCAACCAAAATTCAGAGGGATGTAGTAAATTGGGAAAGAATTTTTACAGCTGAGCTCGGGGATAAAGGCCTCATTTCTAGAAAATGTAGAGAACTGACTCAAATGTATAATCATACAAGTCATTCCTCAATTGATAAATTGTCAAAGGATATGAACAGGCAATTTTCAGCGGAAGAAATTAAAGATATCTATAATCATATGAAAAAATGCTCTAAATCACTATTGATTAGAGAGATGCAAATCAAAACAACTCTGAGGTACCACAACACCCCTATAAGATTGGCAAACATGACAGAAGAGGAAAATGAAAAATGCTGGAGAGGATGTGGGAGAGTTGGAGCACTAATTCATTGTTGGTGCAGCTTTGAATGCATCCAAGCATTCTGGAGAGCAATTTGGAACTATGCCCAAAGGGCTACAAAAATGTGCATACCCTTTGACCCAGCAATATCGCTACTAGGACTATATCCCCAAGAGATCATAAAAATGGGAAAGGGTCCCACATGTACAAAAATATTTATAGCAGCACTCTATGTAGTTGCCAAAACCTGGAAGTCAAGGGGATGTCCATCAATTGGGGAATGGCTGAATGAATTATGGTATATGAATGTAATGGAGTACTATTGTGCCATAAGAAATGATGAACAAGAAGACTTCAGAGAGGCCTGGAAGGACTTATATGACCTGATGCTGAGTGAAAGGAGCAGAACCAGGAGAACTTTGTGCACAGCAACGACCACAGTGTGCGAGAGTTTTTTCTGGTAGACTTGGAATTTTGTAATAACGCAAGAACTTCTTATAAAAAAAAAAATCCCAATGGTGGTTCTCAAGGCAAAATGCCTTCCACACTCAGAGAAAAAATATGGAAGTCATTCGCAAAATGTAGCAGATCATGTTTGTGTATGTGTATGTGTTTGTGTATCATGTTTTGATTTGTTATATGATTTCTTTCATTTATTTTAGTCTGACTACATAGCATGACTACAGTGAAAATATACTCAATAGGAAAGTATATGTAGAACCTATACAGAATTGTATGCAGTCGTGGGGAGGGAGGGGGGTAGTGGGGGGTAGGTGGGGGGAGATAAAATCTCAATTGTATGGCAGTGATTATTAAACATTAAAAAATAATTTAAAAAAAAATATCTGCTTGGATCTATCATTTTTTGGCTTCTGCTGCTCTAAAATTTGTTTAGGGTCATTTTTACACGTATTTAAAGGGCTTTAGGGGGGGAACTTGAGCAGGCACATGCTTCTACTCTGCCATCTTGTCTCCACCCCACCTTCAGTAAATTAAAAAACTGCTTCAATGACCCTAAATTTCTCCCAGAGATTAAAGTGACATTTTTTTAATACACACACACACACACACACACACACACACACACATCCAGTATTGATATATAGTTAAGGGAAATGGAACATGAAAGTCTTTGGTAAATTGAAAATGAGCATGACAAAAGAGGAGAATAAAAATGTTTCCATTGAATTTTCAATAAGAAAACTCACTAAAATTAGAAATCTGAAGGTATATGTTCTTATTTTTTTTACTCATTTCATAAGTTAAACAAATGGTTCATATCAAAAGAGTGAAATACATTTTACAAAACTTCTCATTATCACTTTATCTTTATTCCTTTTAATTCATTCCACTACATTTTATATATGCTTATATTCTAGAGAAGGGAATGGCAAATTACTCGAGTATCTTTGCCAAGGAAACCACAAATAGGGTCCATAGAGAGTCAGACATGATGGAAACAACTGAACAACAACAAAATGTGCTTATACTTTCATCTATGACTCCAAGAAGCCTGAACATGTGTACTAGTGACACCCTGATAAAATAAACTTAGTAGGCAAGCTAAACCAGGTTGAAGGTTTCCAACAGCCTCAAACCAATGAGTGACCTAAAGTGATGTCTACCGCAAGCATGTGAAGACTTCCCCTGTTTGAATTGGTGGATGAGTACAAGTTCTTCCAATGGCAATGAAAGCAGCTGAGGCACGCAGTGTAAAGTGCTTAGAGCTAGGTCAGATATCAAAGACACCAAGGGTTCCACTGAATCCTGGGGCATCTCCAGTACTCTTGATTTTCATCTTGCCACTGGACTTTGATGAGTCTGGAAGTGAGAGAGAGGCTGAAAGCTTTGCACAAGTCTGACTTCCAGAATTTCAATTCATACAGAAACCATTATCCTGTGATGTCATTAGTCCTCTTTGAAAATGAAGGATGAGGGGCAGAGCCAAGACGGTGTAATAGAAAGATACACCTACTCTAACTCTTCCCCCATAGCCCTTAAAATACCTGTAAAAATGACCCTAAACAAATTCTAGAAAAACAGAAGCCACAAAATGACAAAGTGAAAGAGATTTTCAGGCCAAGACATCCTGGAAGTTGGACAGGAATCCCACCAGGCTTGGAGCAGATTGCAGCCTTCTGAGCACAGCACAGCCTTCTCCACACAGCACAAACAGGCCTTCAAGGCAAAATACTCTGAAATAGATATGGTTCCCAGTGTACTAAACCCACAAAAGCCAAAGATAGCTTCAAAGGTCAGTGAGAAAGCACTTTCACCTGAGGAAGAAGGGAGTTCTTACCCCAGCAGCCCCAAGATGGCAACCATAGCTACAGTACAATGTCCATTTTAGGATCCTTCCACCTAAATTCCCTGAGGAAATTGTGCAGTTGATCTGGATCTCATCCCGGAGTGGGAGTCCTGGGGTGAGGAGGAGAGTGTTGACATGATGGAGCTGGAGGCAGTTGTGGAGTGGGAACGCCACTCAAAGATTCTGGGTAGAAAAGCTCTTTTGCACTGGTCTCAGGGTGGAGAACAGCCCAGCCTTAGCACAGAGCACAAGCAGGCTTCAGGCAGAATCCTCTGCAGCAGAAGCAGCTATGGTTCCCATATTGCTCAACCCACAAACGCCCAAGACAGCTTCAAAGATTCTGGGCATAAAAGCTTGTGATATCTCTTAGAACAGAGCGTAGGCCAGGGGAGAAGCAAATACTTCTCTCCAGAGTGCCAGCTTGGAGGAACTGAGAACTTACAGGTCCACAGAATATACCCTCCTCTAAACAAAGGACCCAAAAGTCAAGTAACTGGCTGGGGGAAAGGCAAAAAAAAATGGAAATAAATTAGACTATAGAAGGTTACTCTTTTCGCAAACAGGTATTTTCTTCCATCATTTCAGATGAGGAAGAACAATGTTTACCACCACAGGAAGACTTAAAAGTCCAGGCTTTTGTATTCAAAACACTCAAAATAAATATACAACGGTCTCAGGTCATGGAAGAGTTCAAAAAGGATTTTGAAAATCAAGTAAGAGAGTTGGAGGAAAAATTGGGAAGAGAAATGAGAGAGAAGCAAGAAAATCAGAAAAAGCAAGTCAACAGCTTGAGAAAGGAGACCTAAAAATATGTTGAAGAAAATAACACCTTTAGCCCTGGGGAGACCTGAAACAGCAGCAGCAGGCAGCAGCCCAGGGCAAGAGACCAACAGAGCTGAGTGACAGTCACTGAGCCCCAGATATCAACCACAGAAGCTCCTGAGATTTTTAGCCTGCAGATTAAACATCTGTAACTCACCTACTTCAACTTCCAGGAGCCAGGATGGCAGAGTGATCAGTAAATGCTCTCTCCTCCCCACTTGATGACCTCAAAAGAACCATAAAATATATCCCCAGAAAACTCCGGAATCAGTGGGAACAGTAAGTGGGGGGGGGGATAGTCTCATAACACCTGAGGCTAGGAAAATAGCCATGGGGGATTTCTCCTACTGTGACAGAGGCTAACTGGAAGGAGAGTGGCCCCAGGGATGTGGAAACTCTCAGTAGGACCCAGGCGTGCCTCAGCTCTTAGGAGAGGAGCCCCAGGAGGGATGGAAACTCGCACTAGGATCCAAACAAGCCTCAGTACTCCAGGGGAAATGGAAAGACAATCATGCAGCTGGGATCACCAACCCTTGGGCTTCCCATTGCCTCAGCTCAGTTGAGGAGATCTCCCTTGACCAGACTACCCCTCCCCCACGCTTAACAAGCTAGTCCCAGGGCTGATTGGGGAAAAACAAAACAAAAAGACAAAAAGACAATTGCCCTTAGTTTCTTCACACCATTCAGCTCAGCAACAAGTTCCGCAGCTCCTAACTGAAAGAATCAGAACCCATAAGAGACAATCACTATCATGAGCAGGAAAAAGCAAAATAAGGGCGAAAAAAGAGGAGGATCTTTCTATGGGGACAAAGACCAAAACACAAATACCAAAGAGGTCAGTAGTGAGTCTGTATTTCCATCTGAAACTTCAGAAGGGCCTATGAACTGCTCACATGCACAAAAAGCTCTCCTGGAACACCTGAAGAAGGAAATAGAAGAGAAACTGGCCAATGATTTTAAAAGTATGAAACAAGAAATCCAGAAAGAGAACATTTCTTTAAAAAGGAAAATTGAACAAATGGAAAAGGAAGTTCAAAAACTAATTGGAGAAAATAATTCCTGAAAAGTAGCAATTGGACAGATGGAAAATGAGATGCAAAAGTTAAGTGAAAAAAAAATTTGATAAAAATTAGAATAATGCAAGTAGAAACCAATGACTCAATGAGACAGCAAGAAATAGTCAAACAAAATCTAAAGAATGAAAAGACAGAAGAAAATGCAAAATACTTAACTGGAAAAACAACTGACTTGGAAAACAGATGCAGGAGAGAAAAATTTAAGAATCATTGGCCTGCCAGAAATCCACCATGAAAAAAAGAATCTGGATTATATCTTTCAGGAAATCATCAAGGAAAACTGTCCAGAAGTGTTAGATCCAGAGGGCAAAATAGTCATCAATAGAATCCACCGTTCATGTCACGAAAGGGATTCCAAACTCAAAACCCCAAGAAATATTGTTGCTAAATTCCAGAACTATCAAGTGAAGGAAAAAAATATTACAAGCAGCCAGAAAGAAACCATTCAAATATTGAGGAGCTACAGTCAGGATCACACAGGACCGTGAAGCTTCTACATTAAAAGATCAAAGGAACTGGAATCCAATATTTCATAAGGCAAAGGAGATGGGACTACAACCAAGGATCAACTACCCAGCAAAGTCAGCATAATATTTCAAGCAAGGAGATGGTCATTTAATGAAGTAAGGGATTTCCAGACCTTCCTGACAAAAAAGCCAGAACTTAGTAAAAAATTTGATCTTCAAACGCAGGCCTCAAGAGAGGCAATAAACAGCAAAAAGGGGTAAAAACAAAACAAAACAAAACAAAACAAAACAAAACAAAACAAAAACTTTTTTAGTCAATTTGGGCAAACTCGTTTAACTCCCTATAAGGGAAATGATACCTATTAATCTTGAGAATTATACATCTATTATGAAATATAAAAGGGATCTACATAGAGGGAAGGGAATATAAAGTAAATGGTGGGATGATAAAAATATGATTTCAGTAGGCCAAAGGATTGCAACAGAAGGTGTGAAAAGGAGGAAACAGAAAATGGTAAATTACATCACAGGAAGAAGTACAAAATTATAGTAGAGGGAAAGAGAGGAGGGAGATGGGCATTGTTTGAGAGGTACTCTCATCTGATCTGGTTCAAGGAGGGAACAATGAACTTAATTAAGTATATAATACTAACTAGCTCTATAGGCATTAGGAGGGGAAGGGTGAAGCAAGGGGAGGGGAAATTAAAAGGGAGGGAAGAAGAAGTAAGGGTAAAGGAGAATGAAAAGGAGTGGGTCTAGAATGAGGAAGGGAAGCCTGCAGGAGGTGGTGGTAAAAAGTGAAAACTACAAAGGAGGGGAAGAGAGATGGGAGAATTAAAAGTGCAAAAAGGTGGAAAAGAGGATGGAGGGAAATATACAGATTGTAATAATAACTGTGAATGTAAATGGAATGAACTTTCCCATAAAACGGAGACAGATAGCAAAATGGATTAAAAGTAATATGTGGTTTACAAGACACACATATGAAACAGAGTGATACACACAAGGTGAAGGTAAAGAGTTGGAGCAGGGTATATTATGCTTCAGCTGATGTCAGAAAAGCAGGAGTAGCAATCTTAATCTCAGACAAAGCAAAAGCAGAAATAGATCTAATCAAAAGTTAAGGAAGGAAACTATATTCTGCTAAAAGGCACCATAGACAATGAAGCAATATCATTACTAAATATGTATGCTCCAAGTGGTATAGCATCCATATTCTTAGAAGAGAGGTTTGAGGGGTTGCAGGAAGAAATAGACACCAAAACTGTACTAGTGGGAGACGACAACCTCCCCCTCACTGAACTTGACAAATCTAACCTCGAAATAAACAAGAAAGTGGTAAAGGAGGTAAATAAATCTCTAGATAAGGTAGATATGATTGATCTATGGAGAAAATTGAATGGGAATAGAAAGGAATATACCTTTTTCTCAGCGGTACATGGAACATTTACAAGAATTGACCATGTACTAGGACATAAAAATCTCACAATCCAATGCAGAAAGACAGAGATAGTCAATGCATCCTTCTCAGATAATAATGCAATAAAAGTTATATGTAAAAAAGGCCATGGAAAGATAAACCAAAAATCAAAAGGAAACTAAATTATTTAATCCTGTAGAAGGAGTAGGTTAAACAACAAATCATAGAAACAATCAACAACTTCATTCAAGAGAATGACAATAATGAGACAACCTATCAAATCTTATGGGATACCACAAAAGCAGTTTTTTGGGGAAGTTTTATATCTGTGAATGCCTACATAAATAAAATAGAGAAAGAGGAGATCAATGACTTGGGCATGCAGCTGAAAATGATAGAAAAAGAATAAATTGAAAATCCCCAAGTAAATACCAAATTAGAAATATTGAAAACCAAAGGACAGATTAATAACATTGAAATTAAGAAAATTATTAAATTAATGAATAAAACCAATAGTTGGTTTTATGAAAAAAACTAATAAAATTGATAAACATTTGGTAACCTTGATTAAAAAAAGAAACAAGAAAATCATATTACTAATATCAGAAATGAAAGGGATGAATTCACCTCCAATGAGGAGGAAATTAAAACAATAATTAGAAACTACTTTGCCTAACTTTATGCCCGTAAATTCGACAACCTAAATGAGATAGATGAGTATTTTAAAAAATACAAATTGCCCAGATTGACAGAAGAGGAAGTTGAATACTTAAACAACTCCATCTCGGAAAAAGAAACTGAACAAGCCATCAATGAACTCCCTAGGAAAAAATCTCCAGGGCCAGATGGATTTACAAGTGAATTCTTTCAAACATTTAAAGAACAGTTAATTCCAATACTGTATAGACCTTTTTTGAAAATTGGGGAAAAAGGAGTCCTTCCAAATTCTTTCTATGATACAAATATGGTTTTGATACTTAAACCAGGAAGAGACAAAACAGAGAGAGAAAATTATAGACCAATTTCTCTGCTGAATATAGACGAAAAAATTTTAAATAAGATTTTAGCCAAATGAATACAGCATCTTATCACCAGAATAATATAGTGTGATAAGGCAGAATTCATACCAGGAATGCAGGATTGGTTCAGTATTAGGAAAAATACTAGCATTATCAATCATATCAAAAACAAAACTAACAGAAACCACATGATTATCTCATGCTTTGTTTGCATGTCTCTCATTGCTCTTCCCAGTTTTTCCTCCACCTCTCTAACTTGATTTTCAAAATCCTTTTTGAGCTCTTCCATGGCCTGAGCCCATTGGGTGGGCTGGGATACAGAAGCCTTGACTTCTGTGTCTTTCCCTGATGGTAAGCATTGATCTTCCTCATCAGAAAGGAAGGGAGGAAATACCTGTTTACCAAGAAAGTAACCTTCTATAGTCTTATTTTTTTTTCCCCTTTTCTGGGCATTTTCCCAGCCAGTGACTTGACTTCTGAGTATTCTCTTCACACCCACTTTGCCTCCAGGTCTGCCCAGCCAGCACTTGGGGTCTGAGATTTCAATGCTGCTTCCCAGCCTCAGGGCTTTGGGCGGGGACAGGGCTGCTATTCAGTATGAGATTAAGTTCAGGTGCTCAGGTTGGGGCAGGGCCGCCTCACAGGCTCAGTTCCCTCAGGGGGTTTATGCACAGACCTTCAACAATGGATCGGAGCTCCTGCCTGCTTGGGGAGTCCCAGTCTGCTGCCGCCTCCACTGCTGCCTCCCGAGGGGGCCCGAGCCACGGGGGAACCCCACTCCATCCTCGACCCGCCAAAGAGACCCTCTCACCAACCCTCGCCACCTGTGGGTGGAGGGACCTGTGCAGCTGCTGGAGATTCTGTCCCTGAAGTCTGCTTGGATCTGCTCCTCTCAGTGCTGTGTGGCCAACGCAGGGCTGGGCTGGGCTCCAGGTCCGGGGCGCAAAAGACCTTTTGCAAGAGGTTTTCAGGCTCTCTGGAACAGAAATCTCATCTGCTCTGTTGTTCTATGGCTTGTGCTTCTCCAGAATTTGTTGGTAGTTCTTTTTTACAGATATTTTATGTGCTGTGGGAGCTAGCGTATGTGTGTCTTTCTACTCCGCCATCTTGGCTCCGCCCGCCCTGATTATCTCAATAGATGCAGAAGAAGCTTTTGATACAACACAACACCCATTACTATTAAAAACATTTGAGAATATAGGAATAAAGGGAACTTTCCATAAAATAATAAGCAGTGTCTACCTAAAACCTTCTGCAAGCATTATATGCAATGGAGATAAGGCAGATGCATTTCCAATAAGATCAGGGGTGAAACAAGGATGTCCATTAGACAAAATAAATAAATTGAAGGATTTAGAATAGGCAAAGAAGAAACCCTTTACAGAGAGTATGATGATATACTTAGAGAATCCCAGAAATTCAAGTAAAAAAAAAAAACTACTTGAAATAATAAACAATTTTGGTAAAGTTGCAGGTTACAAAATAAACTCGCACAAATCTTCTCCATTCCTATATATTAGTAACAAAATCCAACAGCAAGAGATAGAAAGAGAAATCCCATTTAAAGCTAGGGTAGATACTTTAAAATATTTGGGAGTTTACCTGCCAAAACAAACCCAGGGATTACATTAACAGAATTATAAGATATTTTTTGCACAAATAAAGTCAAATCCAAGTAAATGGAAACAAAACATCAGTTGCTCATGTATAGGCTGATCCAGTATGATAAAAATTACAATTCTACCTAAATTAATTTACTTATGTAGTGCCATACCAATTAAACTATCAGATAATTATTTTCCAGAGCTGGATGAAATAATATCAAAACTCATCTGGAAGAACAAAGGTCCAGAATATGAATGGGAACTAATGAAAAGAAATGCTAGGGAAATTGGCCTAGAGCTACCAGATCTCAAATTGTATTAGAAGGCAGCAACTATGAAAACCACTTGGGACTGGCTAAGAAACAGAAGGGTAGACAAGAGGAATATGCTAGGCACTCAAGACTCAGTAGGCAATGAATATAGCAATCTCCTGTTTGATAAACCCAAGGACCCCAGCTTCTGGGATAAGAATTCACTCTTTGACAAAAATTACTCACGGCTTTTGACAGGGAGGAGCTAAGATGGTGGAGTAGAAAGATAAACATATGCTAACTCCTAACCCACAGCCCATAAAATACCTGTAAAGAACTCCCAACAAATTCTGGAGCAGCAGAAGCCACAGAACAACAGAGTGGAGGAGATCTCTGTTCCAGAGAGACCTGAAAAACCAACGGGAAAAGTCTGTTGAGCGAGGGACCCGGAGCAGAACCCAGCCCTGCCTTGGCCACGTGGCACCGAGGGGAGCAGATCTGAGCATGCTTCAGGGATAGAATCTGCAGTGGCAGCGCAGGTCCCTCCACCCGCAGGCGCCAAAGGTCAGTGAGAGGGTCTTTTTGGCCAGCTGAGAGGGGAGCAGGGTGTCCCCATAACTCCGGCCCCCTCGGGAGACAGCAGCGGAAGCAGCAGCAGACAGGGGCTCCCAAAGGAGGCAGGAGCTCAGATTCATTCTTGAAGGTATCCTCGTAAACCCCCTGAGGGAACTGAGCCCCTTGTGGCAGCCCTGCCTCCACCTGACCAACTGAACTTAATCTCACACTAAATAGCAACCCCGCCTCCACCAAAAGCCCTGAGGCTGGGAAGCAGCATTCAAACCTCAGCCCCCAAGCACCAGCTGGGTGGAACGGGAGGGGAGATGGGTGTGGAGAGGAAACTCAGAAGTCAAGTAGCTGGCTGGGAAAATGCCCAGAAAAGGTGGGAAAATAATAAGACCATAGAAGGTTACTTTCTTGGGGAACAGGTGTCTCCTCCCATCCCTTCGGATTAGGAAGATCAAGGCATACTGTCAGAGGAAGTCAAAGACCCTCCCTCCAAAGGGGACTTCAACTTGGCTCAGACAAAAATTACTCTCAAACCTGCATAACAGTGTGGTGGAAATTAGGCATAGCCCAATGTCTGTCACTGTACACAAGAATAAAATCCAAATGGGTACACGATCTAGCTATAAAGATTGATTCCTTGGACAAACTGGAGGAGCAAGGAATAGTGTATTTATCAGATTTATGGAGAAGGGAAGAATTTTTTACCAAAGAAGAGATAGAAAGCATTATGAAAAGCAAGATGGATAATTTTGATTACATTAAACTGAAAAGTTTTTGCATAACCCAACCCAATGCCACCAAAATTCAGAGGGATGTGGTGTATTGAGAAAGAATTTTTACAGCTAATCTCGGGGATAAAGACCTCATTTCTAGAATATATAGAGAATTAAGTCAAATGTACAACAATACAAATCATTCTCCAATTGGTAATTGGTCAAAGGATATGAACAGGCAATTTTCAGAGGAAGCAATTAAAGATATCTATAATCATGAAAAAATGCTCTCAATCACTTTTGATTAGAGAGATGCAAATCAAAACCACTCTGAGGTACCACATCACACCTGTTGGATTGGCAAGCATGACAGAACAGGAAAATGATGGATGTTGTAGAGGATGTGGGAGAGTTGGAACATTGGTTTGTTGTTGGTGGAGCTGTTGGCTCATTTTACTATTCTGGAGCTACGCCTGAAGGGCTACAGGAGTGTGTATGCCCTTTAACCCAGCAATGTCACTTCTGGGACTGTATCCCCAAGAGATCATGGAAATGGGAGGGGGTCCCACGTGTACAAAAAACTATTTATAGTAGTGTTCTTTGTGGTGGGCAGGAACTGGAGATCAGGGGGATGCCCGTCAATATAGAAATGACTGAATAAATTATGGCATATGAATGCAATTGAATACTGTTGTGCTATGGGAAATGATGGGCAAGAGGACTTAGGAGAGACCTGGAAAGA
Organism: Notamacropus eugenii; assembly: GCF_028372415.1. Classification (NCBI taxonomy): domain Eukaryota; kingdom Metazoa; phylum Chordata; class Mammalia; order Diprotodontia; family Macropodidae; genus Notamacropus; species Notamacropus eugenii. Next base: position 121,866,036 of record NC_092872.1, on the reverse strand, counting down.
GTTATATGATCTGAAGCAGAGAGAGGGAAGCAGAGCCAGGAGAACTTTGTACACAGTGTCGAACACAGTGTGTGGGAGTTTTTTCTGGTAGACTTGTGTCTTCATCGCAATGCAAGGACTTATAAATTCCCTGTGATCTTCTAAGGAAGAATGCCTTCCACATCCAGGGCAGGAACTAGGGAATTCAATAGCAGAATGTAGCAGATCATTTTGTGTATGTGTGTTTTGAATGTTTTGGTTTGTTATATGATTTCTCCCATTTATTTTGTTTCTTCTGTGGAGCATGACTATAGTGAAAATGTATTCAGTGGGAATGTATGTGTAGATCCTGTACAGAACTGTGTGCCACCTAGTGGAGGGAGGAGGTTGTGGGGGATAGGTAGGGGGGAAAAATCTGGGTTTTGTGGTAGTAATTGTGGAACACTGAAAATAAATAAAATTAATATAAAAAAAACCCCACCTTTATAAATAGGCTAACTCAGTTTGCATAAGAGGTCCGTAAAGCCCACTGAGGAGAAGAATGCTTTCAAAAGCAGAATTAGCCAAATAGAAAAGAAGGTGCAAAAGCTCATTGAAGAAATAGTTTTTTAAAAATGAGAATGGAGTAAATGGAAGCTAAAGACTTTATGAGAAACCAAAAAATTACAAAACAAAAGGAAAAGAATGAAAAAAAGAAGACAATGTGAAATTTCTCATTGGACAAAGATTGGAAAATCATTTCAGGAGAGACGATTTAAAATTTTCAGAACTATTTAAAAGCCATGATCAAAAAATAACCTAGACGTCATCTTTCATGAAATTACCAAGGAAAACTGCCCAGATATTATAGAACCAAAGAGTAACATAAATATTGAAAGAATCCACCTATGACCTCCTGAAAGAGATTGGAAAAGACAAACTCCTAGGAATACTGTAGCCAAATCCCAGAGTTCCCAGATCAAGGAGAAAATATTGGAAGCAGCTGGAACGAAAAATATCGAGTACTGTGGAAATACAATCAAGATAACACAAAATCTAGAAGCTTCTACATTATGAGATCGAAGGACTTGGAATATGATATTTCAGAAGTCAAACCAAGAGTCACCTAGCCAGCAAAACTGAGTCTAATACTTCAGGGGAAAATGGTCATTCAATGAAACAGAGAATTTTCAAGCATTCTTGATGAAAAAAAGAACAGAATAGAAAATTTGACTTTCAAACACAAGAATCAAAAGAAGCATGAGAAGTTAAACAGGAAAGAGAAATCATAAAGGACTTACTAATGTTGAACTGTTTACATTGTTATGTGGAAAGATAATATTTCTAATTCTTGAAACTTTTCTCAGTATTGAAGTAGTTGAAAGAATTCTGCAGATAGACAGACAGACAGACAGACAGACAGACAGACAGACAGACAGATAGATAGATAGATAGATAGATAGATAGATAGATAGATATAGATATAGATATAGACAGAGAGCACACGGTGATTTGAATAAGAAGGGATGATACCTCAAAAAATAAAATTAAAGGGTTAGAGAGGAATATATTGGGAGGAGAAAGGGAGAAATGGAATGGGGGAAATCATTTCTTATCAAAGAGGCAAGAAAAAGCTTTTTAAATGGAGGGGAAAGGGGAGGTGAGAGAGAAAAGGTGAAGCCTACTCTCATTACATTTGGCCTAAGGAAGGAATAACATGCACACTCAATTTGGTATGAAAATGTATATTACACTACAGGAAAGTAGGCGAGATGGAGATACCTGGGGTGGGTGTGATGACAGAAGGGAGAGCAAATGGGAGGAGGGAATAATTTGAAGTAAACACTTTTGTAGAGGGACAAGGTCAAAAGAGAGAGTAGAATAAATTGGGGACAAGATAGGATGGAGGGAAAATAGTTCTCTTACACAACATGAGTATTATGGAAGTCTTTTGCAAAACTACATATGTATGGCCTATGTTGAATTATTTGCCATCCCAGGGGAATGGGTTGGGAAGGATGAGGGAAGAGAAGTAGTAACTCAAAGTTGTGGGAACGAATGTTGAGAATAGTTTTTGCATGCAACTGAGAAATAAGAAATATATTTAATGGGGTATACAAATCTATCTTGCCTTACAAGAAAAGAGAGAAGATGGGGATAAGGGAAAGGAGGCATGTGATAGAAGGAAGGGCAGATTGGGGACAGGGGTAATCAGAATGCATGGTGTTTTGTGGGGGGGAGGGGAGAGATGAGCAGAAAATTAGAAATTCAATATTTTGTGAAAATCAATGCTGAAAACTCAAAAAAAAAATAAACTTTAAAAAAAGAAAATGAAGGATGAAGACTCACTTTTAAGAGTAAGATGGCAGAGTAAGCAGTAAATTTCTATCACTATGTCTTCTAGATCTCTTTAAAAAGCAGAAAATACACCCCAGTAAAAAATCCTGGGACAACATAGACAACAGAAAGAAATGGTGGAGCAAGTATTTGGACCTGGAAATTGGGAGAATCAGCACAAAAGATACATTTCTCTAAAGTCAAATGGGAGTGCATTCCAGGATAGAAAGTATTCCTACAAGTTGATGGCAAGTCCCTCCTCCATCTTAGCAAATCAGTGGGAGATCCTAAGATTAAGGGAGAGGTGAATTATGCAAATGCCTACATGAGTTCTCCCCCGCTCCCCTTATGTGTTTGAGCATAGCCAAGGGAACTGGCAACATCAAGTTGGGAAAACCACCACATTCACCGGAACAATTCCAGGTGGTTAATTGTGCTCCAACTGTCAAATTCCCCTGCTTCAGTGTGGTCCCAAATGAGCAAACATTCTCCAGGAGCCAAAATTCCCCATGATTCAATGACCTCTAGGAAAATGCATAAAATTCCACCTGACACCAGCATTAGGACCCCAGCTTAGCCCCAGGTTAGCTGCCAGACTCCCAGAACTTCCAGCTGCCAACACCTGAGGACCCAGCATGTGAAGCCAATGACCAAATCCCTGCTTTCAGCATAAGAAATTTGGTACAGTGTCCTCTCTGCTCTACCAGGAGAGCTCAACTATGAAAGCTTATTTTGAAATAGACAAACATCATGAACAAGAAGAAGACAGGACCATTGATCACAGTGTTATTATGGTGAAAGGGAAGATCAAACACAAATACAAAAGAGGACAACATTGTCAATATGCTTACATCTGAAAACTCAAAGGAAATACCAACTGGTCCCAAGCCCTAAAAGCTTTCTTGGAAGAGCTCAAAAAGTATTTTTAGAGTCTAATAAGAGAAATCAAAGAAAAAATGGGAGAAAATGATATGCACGTGAGAAAGAGTCAGCAGTTTGTAAAAGGAAGGACAAAATTTGACTAAAGAAAATAACTCCTTTAAACATTTACTTGGCCAAATGGAAAAGAAGGTACAGAAATTGACTAAAGAAAAGAATGTTATTAACTAGAATTGGGCATTTGGAAGCTAATGACTCTACGAGACATCAAGAATTACTCAAAATTAAAAGAATGAAATAAATAGAAGAAAATGTAAAATAACTCATTAGAAAAAAAACAGCTGTCCTGGAAATAGATACAGGAGTGATAACTTCAGAATTCTTGCTCTACATGAAAGCCATGATCAAAAAAAAAAAGAACAGAACAGAACAGAACCTGGACAGCATCTTTCAAGACATCATCAAGGGTGACTTCTGCCCTGAGGTCCTAGAACCAGCAGCTAAAATACTTATTTAAAGAATTTACCTATCACTTCACAAAAGAGATCCCCAAATGAAAACATCAAGGAATATTGTAGCCAAATTCAGGAATTATCAGGTCAAGGAAAAAATAGTGCAAACAATCCAAAAGAAGCGATGTAAATATCATGGAACCACAATCTGAATTATGCAGTACCTAGCAACTTCTATATTGAAGGTTCATAGAATTTGGAATATGAAATTTCGTAGGTAAATAAGTTTGATTACAGTCAAGGATCAACTACTTGACAAAACCGAACATAATCTTTCAGGGGAGGAGGTGGAACATTCAATAAAGTAGGAGACTTCCAAACCTTCCTGAGCTAAAGGGCAGAACTCCACAGAACATTCTCTCTTAAAAAACAAAACTCAAAAAAGATATAAAAAGTTAAACAATAAAGACAATAAAATCTTTGTTATTTAGTGAGGGTAATTTGTTTACATCCCTACAGGGGAAGATGATGCTTGTAAGTCTTCAGAACTGTATCTTTATTATTGTATTTAGAATGGATATTCATAGACAGAGGGTGTTGGTATAAATTGACTTTGATGTTACGATATAAAAATTAAAGGGTAAAAAAAGGTTGTACTAGGAGAAGAGGAAACGAGTAGACAGAAAAGGTTAAATTACATCACATGAAGAGGAGTAAAGACCTATAACAGTAGAGAGAAATAAGTGACAGAGTTAAGCGTTGTCTGAATCATACTTTCATCAGATTTAGCTCTAAGAAGGAATAACATGCACACTCTCTTGGATATAGAAATCTGTCTTTCTATAGGAGGTGGAAGAGGAAATGACAAAGAAAGGAGGTAGACAGAAGGGAGGGTAGAATGGTAGGAAGAAATAGTAGGGGAAAGGCAGAAGAACAGAGAAGGCTGACTGGGGGAGGCAAGGTTCAGAAGCAAAATTACCAGCGAGGAGGGCATAAACGGCAGGGGCAGGGAGGATAGGATAGAGAGAAAGAGTTAGGAATCCTAACAATGAAAGTGAATGGGATGACCTCTCTCATAAAATGGAAGCAAACAACATAGTGGACTAAAAACCAGAATCCTACAATATGCTGTTTATAAAGAACATATTTGAATCAGAGAGATACACACAGAGTAAAGGTAAAAAGCAGGAGCAGAAAATTTTAAAAAGCAGGGGTAGCCATCCTGATCTGAGACAAAGCAAAAGGAAACGCAGATCTAATTCAAAGAGCTAAGGAAGAAAATGGCATCCTGCTAAAAGGTGGACAATGAACTAACGTCAATATGACACATATAAGCAACAACTGGTACAACATCCACTTTCTGAAAGAAGTTAAATGAGTAACATGAAGAAATTCTTAAACAGCAAAACTCTGCTAGTTCCGGACCTCAATCTCTCACTCTCAGAACTAGATAAATCCAACCACAAAATAAACAATAAAGAAGTTAAGGAGGTGAGTAGGGTTTTAGAAATTTAGAAGTGGTAGACTTCTGAAGAAAATTAATTAAATTTTGTTAAATTTTATAATTTATAAAAAGGAATATATATTTTTCTCAGTGGTACATGGCATTTTCACAAAAATCGACCATAGAACATAAAAATCTCACAATTAAACGCAGAAATATTAAATGGATCTTTTTCAGATCATACACAAACTCACACATTAAAGAACCACAAAAAGACAGACTAAAGATTAACTGGACAGTAATTAATCTAATCCTAAAAGAATGAGTGGTTCAAAAAACAAATTGCAAAAACAATTACTTTAACAAACTGAAAGACAATAATGAGACAATGTACCAAAACTTACGGGATGCATCTAAAGTGATCGTAGGGGAAATTTTATATCTCTAAATGTTTACATGAATAAAGTAGAGAAGAAAAGATCAATGAATTGGGCGTGCAACTTAAGTAGTTAGAAAAAGAACAAATTTAAAATAAATAATTCAATACCAAATTAGAAATTTGAAAATTAAGAGGAGTGATTAACAAAACTGGAATAAAGAAACCTATTGACAATGAAGACTTGGTCCGAGGAAAAAAAACAAAATAAATAAACTTTTAGTTAATTAGATTTAGAAAAGAAAGAAGAAAACCAAATTTCCAGTATCAAATATGAAAAGGGTGAATTCACCAACAACAAAGAGGAAATTAAAATAATAATTACCAGCTTTTTTGCTCAATACATGCCAATGAATCTGAAAATTTTAGTGAAATGTATGCATACTTACAAAAATGCAAATTTCCCACATTAACAGGAGAGGAAGTACTCAAGTAACCCCACTTCAGAAAAATAAGTTGAACAATCAATGAATGATCTCAGAAAAATATCTAGGGTCAGCTGGATTCACAAGTGAATTCTACCAAACACTTATAGGCCAATTAATTTCAATATTATCCAAAAGAATTGAAAAAATTAGGAAAAAATTATTCCTACCAATTTTTTTTTCTGCAATACTCAGTATGGTGCTGATACCTAAACCATGAAGAGTCAAAACAGAGAAAGAAAATTATAGACCAATTTCCCTAATGGATATAAATGCCAAAATTTTAAGTTAAATAAGAACAAAGAGATTACACTACTTATTATAAGGATAATACACTGACTAGGTGGAATTTATACTGGGAATTCAAAGTTGATTTAATATTATGAAAAATATCAGCATAATTGGCGATATTAACAACAAAATGACACAAACCGTATGATTCTCTCAATAGTTAAAGAAAAAAAAACTTTTTGATAAAAACATCATTCATTCCTATGATAAACAGTAGAGAACAAAGGCCTCATTTCTAAAATATATAGAGAAATGAGTCAAATGTACAGGAATACAAGTCATTCCCCAAATGATAAATGGTCAAATCATATGAACAGGCAGTTTTCAGATGAAGAAATTAAAGCTATTTCTAGTCATATAAAAAAAATGCTCTAAATCACTATCTACTAGAGATATGCAAATCAAAGCAACTCTGAAGTATGCCATCACACCTATCAACTGGCTAACAGGATAAAATAGAAATTGATAAATGGAGAAAGTGTGGGAAAGATGGAAGACTAATGGATTGCTGGAGCAGTAATCTGATCCAACCATTCTGGAGAGCAATTGGGAACTATGCCCAAAGGGCTATAAAAATGTTCATACTCTTTGACCCAGAAATGCCACTTCTATGGTTGTATCCCAAAGAGACCATGCAAATGGGAAAAGGACTAATATGCACAAAATTATTTGTAGCAGCTATTTTTGTGGGGCCAAGAATTGAAAATCAAGGGAATATCCATCAATTGGAGAATGGCTGAACAAGTTGTGGTGCATGAATATAACGAAATGCTATTGTGCTGTAAGAAATGACGAATAGGCAGACTTCAGAAAAACCGGGAAAGACTTTTATGAACTAATGCTGATTTAAATGAACAGAACTAGGAAAACATTATACACAGCAACAGCCACAGTCTACAAAGACAGTTTCTGACAGACTGAATCCTTCACAGGCATGCAAGGACCTAAAACATTTCCAAAGGACTCTTGATCGAAAATGCCATCCTCATCCAGGGAAAGAACCATCGAATTGGAATGCAGAATGGAACAGATTATTTTCTCTTTTGTTATGCTTGGTTTTATTTCAGGTTTTCTTATAATTTCTCCCATTTGTTTTAGCTATTCCATGCAACATGACTAATGTGAAAATATGTTTAATAGGAATATATATGACCTTCTTATAGAGCAGGAGTTCAGAAGTCATTCTCTTTCCTTTCTTTCAAGATGGCAAAAAAAAACCCTCAAAGAAATCAAAGGAAAAGTAGGTCAAAAAGGAAGAAAAAAGAACAAAAAGGACAATGTGGCTGAATCCCAGTTTTGTCATCTGCAACATGGATATAATAATAAATGTAGGATTTTTGTGAGGTTCAAATAAAAAATGAATTAAAGCATTTTAGCCTTGACCTCTTGGTCTCCATGATGGCAGGGCTATGACAAAGAGTACCTCAAAAGAGACAGCTGTTATGATTGGATTCTAGCCTAAAGAGTTGAAACCTGACCGGCTAATAAATAGGACAGAATTATAGATTTTTGACTCTTACAATGAAAATAGAAGCAGTGTTTTTTTGGGGAAAATTTTTGGGAAAAAGAATTTGAAGGGACCTGACCCTATTAGGGTATAAGTAAAATATCCTAGACACAAGATGATATGAGTCTGAACTAGGTTAATGGCATCAAGAATCAAAAGTTAATATTGAATATGAGACACTGTGAAGGTAAAACCAACCAAGAAACTAAAAGCATCTATTGAAAATCATTTGATATACCTTTGGTCTATATCACTACCACATCCCGTAAAATAATTAGGTGGGAAAGGAGGAGGTCCAAGGTTTTATAATCTTATTTCAAGTTCCTAAATTGCAAAATTTAAAATTTCACAAGACTGTGTTAGAGCTCAGTCAAAACCAATTGATCATAATAATAGAAGGCTGTAGTTTTACAATATCAGAACTCTATGAAGAGCCAGAAGAAGATGAAAAATTTTCTGTGATCTGTCACTGAATCGATACTATCTTTTAGTAGTCTACTGAAATCTGGTTAAGTACAAAGGCATATGGAGGAATGAGTAATTATAGTCTTCCCAGTTAAGTCTGTTTTAATAAAATCATAATGATACTTTAGGAGATATAGGACACCTGGTTTAGAAAAAAGCAGGTCTGATAAAGAAGAGAAGTATTTACTTTTTCCTATTATTTTTTTATTTGAGTAATAGTGTTCAACACAAAGAAAGACACATTTTATGAGAGACTTGACTAAAGGTTTTCCTGTGGTTCTTATTAATTTAGACATGAAACAAAATAATGCTTTGTTAATTTGACTTTGCTGCTTTCTCGTTAGAAGGCCATTTTTAAAATTTCTGTCTATCTCCATAAGTCATGAACTGCTTATGAATAATATAACTCCACTAAATTTATAAAAATTCACAAAAGGTGGCATAGATAAGGTGTTATTTTATCAAAAATTAAAATATCACTCATATTAGTTTTAAGTAATTTAATTACAATCTTCATCTTATTTAATAGCTAACCGGTAAAAATGAATGGCACCCTCAGATAGCTTTACATTCAATCACTCAATAAAACTTTATTAATCAACATTTTAGGTATTAGGGATAGACACAAAGACAAAAATAAAACTGTCCGTTACCTCAAGTAGGATACATTTTATTAGGTTATATAGAATACACACGTATAAGCATTGATTGCTGTTGTTGCTCATCCTTCATTTTCATTCTGTAAAATTTTATCTATTTTTAGTTTTCGACATTGATTTCTATAAGATTTTAAGTTCTAAACTTTTTCTCTCTTCCTCCATTCCCCCCTGGCCAAAATGACATGGAATCTAACATAGGCTATACATGTACAATTGTATGAAACATATTTCAACATTATTCATGTGCAAAAAAAAAACAATTAGAACCACAGGGAAATCCACTAGAAAGAAGAAAAAAGATAAAAATATTGAGAGGAAGAGAGAGAGGGGAGAGAGAGAGAGAGAGAGAGAGAGAGAGAGAGAGAGAGAGAGAGAGAGAGAGAGAGAGAAGTAGTAGTAGTAGTAGTAGTAGTAGTAGTAGTAGTAGTAGTAGTAGTAGCAGTAGTAGTAGTTATATTACTAGTAATATGCCTTGATCTGCATTCAGACTTCATAGTATTATGGAATACTTTTTCTCGAGAGAGCTCTGTCCCACAGTTATTATACCTTAAACTTGAGAGTTTGTGTGTTGTGGCCTCTGCTTCTTTCAGCTAGAAACTAAAATGCTGCAGTTTACCTGGTAGTGAGCTAGCTGATGTTTGAAAACAGAGGCCAGGTTAGTTCTTTCTGGGTTTTCCACCCAGTTACCCTGGAGCTAGCTCTTTAAGTGTGGGGTGGGGTTTGTCTGGACACAGGAGCCTCCTCTGCTGAGCTAGAGCATAGGCAAACACAGCTGCCTGTGCTAGTGTCTTCCATATTCTGTGTTGACACATGCCTGGGGTCATGGTGTTGGCAGTTGCTGTCTTCATTCCCCTGAGGTTCAGGATCTTCTCCTGATTTGTTAAAGTGTGGCTCTCTGGGACAGCTCTGATCCTGCCCTAGTCTCCCTTGGCCACAGCAAAAGGAACCCTCCTTAGTGATCTATCTCTCCTGACATGCTGAAAGTCTGTTTACCCCTTCTGTTGGTCCCACTGTTCTAGGGTTTTTCTCAGGGAGATATTCTCTGGGTTCGTCAAGGTCAATAAGGGGAGGGAGATAGCAATTACCAATCACTCCTCCATCTTGGCTCCCAGAACCAGAAATCCCAAGTCAATGTGTTATGCTAGATGACTTTGTCCCTTTTTCCCTTTTATAGTGAATTCCTATAATTAAGAAGTTCTTCAAGTACAAGACTAAGTTTATTAAATAATAGATGGAAATTGGAACATTTCTGAGTCACTATAATGGATGCAAGAATGAATAGCTTACAATTTTAACCTATATGCGTGGCCAGATCGATAAACCAAGGAGATTACATCCTCCAAAGAAAGAAATGATTAAACAAGGTAATGAAACAGAGATACAATGTGATAGATGTCTAATTAAATAGGACAGCAAATTTTGAGGAAAAGCACCAGAAGCAGATTGATTTCTCTCAGAATTATATACAGATGTATAGCATTGGATTCCGTAATTTTTTATCATGGAAATTCAAACTTTGGACATGTTTTGGTAGTAAGATTTGAAATCTGGATTTTGGAGCCAAAATTGCATAAGATAGTAGTAAAAGTGAAATTATTTCCCCTTTATTAAATATCTATCTAATAATTTTCAAAGACATATGTGTTAATTTTATGGTTGAACCCTCACATTTTATAAGATTCTTATACCAGGTACAGTATTTAGGTAAGGATAGAGACAGCAAATAATATAAACTGAAATTCTCTGAAGTTTGAAAAATGGAGAACCAAATTTAAGTGATTGTACCAATTTATATTATCAGGAGTATCTGGAACAGATGGAGGCTAATGATTTTATGAGAAACCAAGAAATCACAAAACAAAATGAAAAGAATGAAAAAATGGAAAATAATGTGAAATGTCTCATTGGAAAAACAACTGACCTGAAAAACAGATCCAGGAGAGACAATTTAAAAATTATGGGACTACCTGAAAGCTATGATCAAAAGAAGAGCCTAGACATCATCTTTCATGAAATTATCAAGGAAAACTGCCCAGATATTCGAGAACCAGAGGGCAAAATAAATGTTGAAAGAATCCACCAATCACCACCTGAAAGAGATCCAAAAAGAGAAACTCCAAGGAACATTGTGGCCAAATTCCAGAGTTCCCACATCAAGGAGAAAATATGGCAACCAGGTAGAAAGAAACAATTCAAGTATTGTGGAAATATAATCAGGATAACACAAGATCTAGCAGCTTCTACATTAAGGGATCAAAGGGTATGGAATATGATATTCCAGAAGTCAAAGGAACTCGGACTAAAACCAAGAATCACCTACCCAGCAAAACTGAGTATAATACTTCAGGGGAAAAAATTGTCTTTCAATGAAATAGAGGACTTTCAAGCATTCTTGATGAAAAGACCAGAGCTGAAAAGAAAATTTGACTTTCAAACACAAGAATGAAGAGAAGCATAAAAAGGTGAAGAGCAAAGAGAAGTCATAAGGGACGTACTAAAGTTGAACTGTTTACATTTCTGCATGGAAAGACAGTATTTGTAATTCTTTAAACCTTTTTCAGTATCTGGGTAGTTGGGGGGATTACTTACACACACACACACACACACACGCACACACACACACACATGCATGCACACACACACACAGAGCACAGGGTGAATTGAATAGGATGGGACCATATCTTATAAAAAATGAAATTAAGGGGTGAGAGAGAAATATATTGGGATAAGAAAGGGAGAAATGGAATGGGGCAAATACTTTCTCATAAAAAAGGCAAGTAAAAGACTTTTCAGTGGAGGGGAAAAAAGGGGAGGTGAGAGAAAAAACATGAAGGTTACTCTCATCACATTTGACTAAAGGAAGGAGTAAAGTGCACACTCATTTTTGTATGAAAATCTATCTTGCAATACAGGAAAGTGGGGGAGAAGGGGATAAGCAGGGTGGGGGGATGATGGAAGGGAGGGCAATGGGAGGAGGGAACATTTGGAAGTTAGCACTCTTGGGGAGGGACAGGATCAAAAGAGAGAGCAGAATAAATAGGGGGCAGGATAGGATGGAGGGAAATATAGTTAGTCTTACACAACATGACTATTATGGAAGTCATTTGCAAAACTACACAAATATGGGCTATATTGAATTGTTTGCCTTCCCAAAGGGGATGGACAAGGAGGGAGGGAGGAAGAGAAGTTGGAACTCAAAGTTTTAGGAACAACTGTTGAGTATTGTTCTTCCATACAACTAGAAAATGAAAAATACAGGTAATGGGTTTTAGAAAGTTATCTTGCCCTACAGGACATAAGAGAAGATAGGGATAAGGGACAGGAGGGATGTCAGAAGAGAGGGCAGATTGGTGACAGGGGTAATTAGAATGCTTGGCGTTTTGGGGTGGGGGAGGGGAGAAAAGGGGAAAAAATTTGGAACCCAAAATTTTGTGTAAATGAATGTTGAAAACTTAAATAAATAAATTTAAAAACAACAACAACAACAACAAAGAAATTTATTTGCTGTATGGCCTCAACAAAGTTCCCTTTAACTCATTTTTCCTAATTTATAAGGGGACAATTAAAAAGAAAATCATCTCCTGCAGTTGTTATGAGGATCTTATGGTTGTAAAATGTTTGGCACAGTACTGTGTGGGATACAGTGACCCTTACTCAAATTAAACTCAGAGGCTTCTCAAGGTAAAAGGCAAAAAGGAATTTATTACAATCTCATGAGAAGGGGAACATCCCAAAAGACCATGGGTGGTGTCAGCAAGAGAGTACACCTGAGTAGACTGGAGTACAGTATTATATAATCCCTAACAGGGAAGCCCATTTGCTTCTCTTCCCATTGGCTGAGAATCCAGGCTTAGAGTCTAGGCAAGGGAATCTACCCCAGAGACAAAGATCATGGAAAGGATCACTGCTCACCAATAAGGGCTTTTGCTATCAAATGAAGCAAAATCTTTTGAGAAAATACTGAATCAAATACAATAGATGGAGAGTGGATAGGATGGAGGGAAAAACAGTCTTTCACAAAATGACTCCTATGGAAGTGTTTGCATGACTGCACATGTACAACCTATATTGAATTGCTTGCCTTCTCAATGAGGGTGGGTAAGGAGGGGGGAAGGGAGCTGCAATGTGGAACTCATAGTTTTAAAACCAAATGTTAAAAATTGCTTTTACATGCAACTGGAAAGCAAGGTGTACAGGCAAGAGGTTATAGAAATTTATGTTGCCCCAAAGAAAAATATAATGGAAGGGGATAAGAAAAGGGGATGTAATGAATGGCCAGAGTAGGTGAGGGTTAGTCAGAATGAACACTGTCTTGGGGTAGGGGGAAGAGAGAGATGGGAAGAAAATTACAACTCAAAATCTTGTGAAAGTGAATGTTGTAAACAAAAAAATTAATTGATTAATAAAGAGTAAAAACAAAGTGATGAGCAGGCAGACTTTAGAAAAACGTGGATGACCTATATGAAATGATGTCAAGTGAGGGGAGCAGAACTAGGAGAACATTGTACACAATCACAACCACATTTTGTGATGACTATCTTTGATAATCTTGACTTTTATCAGCAATGCAAGGTCTTAAGAGAACAGTAAAAAGCTCATGATGGAAAATACTAACTACATGCAGAGGAAGAACTGCAGAATCTGAATGCAGAAACATACTATTTTCTCTCTCTCCTTTTTGTTTTGTTTCTTCTTTCCCATGGTTCATTGCATTGGCTATAGTTCTTCCTTACAACATGACTAACGTGAAAATATATTTAATATGAATGTATGTATAGAGCCTATATAAGATTGTCTGCCATTTTAGGGAACAGGTAAAGGAGGCAGTAGGAGAAAATTTAAAAGTCAGCTTGTGGAATTGAATGTTGTAAAGTAAAAATAAATAAATTAATAAAAAAATAGAAAAAAACAGCATTAGTGACATTAATATGTAGTTAAAAATTAGAAAGTCAATGATTATCTCTAAAATATGCCTTAAAGAAAAGATATTAAAAATTAGAGACATCAGGATATTATAAATAAAAAACTCATATTAATTATAAATAAATCTAAAAGTTCATACTTTGTAAAGATTAATAAAATTAATGAACCCATAATGAACCTAATCTGATTTAAAAGAAGAGAACAAATATCTTCCCAATTTTTCCTCTACTTCTCTTACATCATTTTCAAAATCCATTTTCAGCTCTTCCATGGTCTGAGACCAATTCATATGATTCTTGGAGGCTTTGGATATAGGAACTTTGACTTTGTTATCTTCTCGCAGTTGCATGTTTTGATCTTGTTTGTCACCTATGTAAGATTCCATAGCGTGATTGTTTTTCCTAGAGTTTGCTCGTTTCTCCAGCCAGTTTCTTGACTTTTGAGCTCTTTGTCTAGGTAGTTTTTCCTGGAGTTTGTCGTTTCTCCAGCCAGTTTCTTGACTTTTGAGCTCTTTGTCTAGGGAGTTCTCTGCTTTCAGTGTGTGTGTGGGGGTGGTGGGGGTGGGCAATGTACTCTCAGTCACAGTGTGTGGGCATGGAGCTCCAGAACCAGCAGGTGCTGCTCCTCTGACCCCCTCCACCACCCAGGGACTGGGGCCAGTTCTCACTGTTCTCTCACAGAGATCCAACAGGCTTTTTCCACTGATCTTACAAGGTTTCCTCAGCCATTTGGGGTTGAGAAGCCTGGAAACCAACAGAGCTACCAGTGATTCAGTCCCCTGAGGCCTGCTCAGGCCTCATCTGTACTGGCATAGCCAATGCTAGACTGTACCCTGCTCCCAGTCCAGCACAATAGATGCATCCCATTAACCTTCCAGGCTGTCTTGGGCTAGAGATTTGCTTCCCTCCATCATTCCTTGGGTTCTACAGCTCCATAATTTGTGTAGAGTATTTTTTTACAGTTATCTGGTAGAGTTTGGGGGGAGACTTCAAGCCAGTCCCTGCTTTTATTCCTTCATCATGACTCTGCCTTCTGAGAGCAAAAAAATAAATAATAAATCAGTAACTGAGCAAGAAAAAATCATAGCAAAAGAAGAGATAAAAGGGTAGTGAGAAGATATAATTGTTCAACGATAATAAAATAATTCATAAAAGAAAGAGGAGTGCCTTGAGAATATTATAAAATCCATAAAACATCTGGGAATAAACCTACCAAAGTACACAAAACACTTGTATAGTTGCACTTAAAAGGTACTCCTTAAAGAAATAAAGAACAGCTTAAATAACTGGAGTTATTTAATTAAATATTTAATTTTAACTTTTAATTAATATGTTATTTATGCATTACAAAGCTATTTGCTAAATAATTTATTGAACTTTAGTTAAATAAAATTAATTCAATATATTTAATAAAAAAATTTTAAAATAACTGGAGTCAGGGCTAGTGGCTAGGACATGCCAATATAATAAAAAATGATAATACTATCAAAATTAATTTGTGCTTTCATACTATGATAATCAAATTATTAATGGGATATTTTATAGAGGTGGATGATAACAAAGTTATTTTGAAAAACAAAAGACCTAGAATATCAAAAGAAATGATGAAAATAGCGATAAAGCAGAAGTAGCCCTTCATGACCTCAAATGATATTATAAAGCAGAAATTATCAAAGCATATGCTATTTGTAAATATATATATGTATATAGTTCATATATATATATATATATATATATGTTCAAATAGTTCAAATAGATTACACAAGGGAGAATTAGAAACAATATATTCTATAATATAATATTTGATAAAGTGGAAAACATAAATTACCAAGGGGGAAAAAAAAAACTTCCTCCTTGAAATAAAAGAAAAAATTGCTAGGAAAACTGGAAAACAATCTGGCAGAAATTAGACCAAGAACCTAAACCATATTCCATAATACATTTGAAATGGATGTGCATCTTTAATAGTACAGATCATATTATTTCTAAAAAGCAAAAGAAACACATCAGAACTTTAGGTGGGAGAAATATTCTTAATGAAATAAATGATAAATCAATTAACTGTGATAACTGGAATGTAAAAAGTTTCTGCACCATCAAAAATGATTCACTTAAAATAATCAGAGATGCAATCAAATATGAAAAAATCCTTTTATATCAAGCGTATCTGATAAGGGTTAGTATTCAGGATATATAAACACTGAATAATTATAGATTAATGATGAAGTCCCATTAGAGAATAGAGGAAAGGATATAACTAAACAGTTTTGAAATGAAGAATTTCAAAGTATTCACATGAATCAATGCTCCAAAAAACTAATAATAAGAACATTACAAATCAAAGTTTCTCTGAAGTTTTTGTTCACACGCTGCAAATTGGCTAAAATGCCCCACAAAAATTTTAATGGTAAATGTTCAAGGGTCTATGGGATGATGGACACACTGGCATATTATTAATGGAGTTCTGAAATGATAAAATAATTTTAGAATGCAAGTTGGTACTATGCAAATAAAGTGACTAAAATGCCCATACTATGGACTCCATTACTGGCCAGATAGAACTTACTGATAAGAAGAAAGTGCTGAAATGTTCCAAAAATTTTATAGCAGTAATTTTTGTGACAGTTAAGAATTGGAAAAAAAAGTAGATGCCCATTAATTAGAGAATGTTTGGTACAAAAGGAAAATATGGTACATGAATCTAATAGGATATTGCTATGCAGAAAGAAGTCATGTGTTTTATGAATACAGAGAAGCAGAATGAAGCAAATAGATTGAAGAAAACAATATTCACAATTATTCCAACAGTGTAAATGGAAAGAACCGGTACACACACCCAAATCAAAAGTGAAAGTGACAAAATTAAAAAGATTGAGCTGTACTGAACTAGGAGATGACAATACACCCTGAACCCACACTTTTATGGAGGTGGGAAACCTATAGGTTTTATACATTGTACATGTTTTTGGACAATTTGAATGTAATGGTTAAATTTACTAATTACGTATTAGCAGTTTTTTTATCTGAAAAACATCATTTTTATATGATGGCTCTGTAGGAGTGAAAAAGGAAAGGATATTAGGAATGACTATGCAAAAAAAAATAAGATATAAATTAAATTTTATTTTTGAAATCTGCTGAGAAAACTAGGCAGCAGTCTAACAGAAGTTGGATGTAGACCAACACTCCATACCGTATACTTCAACTAACTCCAAGCTTATATCTCACAATGGGAAGAGATCATGACTGAGCAAATTATAGGGAAGATCATACCATAAAATATTCATATTTTGATCCCATAAAATTGCAAAGTATTTCACGTAAACAAATTGTAGTAAAGATTAAGTGGGGAGAAAAGATAGCTAGGAAAAATAATTGCAATATGTATCTCTAATAAGGGTTTCATTTCCACTATCTGTTAAGGGACGAATTCAAATTTATAAGATTAAGAGCCATTTATTTCCCAGTAGATACATAGTACTTGCACATGACACTCCATCTGCCAACTGTGAACTCTTTCCATTGTCTCTCCACTACTCTGAAGTTCTATCTCTTCTCATCTCTACCTCCTAGTTCTTTGGTTTCCTTCCTCAAGGTTAGGAACTTTTTATTTTGATCGTTCCTTATATCCCTAACACTTCACAAAGTGTCTGACACATAATAAATTCTATTTGACTAACTGGGTAAACAGGCAGTCTTCAAAGAAAAAGCGATTAGCAATTAGGTGAATAAATTATCTAAATTATTAATAATTGGTGAACAGAAATTAAAGCAACTTTGAGAACCTACCTTACATTTATCATAATGTCAAAGATGACAAGAAAGATTTTTAGACAAATATGGAAGGGTCTTTGGGAAAACAATTACACTGCTACAATGCTGGTAGAGCTGGGAACTGATTTAGCCATTTTGGAAAGTAAGGTGGAACTATGCCCAGTGAGTTACTAAACTGTGCATACCCTTTGATCCAGTTATGTCACTTTTTGGTCTACAACTCAAAGATGTCCAGAAAAAGGCAAACAAACAAAAAAACAAAACAAAACTCTAAGTAGAAATGTTTGCAGCAGCTTTTTTAGTGGTAGCTGAAAATTTAAAACTAAAGGGGATCCCATTGGATATTGACTAAGAAAATTGTATTATACTTATGTAATTGAATATTATTTAGTTCTAAGAAATGAAGACACGGACCATTTCAGGGGAAGCTCAGAAGATTGTTTGGAACTGATGCAGAGCAAAGTGAATGGAATGAAAATATGAATAAGATGCCCTTAAATTTATTTTATGGCTCTGTGATAGAACATATATATACACATATATGTATATGTATACAAATTAATAGGGTTTATGTGGTGTTTATCATTTGTCATGCATCATGTTAAGTACTTTATAAGTATTAAGTATCAGATACTTATCATTTTTCTGTCTATATGTACACTAGAACACATTCAGTTATTTCAATGATTACAATTGTAATACATATTAAAAGCATACATAGCTTGATAGCATATAAACAAAACTTGAGAATAATGTCTCTCTGTTTAAAATTTTATTATTTAAATGTACCAGGGAATATTAGAGATGGGCTCAACTCACAAAAGTTCATTGTTAAATTTTCAGCATAAACATTTACATATCAACAATTGACAAAAGCTACAAATTAGAGTTTCATCATATTGTTCCTGAACAGAGCCTTGTAAAAGTCTGTCGGTATGAACTTACTGTCAGAATCATTTAAGAGGCACAATTTACTTCTGACTTAGTTGGGCTGATATTAATATAAACAAATTGTCAAGTGAAAAAGTAAGATAATGGGGAAAAAACTGTAGAGTTCAAGTTAAAATTATTTGAATTAACTAGATTGTAGTTCTCTTCTGATACTGCTGTCAGATAATTTTTGGTAACAAAGATCACAACCACATGCACAACTATATGAGAGGAAACACTTTTATTAGTTATTATAAGATGCCAAAATTGGAAATACGAGTTCAAAGTTTAATATTTAGGAACAAAAATTACTGATGTTCTTTTGTCCTCAATATATGTATGTGTTATGTTCACAGGAGATTGGTCATTGGAATATCATCAAATCCTTTTATCAATTTTATATATTTCCTTTAATAAGTAGCTATAGCTGGCTTTCTTCAGGTCATTTTTCAAAAATTTAGCCATCAATAGAATGATTTCCTTGCTAAATAATAGGAGGATATTCTTTGCTCATAAATTAAAATTCCTCATCTGTTCAACTAAGTAACTGGATGATGATTATTATTTACTGAGTGTGAAATCTTCCAATTATAAGAAATCACTTCCAATCACTTAAAAAAGAACTTAACACACAATGTGTATCAAGTTAGTCTTCACCATCCCATTAAGGAATAAGATCACCTGAGTTTTCATTATTATAACTATTTAATATTTAGCTCCCCCAGCATACATAATACTATGTTATAATCAGATTAGCATTATCACCTCTTTCCCTCTCTGAACCATGTTTCCTAAATGCATCATCAAACCTAATTACCTTAAACAGAGGGATGTTATACATCCATTGCACTGGGAAATTGTCCCTGAAATGGTTGCAATAAGTCTATGCTAATCAAGAGCCATTTCTCAACAACAAGGAAATTCAGCCATGAAGAAGCAAGCAATGAATCTCTGCACATATCTCAGAGCATATGTCCCACAACTGAAGAGTCAGTAATCGTTTCCAAGCTGTCTCTGTCTGATTAGATGAAGGAAATGTGAAAGGAAACTACTAAGCTTCAAGTGAAGATTCAAAATGATTATATTACTTGGGTGATGCAATTAGAAAGCGAGCTGTAAATATGAAATGAAAATGTGTACAGCACCATATAAGGTCAAGCTTTAAAATTAATTTGAAAGTTGTTTGATTTAGACTTTTGATCTTCAGGCCTAGAACAGACCTAGATAAGAGAGAGAGAGACAGAGAGAGAGAGAGAGAGAGAGAGAGAGAGAGAGAGAGAGAGAGAGAGAGAGAGAGAGAGAGAGAGAGAGAGAGAGAATTATAAAAACACAACAAGGAAGAGCATGTCATACATTCACTGATTCATGAATCAAAGGACTCATGATGGAAAATGTTTTTCACATCCAGAGAAAGAATTATGGAGTCTCAATA
Organism: Notamacropus eugenii; assembly: GCF_028372415.1. Classification (NCBI taxonomy): domain Eukaryota; kingdom Metazoa; phylum Chordata; class Mammalia; order Diprotodontia; family Macropodidae; genus Notamacropus; species Notamacropus eugenii. The sequence continues at coordinate 121,846,125 of NC_092872.1, read as the reverse complement.
TAGATAGAAGCATATCATTTGCTCTCTTTGTTTTGTTTTTTCTTTCTTATAGTTCATTCCATTGGTTCTATTTTTTCTTTGCAGCATGACTAATATAAAAATATGTTTAACGTGAATGTATATGTAGAGCATGTATCTGATTGCATTCTGTCTTGGGGAGAGAGAAAGGGGAAAGGGAGGGAAGAGGAAAATATTTTGAAACTCACAAGTTTGTAGAACTAAATGTTTTAAGCTAAAAGTAAGTCAATTAATTAACAAAAAAAGAAAATAAAAGTTGTAATTACAATGGACCTTTTGAAGCTAACAGCAGGCAACAATCTATTGACTTAATATGATAATTTGTTATGAATGAGAGAAAGTGTGAAACTTTTGCTCTGCCTAGTCAAACAAACTGGGTAGGGGTCTGTTTTACGATGCCAAACTTTCTATCAAGTATGGAACATCAACTGGCTAATCTTGGCATAAATTATTAGTGGAAAGTGATCATAGAAGACAAATAACAACCCTAAATTTTCACGGAAGTGGCATATTTTTCATGTTTTGTTCTCAAGGAGATGAGCATTCTAAAGAATATTTTAGTTTATTGATTAAAATATGGCATTAAAAGCATAAATTGAGTTCCAACATTTCAAAATTGAATCCACATTCCATATTTTCATAACAACAGGAATATGAAATTTACATAGCTTACTTTGCATACAGCTCCATTACTACTACCACTGTTGCTGTTACAAATGCTGGAAAATGAATGTTTGATTTTTCCTTATGTTCTCTAATGGAGTAAACCCCAAATTTTCTTAATATTTCTAATGTAATATCTCATTTGTATGTTAACATTATATATTTAGATAACAATGGTCCAAGACCTGATTCAAACTTTATATTCAAGTAAGCTCTAAAAACTCTTGTGAAAAAGAGATATAATTTTTACTTGTTCTTTTTGTCCCTTACTATAATTTTGAATAAACATGATACCTGCCACATACAGATATGAAAGTCTACATGTTTTGTTATTCCTTTTCCTTTCTGTTTTATAAAGGGTAGAATTACCTTCATGTGAAAATGTACAGATAAACATTTCCTGCAATACAGTATATTCCAAGGCTTATTTCAGAAGAGTTGGGCTCAAGTTTATTAATTTTTGGTAATTGAATTGCTTAATCCCAGTTATGTGGTCAAAATCACATATGTTCTGTGTCTGGGAAGTGCTTCTAGAATTTTCTTGAAGTTTCTTGAGTAAACTACACCATTAAGAAGCAGTAAAATTACTTCTACCAAGGGGAAATAAATGATGAGAAGAAATTCTACTTGAAAGCCCAAACCAACAAGAAATTTGTGCCTAAAACACTGACACTCTTTACAGTTAATTGACTCTGTGCACCAAGGACTACATCATGAATAACCATAAGTTATCATCATATTAACAGCAGATATTTATATAGCTATGTCCTATACAAGTGTTATCATATTTTATCCTCCCAATAGCCACTGAACTATATAGTACAAATGATATTGTTATTTTATAGATGATAAAACATATTGATACCCTGAGTGAATACTGTGTATGTGTCATCATATGAATGACCAATAAGTAAAAGCATCTCTTATAATCTATCCACATTGTCTGATAGGATGATTTCAGAGTTTAGGCCTTAAAATGTAACTTGCTGTAATGTAATTGTGCATACAGTTACAAAGCATATATATGACTCTTTGATCAGAGTGCTATATATCCTGTGAACATTACATACATAAAATAGTGCATATTCTAATGATATTTCTTTTTTAATATATTTACTTAATATTTTACATTTTCCCCAATAACTTGTAAAAACATTTGTCAACATTTTTTAAAATGTTGATTTCCAAATTCCCTTCCTCCCTCTTCCATCTCTCATTAAAACAGCAAGCAATTTGACATGCTAAACATCTGTAGTCATGCAAAACTTATTCTGAAATTGCTCATGTTTTAAAAGAAAACAGATACCAAAAAGAAACATAAGAAAACCAAGAAAAATAAAGAAAAAAATTAGAGTATGCTTTGATCTGCATTCAGATTACACCAGTTTTTCTTTGGAGATGGATAGCATTTTTCATCATAAGCCCTTTGGAAATGTTTTGGGGTATTGCATTACTAAGACTAGCTAAGTCATTCACAGTTAATCATTATAAAATCCTGATCTTACTATGTGCAATGTTGTTCTGATTCTACTTAATTGACTTTGCATCGGTTCATGTAAGTCTTTCCAAGATTTTTTTCTAAAATCCATTTGCTCATCATTTCTTAGAGCTCAATACTCCATCACAATCGTATACCACAACTTCTTCAACCATTCCTCAATTTATGAATATTCTCTTTCTTTATATTCTCTCTTTATATATGTATATATCTATATCTAAAAATCTGTATATATCTATATCTATATATCTATGTACATACATAAATGTCCAATTCCTTGGTACCACTAAAAGAGCTGCTATAAATATTTTTGTAGGTCCTTTTCCTTTTTGGTTTTTATCTCTGGGATATAGACCTAATAGTGAGTGGTATTGCTGGATCAAAAGGTATCCCCTCTGAACATCGTTCCAAATTGTTCTCCAGAATGATCAAATCAATTCACAACTCCATCAACAGTAGTGCTTCTTTTCTCACATTCCCTGCAACATGTGTCATTTTCCTTTTTTGTTATGTTAGCCTATCTGATAGGTGTGGGGTGGTACCCTTGAATTGTTTTAATTTTACATTTCTCTATTCAATAATGATTTAGAACATTTATAAAACCTGACAACTTTTTAAGTCCTTTGATTGACATTATATATGAAATGTGTGTTGCATCACATAGTGTTCACATGGGAATCCCTTTGAAACATGTTCCAAAGCTCTCCTTACAAATTCCAGGAACAATAAGGACTCTTGTGTATTTAGTATTTCTTTAGCATGAAGGAAATAAATAGCTGTCTTATAACTGATTTATACTGTATACTAAGTAACTTTCAGTTCTTTCATTTAAGAACACCCTAGATAACAGCCAATTTAAGGAAATGGTTCCCAGGCCTCTGAGATGGTGATCTAAAAGTCAAAGGATTAAAGAAAAAAAGTCCAATACCTATATTTAGGTACCAACCTATCCCACCTGGGAGTCTAAGTAGATTGAGTAATCTATGTATGTCCGGATTTAGACACAGTTCTCTGAATTCATCAAATGCATCATCTCTGATAGCACAATAATAATCCATTACATTCACATACCACAACTTGTTTAGTCATTCTACTTTGGTTCCAATAGTTTGATATAGAAAAAAGTGATTAATATTGTCCCTTTATTTTTGGAACTTTGATCTCCATGTGGTATATACCTAACACTGAGACAAAAAGATATGAATATTTTAGCCATTTTCTTAGCATAATTCCAAATTACGTCCAGAAAGCTTGGAAATTTCACATCCTCACCAAAATGGAATAATAGTGTTACTCTGCAATTAATCCAATATTAGTTAGTACTGTATTTTGTCATTGTCCATTTTCTGGATATGACATGAAACTTTAGGGTAGTTTTGATTTTTATTTGTCTTAGTGATTTAAGGCACTAAGGTTTTTGGGACACCTTGTAGTTTGCTATAATTCGTTGGAGATCTGTTTCTTCTGTTATTTGACCACTTATTCTTTAGAAAATAGCATTTGCTTATTATTTATTTGTGTTAGTTCCCTACATTAGTGGTCAAACTCAAATAGAAAAAGATTCCTGTAGGCTGCATATTGACTTAGAAAATTTCAAATTAATGTTATCTCTGTAATATGGGTATTTTTGTTTATCTTTTTAAACCCAATTACATTTTTTCCAACTACATTTTTTAATCTCACATTGGTCACATAACAGAATGGGCATGAGTGTTATAACTCTATCTCTCTACATATCAGAACTATATCAGACATATTTTAAGTAAACATCTTTTTTTCTTGACTGACAGCTTCTCTTCTTTAGGCTAAGTTAATTAAGTTCCTTTGTCTACCTCAGTTCTGTGCTTCCTATCTCCTAAGACACCTGGAACAACCAAGTGGTCAGGTCATTATTTGGAGAGAGCCTGACCTTCTGACCTCTATGCTATACAAAGATGAAGACTCAGCAGGAGACAACGAATCTACTGGACATAGGATCTAGAAAATATTATGTTCTTATGGTTTGCATAAATATATAAAGCTTTAAATTAGCTCAAGGTAGGTATAGTTCAATCTCTGTTCCTTGGAAGTACAAACTTGTCTAGACTTAATTTTGGACATATGAACTCAATATATAATTCCTTTTGCAGTAAAGAAATCATTTTACAAAGGAGAAAAAAATGACTTTGTCTAAGAGAAGAGGGTTTTGTATTTCAAGTGATCAGAGCAGTAGCATTGCTGATTCAATTGTGTCATTCACATCTGTACTATAGATAGCAGTGATCTAAACAATTTAGACTTAATGAGTGACATTAATCAGCTGAAAACAAGAAAAAATTCAGTGCTACCTATACTCTGTACTTAAGCAGTGTTGCAGGTAAGATAGGGTTCTGTGAGTCCTGGTTTTGAGTAATGCATCTCACACTAATCAGTTATGTGACTTTTTCCCCATGGGTAAGTCATTTAAACTCTTTATGTCTGTTTAGCTGATCAAATGAATTCATTTATAGCCATAGTGCATGTAAAGCACAAACTTTACAAAGGCTTATGTAGATAAGAGCAGTTATTATTACTAGGCAGAAGTAGCCTGCAGGTTCCTTAGCAAACTATTTAGGCATCCACCATCCTTTGCCATAGAATTTGCAGAATTCCCCATGAGATCCTTACTTTACCAAACTATTGAAATGGCACCTGAGAAATTTTCTCATCTGTTTTATTTCTGTAGAACAGAGGTTTCTAACATGATTGCTACAGTATAGTGGAAAACATGATCATCTTTCAATTGGACAGACTTTTTTATTATCATTTCATTTATTGAAGGTATGAAAAATAAAAATAACTGATATCAAGCTCCCTGCTGCACACAGCTAGATTCCTCATGAAACTTTATGTATCAAATACTAATAATTGCTTTAGTGGTTGGACAAAAACATAATGAGTTATATTTATGTGACTAGTTCCCTCTGGCCCATCTCCTCACAGATGGTCTATCTTCCTGTCAAGCCATATAGCAATCAATACAGTAGGTGGAAAATGTACTTCATGGCTCTCAAAACACATAGCTATTTTCCCACCCCTCCCAAGAAAACTCTACACGATTTGAAAGGCATGAGATTGGTCGTAGAACACTTCTCTAATTCTGAGTTGGAGCATTGGCTGATACAGATGATATGGCTCCTTATCACAGGCCGTAATACTGATCTTCCCTGATGCTAGATACAACCTGCTTATGTTCCAATATATTTGCAGGTGAGGTGAAAATGTAAATGCATAGATATGACTGTGTTTTCAAATTTGATAATTTTTATTGATTCAGAATTTTTTTTCTTCAGAAATTGGTGTGAATTTTTCACAAACCTTCCTTGTATTATAATACATGACAGTTTGTGTAAAGAAGAGACTATCAGAAAATTCAATATTTTATTTGTTGATAAGCAATTTATTTTGTAACATTTTTTATTTGTGCAAAATACCTAAAAAACACAGGGGAACATTTTGATTGGTAATGTCTGACCTATGGAGTAGGATACATAAATGTGTGGAGTTCTCTTTTAAAAAGAGAACTGTGACAAGTTCAGAGGAACATGGAAAGACATATGAAGATGCAGAGATGAGACAGTGGAATCACAACGATAGAATAATTAATCATTATGATATTATAAACAAAACTGGAAGACAATTGAGTTCAGATAAGTTGAAATGATGTCTTAATCTCAGAGAAAGGATGATGAAACACACTTTCTTTCTCTTTGCAGAGATATAAGAGAGTATGGGTACATGATGGGTTTAAGGGTTAGACATTACTAGTAGCAATAATAACAAAACCACTTATCATGTACTAGGTATGTGCTTACTATATGTTAGGTATTTTTCAAAGTGCTTTACAACTGTTATCTCATTTGATCCTCACAACAACCCTTGGAGGTGGATACTATTATTGTCCCTGTTTGATAGGTGAAGAAACTGAGGAAATTGGGATTAAGTGATTTGCCCAGAGTCCCACAACGAAAGTACCTGAAGTTGAATTTGAATTCAGGTCTTCCTGACTCCAGTTTCAGTGTATCTGGCAGCCCCTATATGGCAATGTTGTTTTGTTAATCTGCTTTACTTAGGTGGTTTTCCTTTAAATAAGAAAGAGTCCTAAAGGGATATACTGGGAAATAACTATCCAGAAAAAGAAAGGTGACAACAACAACAAAACAGTTATTAAAAATTAACATAAATTTTTTTGTTATTTTTTAGTCAGTTTTCAGTACTGTTCAACTCTTTGTAACCCCATTTGGGGTTTTCTTGGCAAAGATACTGGAATGTTTTGTCATTTCATTCTCCAGTCATTTTACAGATGAGAAACTGAGACAAATAGAGCCTTGACTTTCCCAGGGTCACACAGATAATAGCTGTCTGAGGCCTGATTTGAACTCAGGAAGATGAATTTTCTTGACTCCCAGACTAGTACGCTATCCATTGCATCAACTCTCTCCAAAATGTGTTTTATCAGAGGGTAAATTTTGATATCAGGAAATTTCTGCCAGGTGGCAAATACTTGGAAAATATAGATAAAATACATTTTTGACATAAGAAAGGAATACATACGAAGTCAATTTTTTTTTTTTTACATTTTTGGAGGATATATTTTTTCACTCAGCAGATACAACTTAATGAACTTATAAGTAAATAATCCCAGAAAGTAGTTTAATAAAACAATCTAAAAAAGATATTACAGGTGAAAATACACATTATTTTCTAATTTTATGATTTACCATTTCTTGACCGAAAAAATATATGTGCTCTAATTTTAATAATTTCTTAGCAAAACTTGGCAGTGTTTTTTTTCTGTCTTCTTTCAATTTAATGTTGTCTTCATTATAATTATAATCACTGTATATATCATTGTTTGGACTTTGTTTCCTTTAAACTGCATCAAATCATTGTGTGTGTGTGTGTGTGAATTCTTCATATTCATCATTTTGTGGGGTACAGTAATGTCTCTTTACATTTGTATGTCACAATTTGTCTTTCACCAATTGTGGGGCACTAAGTTTGTTTCCAGCTCTATGCTATAAAAAGACACTATCATGAATATTTTTATATATACAGGTCTTTTTTTCCTGTAATAACCTCCCTGAATTTTTACATTCTTCATTGCTGTCACTGGACATAAAAACTTTTCTTGTATGATTTCAAATTGTTTTACAGATTGACTGGTCTATTGTATAGTTTCACTGACAGTGAATGAGAATGCTTCAGTAAGAAGACAAAATTTAAAAAAAGACAAAAAAATTTAAAAATCTAACACACAAAAAAACCTTGCAATGTATTTCCAACACAAATCGGGACAAAATTTTGAAATGTAAGCATTGGAAAGTAACTTAGAGGTCATAGAGTTTAAGCACTTCATTTTGTAGATTTAAAAACCTGATTCACACAGAACCTAAGCCTAAGGTTAAAGAGAAAATTAATAGCAGAGGTAGGATTAAAGTCTATGTCACTTGAACACTTTTGGCGCTGCTGACCAACATTCTTCTTACTAAGTCAAGATGCTTATTTATCATTAAATTATCAGAGGTTAAAAACAATCATTTTTTTACAAATATAAGAGGGTTTATGAAGCACTGTGCATGTGACCTTGATAACCACCCTGTGAGATATCCTGTATGTGTGCATTATTGTCCCTATTTTACACATGAAGAAACTAAGGATGGGAGATGTTAGCCAGGTCACACAACTATTAAATGTCTGAGGCAGGATTTGAGTTCAGCTCTTCCTTACTCAAAATCCAACTTTCTTACATACTATGTCACTAAGTTAATATGTATGCTTACATATGGTACATGTTATCTGTCCACATACATTACATGCTCCTAGAGGGTAGGAACTACTTGAATTTTGCTTTTGCGTACCGAATGCTTAGTCAAGTCCAGTAAAGAAGAATTTATTCAGTACAGAAGAAATAAGAAAATAAAAGCCAGTCTTTATCCTCTAGGAACTCACAATCTAAAGGGAAGGATAGCATGTGAACAACAATGTATGAATAAGATATATACAGGATAAACTAGGAAGACTCTCAGAGGTAAGGCACTAAGATCCAGTTGGACTTTTCTGAGATACATGCCAAGATCAAATTGACTGGACCTAGCACAATTTGGATAGGGGTAGGGGAACGTTATAAAAGTGTGCAATTAGTAATGACACCTAGGTTGTGAATCTGAGTGACTGAGTTTAAGGGAATGATAATGAGCTCAGTGTCTGGAACAGTGCTTGGCACATTGTGGTCTAAATAAATAGTATCTAAAGTCATCTCCAGTTACAAAATTCCATCTTTTTTATGTCATAGAATTCATTTTCTGATTAGAGATTAAGCTTTATTTTGAGAGGATGTTGTTTTTGTTGTTATTGTTCCTCTTTATCCTTCATTCCTAAAAAGGACAAATGACATCACTAGAGTGATGTCTTGACTTGATCTAGAATTAGATTGAAGTGAGGAAGAAATGCATAAAGTCATCAACCCCTCTCTTTCCTCCAGATTCATCAGACTTCAATGGCAAAGACAAAGATCAAGATGACTGGTAACGACCCAAGAAATAAGTGCAACCTTGGCATTTGTAAGTTAGTGTCTTTCCAAGGTTTCAGTTTGTCTGAGGCTATTCTGAATCCAATAAATTAAGGCTACATAAGAATTGAGACAAAAGATGCCCCAGTTTACCATCAGAAAAGTATTAATCTGGGAAAGGAAGACCCTCAGAGTTTCTGGCCCAAATAGTAAATAATTACTATTTACATTCATTTTAAACCATCACAATGCAAATAATGAGTGGCAGAGGCTTGGGCTGGGTCTGTTATTGTCCATATAATGAAAGACAGAGTTATTTGAGTTTATGGGAGTGGTCAAGTGCTTCCATTTGAGTTGGAAAGGGATTTTTTTTCTTTAAGCAGGTTTTTTCTGAACTTCACTAATGAAAACTCTGCAGTTCAAAAACTAAGTTTTCCCAGGTTTGGAAGGAAAATAAGAAAATAACTAAATAGAAAACTGAAATAAAATCCTAAACCCTAGGATATCTTACAAAATATAAGCAACTAAAAATTACATTCCTTTGGACATAACACTCACATGTAAAATATGATGCCATAGTTAAACTAGGGACCACATGTGGAGAATGAAAAGGAGTAAGAGTAGAAGGAAGAGTAAGAGTAGAAAGAGACAGAAAAGGAGGAAAAATGGAGAAAGAAAGAAAAAAGGAAGAAAGAAAAAATGAAAACAAGCAAGGAAGGAAGGGCAGAGGATATTAATTTTGGGCAAGTTCTGTGTACTTGGTACAAGAAGCTGACAGGACTTTTAAAGAATTCATTTATAACTTGCTCCCCCACTCTTATTCTTGCCTGCTCCTTTCTCCCTGGGATGTCCAGAATTAATGCTGGCAGATTAACTTCTCTCACCACTGGAATAGAATGGAAGTCATCAACTCCTTGAGGGAAGATTATCAGTCCTTATATCTGAGGTCTTTCAGATCTTGCCATCTTCCTTCCTTCTATATGGGCTCTGCATTTTTAACTGACTTACTGATGAGACACTAATATCTTACAGTCCTCCCAGATGAAGCATCCCAGGCCTTGGTATGAGCCTACAATTGAAATTTATTTTACATTTGACTTTTCCAAATAGAATATGACCTCGAGCTCTAGAACTTTCCCTTTTTCCTCTTTGCATCCCTAGTTTAGATAACCTTTAGCATAGAGGAAGCATTTTCTTAACTTTTTTTCATATATTCATTCATTCATTTGTATCATTCAAGTTCCAGGGAAAGTTGCTGATATAGAAAATTCACTCCAGTGTTATTTTAAAGAGGCACCATTAAATTGGATAGATAATTTGATTTTGGAATTTTGAATTTCCAAGTGTCAGTCTGAAAATAAGCCAAATTCATGTATGGGAAGAAAGTGTCTTTAAATGAAGTCAAGGTGTCAAAAGCTGAGACATTACACTGGACAGGAATACATGAGTGACCACTCAAAAAGGGGTGGCTGAGGTGTCATATAGTTCAGAGTTTGGAGGAGAGAGTAGGGTTACAACAGGTGGTTAGAGTAGCCTTGTGTTTCCCATTGTAGTTCAGCCATGGTTACACAAAATAGGTTCCAGAGATGAAAGGAACAAGAAAGAACGAATAAACTTAGGGGAGGCAGTTGCAGGTCTGACTACAGAGCTGGTTTAGACTGGTTAGAACAGCTTGAATCCAGCCCTCTAGAGAAGTCTACTCTGGAAAGTGCAAGAGTTACATTCTCTTTCCTAACATACTGTACAGTTTAGAATCCTTAAAAGGCAGCTTGTTTAATTCAGTTTCACATTCTCCATTTTGGTCAAGTTGGTATTCTCAAAAGCTAAGGAAGACAAATCATGTGACATATAAAGATCAACCTGCTGCTGAACCATAATTCTCTGAATGACTTGGTACCAGCTTTTTATGCAAGCAAGGCAGATCTTGAAGGCAACCAAAAGGGAAGTAATAAGTAGCAAAACAATGAAGACCTCAGGCTGGATGGCTCAGAGAAAGTTGTCAATGCCATTTGGAAGGAAAGAAAACAAATCCTATAAAGAGAAAACACTGTGGGGCTTGGGGTAGGAGAAAGGGGGCCAAATTCAGTGATGTTACAAGCAACCACCCAAAGTTCCTCCAAGCATTGATTTATATGTCCAGATTCATTCACATAAAAGCAGTACTCCTGAAAAACATAGGTGAATCTTCTGACAGGATTGTATCAATGACCTTTCAGTTGTGGAGAACACACTGGGCTAGGGAGTTGACCTATGTGACCACTGCTTTTCAGTGGTGTGCTTAAAACCTGATGTTGTGATGACAGAATTATTATGTAAGATCTTCTCAGCCTCTAAGACCACATAAACAAGTAGAAGGTCCTTTAGTTTGAAGGAAATAATACCTTGCTTTACCACAAAGGTTAAAGCCAGGGCCAAGGAAGGAGACAGACCTCTGTCTTCTAAGAGATGAAGCAACACTAGGGGGACTAAAAGAAATATTGTAAGTCTGAAGGGTGTCAAGGCTATGGACTGTAGAGGGTTTGATGAAGTTATGTTTGGACATGTCAGGCATAATGGAAACAAAGGCACAGATGTCACCAGGAGTAGGGGAGACAAATATACAAAGCAGAGTCACACTGGAAGAAATACTGGGTTACTTCTAGTGACAGAGAAAGAGGCATATTAAGAACATTATTGCTGAACATCTTTGCCTGAGTAGAGTCATGGAGGTTCACCATGTGACCCCAAAGGGGAATATGGGTGCTGTTCCTTTTGTAAACATGGTTATCAAAAAAGATAGAGAAGTTGCAATAGGGGAGAATCAAGTTAGAGCCAATGAGTTTGGAGCATTAAAGTTTTAAGCTCCAGGTCTATGATAGAAAGATTTCATGGTGAGGGGTAAAGTTAATAGTGGCTTTGTAAGTTTCAAGGAAGTCACATCCTAAGAAGTGAACTGGGGAATGAGAATTGGGAGAAAAGGATTGTGATCAGAAAGATCACCCACAATGAAGGTAAAAAGGCTTAGAAAGGAACACAGATTATACATGATTAGAGATCCCTAAAATAGAAATCTTGTTTGGACTCTGGGGGAAGGGGGTTTGCAAGACAAAGGATGGTGTCAGTATCAACCAGGATCTCAATGATCTGAGAGGCAGTTATGATGAGAATATTGCCCACAGGTGTAGCCTACACCAAAGAAGAGAACTCCCTCAAAAATCATTGGAGTTCTATTGCTGTTGGATACTCTTGGCCCACTAGGAATCATAGGGTAATCTTTACAGGAGTTCCTCAGGAGGAATGGTGAATTGCAAGGGAGTATCCCTCATTCTTTGAGTGGTCAGGGTCCTTTACAATAGAAAACTTTATCTGTAGATTGAGAGCTCAGGAGAGTTGAGGAGCCAGAAAAGGGTCTGAGAAATCTAGCCTGTTAGTGTTGCTGCAATTGCTGCAACTGCATATTCATAATTTTCTCTTTTTTTATTAAGCTTTTCTTCTGCCTCCTTGACTCTTTCCACAGTGAGAGTGGCCTGATAACTAGAAGCTGACTTAATAAGGTCAGAAGTGGGGATCGTTTGCCAATGTAGATTTCACCTTTTTATTAGATCAGCCTAAAATTTCTGAAGGCCTTCAATACAGAGTGAATTAAAAGTGACAAGGGCTTTCTGGAAAAAGATTAGAATTCACCCTAAAGGAAACTAGGAAGTTATTATCAAATTTCAAACCACTGATATTTTTGGTAAGGATTTGGCTACAGTCAGATCTTTAGGGAAAAGCCTTAGGAAATGCTTTAGGCATTGCTTCTAAAACGGGCTGTTCTAGTTTTACTACCTGTTCCACATGTTTCTCAGGAAGGATTGCTCCTTCTAAAATAAAAGTGATATCCTAAAGGGGCTTAGTCCATCAGGCAGTCTAGAACCCATGGTCAGGTTCCCCAGACCTTACAAGAGCCTGAACTAGTTGATAAATATCAGGAAGGCTGGGACAGTAAGTAAAAAGGACTAAATTAAAATCTCATGGGTACCCTGAGGGGTCTTCTCAAAAGTTGGGAAATTTATTGGTCACACTCGATGGCCATGAACGCTGATATCTGGACCCCTTCATGGTCTTCCCTCTTAATTTTAATAGAGAATTGGTGAACAGGTTTCTGTGGTTTAGGTAGGGGAGGGGACTTTAAAAGATGGATAAATGTGCTCAGTAGAGTCAAGGAAATTATTTTTAACATTACTCGAGCCAGAAACATTTTAGAGTCAGGCTCCCTCTTTTCAGCTTTAAGATTTTGAATGTTTTCCTTGGAGGGACAAGAATCAGGATTCTTATTCTCTCTGTATGCAACAGTACTAATCAATGTAACTAGGGACTCTTTGAGAAAGCAGAGAAAAAAGTTTATTTTCCTTTTCATGAGTAAGGAAAAGCCTCCCTTTCCCCTAGGTATGTGGGTAGCAGGAGGGTGCAAGCTGGTTACAGAAAGCAAGTCTTAGTTACACCCTAATGCAAATTAACCCTTCCTAACCATCTGTTCCCTTATCCCATAGACTGGGCTTCATGATGCACAATCTATTCATGCAAATCTTCCCCAGCAGCAAAGAACAAAGGCAGTAACACAGATCTTGCCCTGAGACCAGAAAAGGCAGGAAGTCTTTTAATAATTATCTGTTCTGGGGAGTGTCAAGGCTATTCTGCAAGATTAAGCAGTTCTGGGGTGGCGGCTTCGATATGTACAGAGTTTGCACAATATTCTCAGATTTTGCTGAGGTTGGAGGTTGGGCAGCTTGTTCTAATTGTTATGTCAAACCTCTGAGGAGACTTCATTATTCCAGGAATTTCATCCCTCACACCTCTTAGGGGGCTCTGGTAGCCACTAGTATTTCATTTTTGATCCCACCTTATCAAGGAAAATCTTCAAATAAATAAAAAAAATTATCCCTGGCACAAGATCCCCACTATGGCCAACAGTATCAGAGAATTAGATTTTGTCAAGGACTGTCAATGATCTCAAATCCTCCAAGTATCCAAATCAACCTGCAAAGACATTTGACTAAATGCAGTTCCCTTAGAAGGAACAGAGAAGATGGACCCAAAATTACCCAAGGATCTTTACCAGATTTTCAGTTAAAGAGGTGACTCAACCACCCCCCCCCCCAAAAAAAAAAGAAAAAACAACTAGAGACCAAAATTTGAGAGGAATTAGGTACTCACCAATCCAATGGGAAGGGATTTGGGGCTGAACACAAGGAATCCAAGCTGGTACTAGGCTCACTCCCAGGACAGCATGAGATGGCGTGTGTGTGTGTGTGTGGGGGGGGGTCACCAACAAATTCCATTTCTGACATCAAAAGTATATCAATTTAAAAATAACCAAAACACATAAAGAAAATATCTTTAATTGAGGCCTCCAGAGGTCATGACCTAAGATACTGTACTTCACCAGAGTGTAGGAAGGACTACTTAAAATGGGATCTGGAGAGGTTTTATGCGTTTCAGAATTTGGATGGAGTGGGGAAGGTGACAGGAATTTGCTATTTGCATTTCATCTGTGGTTATATTACATAGAATGAGTTTCAGTGGGAAGGGGAGCAAGAAAGACTACAGGGCCTTAGGGTGAGGCAGTTGCCACTCTGATCATAGAGCTATTTCAGAACACTTGAGACAACTTGAATTCAGGTGAGTTCACGCTGGGTCAGGCCTTGGAGACATCTGTGAAAGAGAAAGAGTGGGAAAGAGTTAAAAGGGAGATTCTCCAATTAAGTTTCACACAAGGGAGGAGGAAATAAAAAATAACAAGGAAAAAAACAGGTGCAGGAGATAATTTTGTCATAACTGCGATACTTTTGAAGTACTAAATAGTTGACTAAAATCACATAAATATTTCTGTCCTTAAAAAAAATCAGCTTGAGTCAGGTCAGCAAATCCTACTGTTCATGGTTTTTTTGTACCCAAATACTCTATGTACACCATGGTTGTCATTGTTTGTGTTGGCAGAAGAGAAAAAAAATAAGAAGGGTATGGTTATCTCAGTTCTGGAGGTTGAAGGAATCTAGGACATATTGTATAATGTGTCTGGCATACTTATATTTGTGAAGCTAACATTTATCTTCTGTCTTTGCCAAGTTTTAACTTAGCATACGGAAGGAGCTAATACAATATGACCTTTTTGCCCCTCTTGAAGAAAACATATCTTTTACTCAATCATTCTGTCTTTTCTGAAAGTGGGTGTATGGAGCAGGATAAGAATTCCTACAGATGCTTCTCAACAATGTCCCATAAGAAATTATTTCTTCATGGTATGGGTAGAACACTCGATAATTTGATCCATTAGGCAGAATACTATGAATGTTACATTGGAGCAGTTCATAGGGAATCCCTTGGGGGAGAGTGCCTAGGAAAATTCTTTGTTCAAGCCACTCAGTAAAAGAGTTTAGGGGTTCTGAATATTATTTAGGTTCAATGCCATTGACTACTAGTGCAACTTAATCTAAAAGTATGGGGCCCCCAGAACCACTAACACTTTTTTCAAAGTTCACTGATCCTCAAGAGTTCTGAGATAAGCATTGATTGCCACAGATCTGCACTCCTGAGAAATCTCTAAAATGAGGAGGGAGAGGACTTGCTGTATGATATGCATCAGCCATGATATCCATCACTAACAATCCTACTCAGAAGGGAGAAAATATTGTCATAACCCATCTCCTTCTAAGATCTGACAATAACAGTGATTGGCAAACGCCTGAGAAGGGGAAGGCCAATTTCTGTCTGAGACCGAGGAAGTAGAATTTTAGTTTGATGGTGAAGAGCATCAACTTCATCTAATATCATTCTTTTTTTTTTTTGTGGAGCACCAAAATCCAAAAGGCTGAAACCAGTAAATTATTCAGTCAACAGTTTTTAAGTGATTGCTATTTGTTAAGCACTGAGGATACAAAGAAAGGTAAAATAGTCCCTCCCTTTAAGAAGTTCATATTCTCATGGAGAAGAAAACATGAAAAGAACAAGATCTACAGCGGATGAAAAGTGATCTCCTTTACCTTCCAAATATTAATATTTGCTTTGAATTTAAAGAAAAATATTCAAATAGTCCTTGCAACTGAAGTCCAACCAAATAGTCTATATAGCTATGTGGGGCACCATGTTTCTTTTCTAGGATCCATGAAAATTTCCTGAAATTTCATGAAAATTCTGTGTTATATAGATGCTATATAGAACTGAATACACTAAACCCTTCTTTGCCAATATTGAAAATGGGTATATTGTAGACTTTTCTCACTAATAGCAAACAAATAGAAAATGAAAGAGTGGAAATTAAAACTCTTGAAGGAATTTAGGTAAGATGTGTTGTATTCGGATTTAGATGAACAAAAGAACCAAAGTTTGCATAATCTAAACTCTATATTAATAGGACTCTGCTATACAATATTTTGACAGCATGAAGCCTAAAATGACAAATTTAGAGATATTAAAGGATATTAATGAATCATTGCCCCCATTCTCTGCAGAGAAAGGATTGTTCTTTATGAGAAAAAAAACTTTTAAAACATTTTAAAATGAGGAATCTAGGCTTTGGGAGTATTTGCCCAAAGTCACAGAGGTAAGAAGCATCAGACTGTGTGTGAACCCAGATCCTCAGAGTCTGTACAATTTACGTTGTATAATAATGTCTCCAAATCTAGCAATTTCAGGATTTTTCTTGAGAAGTTTCTCAGGCTTAAACATTCCCTCAAAGAACTGAATTTTGTGAGTGACCTGGCATCAGATAAATAATAAATAAGTCAGTCGTAAATACAAGCAAGCCAAATGCATCATATATTGCATGTAGGGGCACACCGAGGTTTTGCTTTGGGTTCCTTTCTTTTTTTTCTCTATACTCTCTCAGTGACTTTATCAGCTCCTATCAACTAATTTTCATCTTTATGATTCCTATCAGACTTGATGATTCTCAAATCTATATAAGCAGCTCTAGTCTCTCTCTTGGGTCCCAATCTCACAGAATTAGTTCAAGGGCCTTGTCCAGGGCCATGCATTTCCAAATGAATGATCCATAGCTATCTACAGCTCAACATGTTTAACGCAGAACTCAATATCTTTCCTCTTGTCATTAGAACACAAATTAGGAATTTGAAATGAGCGAGCTCAAGCTATGCAATGATCTGATAAATGGTAGCTTTGAACTTGACTGCTTACCTTGTTTGTATTAGTCACTGGCTAAATTTGTTTATCGTAAATCACCTTGAATTGTGTCATTGATATATCCATATATTAGTACAAACAACCTTACCCACTAGTTATATTAGAAAAATAAGCTGACCGCTCAGGTTCCCTTAAAAATAGACTGTACTAATCCCAAGTTGTCACTTCTGATTATGGCAGAATAGCCCAATGCAACAGTAAAGGTCAAGTCCAAGTCAAAAAGAAAAACAGCACCATGAAATTTCACATTCATAATGACAAAGATTTATGAAGGAATCACACTTGATGAGCCTCTAGCTTCCCATAACCCAGAGGAAACTCACTACAACTTCCCCAGAGACTAAATCAAGAAGAATATGGCTCCTAGCCATCACAACTAAATTTGCTTACTCAGATTCAACTCTTTGAATTCTTTACCACTAGAACTCCAATCCACAATAATTTCTGACATGGAAAGGTGGAAAAGCTGTTTGGGCAGAGGTTTGAATATAATGTTAGACTACGTATTTTTTATTATGCATCTCAGGGTATACATAATCAGAATGCTATGGGCATCAGAAGAGGGTCTTTTAAGACTCTCTATTAAGTATATTAAGTAAAGTAACTGAAAGCAAATATGGATTGAAGTAAATATAATTTGATAAGCTGCGTCATTTGAGTATGCATCCTATCCTGTCCTTGGAAAGAACCTTAATTTTGACTACTCTTTTACATATAATGTTTTGGGTATTTGCACTAAAGAACTAAATAAAACAATTCTAGGTGATCTAAACCAATATCCTCTTCTCTTCCCATTTCCCCTATTCCTATCTAATTAACCTCCATCTACAGTATACTCTCAGTTCCTCACTTAACTCACTCAGTATGTCAAACCAAGGAAAAATTTTTTTTACTTGAATAATATCTCTCATATCCATCTCTTGATCTTTTCTTCCGTGACTACAACCGTACATCAAACCCTCATTACTTTTTCCCTTCATCCCCGAAATGGTCACTTAATTTATATCCCTGCTCAATACAATCCATGTTTCACACAGTCAAGAAAATATTTTCTTTTCATAAAACTGAGGTCTGACTATACTATTCCCATCTAAGGTAAACACCATTGACTCCTTACAACATCTAGGGTAAAATATAACTTCTGTTTGGGATTTAAACCTCTTCATAACCTAGTCTTCCTTTTCAACTCTTATTCCATAGTTCTCATTCCATGCACTCCATGGTCCAGCTAAACTGAACTTCTTCTCCTTTATACATTCTAAAAGTGAAAAGCAACATATAGAGAAGAATTGTAGCCAGGAAGGAGTATTATGAACTCAAAAATAACGAAATCAAAGAGTAATCCATTGTTTTCTCCTCACTCTCATAGTGATGAGAATTCTGTTTCCTGAACCATAGGCAAAAGTGGGGGGTGGGGTGGGGAGTGAAGATTGTGGGGGAAGGTTTACAAATGATGGCACTGCAAAAAATGACTAGAAAGCATTATGTGATGGGATCTAGAGAAAGGCTAAATGTAGTGAATATTTATAAATCACAAGCCTACTAATTCCAGGGCTCTGAAAGCAAGAACAGAAATGAAAGAGCACAGAGTCCTAAAAATTCCTAGATAGACTTGTCTATCTTCTGTCCTTACTGTTGAAATTGACTATCATCCATTCCTAGAACATTCTCCTTCCTCATCTCTTGGAATTTCTGGTTTCCTTCAAATTTTAGTTTAAAATGAGATCTTTCCCAGTTCAACCAGCTAATACTGCTCCTCCCTGTCATCCCTTGTCATATATATATATATACATACATATATATGTATACTTGTTATATGTTTTGTGTATCTACAATATGTGCGTGTGTGTGTGAAAGGCAAAAACAAAGAGAGACAGAGAGAAGACAGAGTATACACATATTGTCTCTCTCAGAAAATAATTTTTCTTGGTCAAGACTTTCATTTTTTTCCCTTATGTCCTTATCACCTAGCATAGTGCCTGGCACACAGTAGGCTCTAAATAAAACCTTTTTGGTTCATTAGTTGATAGTATAACAGCTAGAAAACTCCACCAATACGTATGTTTATGACCTCATCAACATATCATAACAATCTATCCAAAGTAACAGAAATGTGTTTTTCATTCTCTTTAATTCACATCCCAAAATGTTTTTCACTACATCATATTGCCTTCTTAATGTTTATGTCATTACCCCCATCATATTATAAACTGCTCATTGACTTCTATTTAATTTAACATATTCCCTCCCCCAAAAGCTAGATTGAATTAATATAATTTGTCATTTAATAGTGGAGTCCCAAAGCAAGTGGATTTACAAAGGATGATTTTAAGGGCATCAATATCTGCGTAAAACAATGTTTCTATCCTAAGGCAAATAATTAATTTAAATATTTGCAGTTATTTCCACAGTTTACAAATGTGCCAATACTTTCTCCTACAAACTTTCTTCTTGAAATGTTGAGAAACTCCTGGGAACAACGTGCTAGAATAATTTTCCAAAAGAAATATGTATACAGTTAATACAAGCCACGGATGTTTTGTGAAAGCAGTATGAGAAGACAGAACTAAGATGCCAGCACATATACAGATTATGAGAAATGGATCCAGAGAAGAAATGTGATAAAATGCTTAAAAACAAAGTCCTATGGAATTAGCATTTCAGAAAAGACATTATGTGAGGAAAGAGCAATTGATTTAGCCTAAAAAGGAGATAGCTATGGTATGGACAGAGAGTAGTACAACTGAACATCAATTTTAAAAGATTGGAAGGACCATTACATAAGTGTGAGGAACATTTTTATATCACGAAATCTTATGATAACACATTACTTATAATGGAATTCAATCTGTATAATGAGATTTCACTATATAGTTCTGTGAAGCAAGAGGCCACCACAGTCAGTTTGTATTCTTCCAACCTAGAATAACATATCCTCATCTCTCAGTTTATTAATATGCTACTACTATAAGAATGCTATGTCTAGAAAGAACTTCACTTGTTGTTGAAGCCAGGAAAGCTCTTATTTTATTTTACATTCCTTGTGAATAGGTAGCTCCCTAAAGGAGCACCATTTCTAAGGCTAAGGCTATTTATTCCCTGTTCCCAATTCAAATCCGCCCTCCTCCCCCTGGTTCCTCATTGCCTAGATATAACTTCCTCAACCACCCATTTCATGTTATCCCTTGTCATGTGTCGTATGTGCATTTAACTTAGCTTGCTCTACCCTGGAGGTATGTTGGATAATATTAAACAGCTCATTAAGCATGTATGCAAACTTCTGATCTTTTCTTGATCAGAAGCTTGGTTCTGCTAAGTTACAGCTTCAATTAGAACCAGTTAGCTCTGAATATATCCTGTTATGACTCCTGTGGAAACAGAACTCCTACTTTTTTTCTCACTATCCCTCTCCTTTTCTTTTACTTAACTTCTACTTCGACATCTTTCTTACATCTAGTTAATACTTCCTCACTCTTTCTCGTACTAATTCTTCCCCTTATCCATCTCCCCTTTAAATGGGCATAATCAAAATGAGAGGGGGAAAGCAGAGTGGTTGCTCAACCCAATGAGAAATCAAAGGAGGCAGGCCCATTAGTAAGTTAAAATACAGAGACCCAAAAGAAAAAAAATGGTAAACAATAAAGTGTCTGTTTTAGAAGTCTCATCTCATGCAGCAATCTGGCAGGGAATATCATCTGTGCATCTTCCAAGTACCTTCTTGGTGCACTCTCCTCTAAAATTGATCTTGACACAATTTTCAGTGAAAATTCCACCCTTATACTCCTATTATGCTTATAAAATAAAGATTGGAAACTTGAGCAATTATCATGTTCAAGAAACACATTGTAACCCAGGTTTTTTTATACACTTTACATTACTATTTTATTCATTCCCCATCAAGAGAATGAGATTCACTAATCAATTAATAATAGACTCCAGTACACACACAAGTACATTGAGTAATCAATTTTAACCCAGCACATATCAAGTCATAAAATAATTCCACCTTCTGGTTACGTGATGCTTCTTTGCAGACATTTACAAGATCGATCACAATCCTGGTTTCATAAGGCCTTGGCCTAATTGTCTCCATACCAAAATGAAGAATTACAGGATCCTAACTTATATGGCAGTATATATTAGTAACAGGTGTCAAGGATAAATAACTAAATAGTTAGTTGTTTTGCTAAAATTCTAAGCCAAACAGCTCAGTCTTATACTTACATCTTACTAGAGTAACTTCAGATATTCCAGTAACCATTTATTATTTAATAGATTTGTTATTTTACTTACAAAACTTTTGAATGTAGAAATTTGCCATAAAGGAGTAGGAGCATAACTAAAACAAGGGAACAATATTTCCTTAACTTCATGTCAATTCCAGGCTAAAGTTACGTAGACTGCCAACTGCATTGTTCCAGGCTTAAAGTCTGCCAAGTGTCATAGTGGAGAAACTGAGTCAGGAGAATCCTACCTCAGCTCATATGGAATTGTTGTTCTCCCAGCCTTCCCATGAGATCACCCTCGGCAGTTCTCTTCTGGGTTGTTGGCATCATGGATCAGTGACTCAAAGCATTTTTTGATAATTATACCTGGAGTCAAACTGAAAATAATAGTTAATTGTCCCACAAAATCTTGAATGGCAAGGTTCAATAATCAGTTTCAGGTGTGACTATAATCTCACATGAGTTAGGGAACATCTTCACAGTGAAGCCTAAGAAGCTTACATGCATTTCTACACTTATTCTAGCTCCTGATTAAAAAACAACATAAAATCAAATATCCCAGTTCTATCCATAAAAATTTCTACGTCTTTGAGTACCAAAACTTCACAATAGTAACAAACTTTGAAGGAGCTAATTTTTCCACCAATGCAAAAGTATTCAACAAGCTGTCTCTCTCTTTAGAAAATTGCACTGAAATTATTTTCTCTAAACTGAAGATGCTTCTGATTTAGTTTCAGTAATTAATAAAATAACAGCTAAGTCCTTCAGTCTGTTGTATCAATAATCATTTATTATTTATCATTATTATTATTATCAGTAATAATTTATTATTAATAATCAATTAATCATTCTTACATAATTTTGAGACATATAATGACCTTATTTCATACAGACATATGTATTGGATTGAAGTAAGTTAAATATATCCCAATCTTAGTCGAAGGGACAATGATTCAACATTGTGTGTACCTTTATTTCAAAATCTTCTTATACCTTTATCTAATAACTTCCAAAACATTTAGAAAGAATGCTCTATTCCATTAATTTTAATCTGTCACATAACTATACAAAAGTATATGGATTTCAGATTGAAAACAGCAAGATTTTACATACTTATATTATACTTACATTTTTCACCAACTTGATTACAGAAGCCTGCCACAAAAAGAAAAAGAAAGGGCCTGATTAGATAAACCATCATACACTCCCACATGTAACATAATATTTACCTCATAGTCAGACTCAGGAATAGTCAGGTGGGAAATATACCTTTTCAAAGAAACATAAAGGGGAAACTGAGGCAGAAGGATCCCACTCAAGGTCAAGACTAGAATTTTCCTTTCAGCTTTTTCCCAGATACAAATCTCCACCTGTAACAGTCACATTCTCTCTGAATGTTTAGTGGCATTTGTCTCTTGTGTTGGGTTACTGACTACTGTTTATGGGTGAATTTTTTAAATATATAATTTATTTATTTTTCAGTTCTTAACATTCTCTTTCACAAAAATTTGAATTCAAAATTTTCTCCCTATCTGTCTCCACCCCCACCCCAGGACAGCATGTACCCCATCCACCCTTTTCTCCAGTCTGTCCTTCTTTTTTCCATCCCCCTTCTCCTCTGTTTTCCTGTAGGGAAAAATAGATATCTATCATGCATTGCCAGTATAACTTAATTTCCAGTTGCATGCTAAAACAATTTTTAACATTCATTCTTAAAGGTTTGAGTTCCATATTCTCTCCCTCCCTCCCTACCTACCCTCATTGAGAAAACAAGCAATTCAATATAGGTTATACATGTGTAACAATGCAAAGCACTTCCCTAATAGTTATGTTGCAAAAGAATAACCACATTTCCCTCTTTCCTATCCTACCCATCATTTATTCCATTCTCTCCCTTGACCTGTCCTCCCACAACAGTGCTTGCTTTTGATTATCCCTTTCCCCAATTTACTGTCCCTTTTATTATCTTCCCTCTCTATCCTTTTTCCCCTTGCCTTCCTGCAAGGTAAAATAGATTTCCACATCCAGTTGAATGTGTATTATTCCATCCTTAAGCCAAATTCCGTGACAGTAAGGTTCCCTTCATTTCCCTTCATCTCCCTGCTCTTCCTCTTCATTGTAGAAGCTCTTTCTTCCCTCTTTTCTGTGAGATGATTTGCTACATTCTACCTCTCCCTCTCTCTTATTTCTAGTACATTCCACTCAACAGTAAAATTTAATTTTTTTAGGTATTCTCCCTTCATATTCAGCTCACCATGTGCCTTCTGTCTATGTGTATTTATATATGTATACATATACATACACATGTACATATGCTTATATGCATGCCTATATATGCATACACACATAAATCCATGTACCCATACATACCTACACATGCGTAATGTACACATACATACTTACTCATATACACCTACATATATATATATATATATATATATTTTTTTTTCCTCTATCTATCCTAATACTGAAAAAGGTTTCATGAGTTTCAATAATACCTTTCCACATAGGAAAGTAAACAGTTCAACTTTAATAAGTTCCTTAAGATTTGTCTTTCCTGTTTACCTTGTCATGCTTCTCTTGATTCTTGTATTTGAAAGTCAAATTTTCTATTCAGCTCTGGTCTTCTTGAAAAGAATGCTGTGAAATCCTCTATTTCATTGAAATTCCTTTTTTCCCCCTGAAGTATTATACCTAGTTTTACTCAATAGGTGATTCTTGATTTTAATCCTATCACCTTTGACCTCTGGCATATCATATTTCAAGCCCTTTGATACCTTATTGTAGAAGCTGCTAAATACTGTGTTATCTTGATTATATTTCCACAATACTCAAATTTTTTTTTCTAGATGCTTACTATATTTTCTCCTTGGCCTAGGAGCTCTGGAATTTGGCCAAAATATTCCTAGAAATTTTCCTTTGAAATCTCTACCCTCTGGTTCTAGAATATCAAAATTATACATCTTGCAATCCTCTCCAATTTTTGTTTGGTCAAAAATTCTTCCCTTAACCATAACAGTCAAACATGATGTGTACATTATCCTATGTTTCCCTAATTTGATAGTTATCACATTTTATGTCTAAATCACATACCCGTTTTGACCATAACTTGGTGTGCAATGTAAAATGTTTGTCTATACTTAGTTTATGCCACACTGCTTTCCAGTTTTCCCAGAAATTTTTGCCAAATTGTGAGATCTTGTCACAGAAGCTTTGGTTTTTGCATTTATCAAACATTAGACTGTATATTCTGTACTTAATATTTTTTCAGGGATAAAGGAGTCTATTTCTTAGCCAGTACCAGATTGCTTCGATGATTACCAGTTTATAATACAGTTTACGATCTAGTGCAGCTGTGTCATCTTCCTTCATATATTTGTTTTCATTAATTACTTTGAACCTTTTGAATTTTTTTATTGTTTTTTTTGTAGTTATATAATTTTATTTACTTGTTTGTTTTTAGTAATTTGGCATGGCACAAAATAAGTAAACTATTTTAGGCAAACTTTTTAAAAATTATATTGTATTGACCTACTAATAAGCAATTAATAATGATAAGCAAAATATATATTTACACATATATTTACTTATATATTTACATACATGCACATATACCTATATACACACATGCATGAATATATTTACATACACCTATACATACACACATATATATGTATGTATACATATACATACACATACACATATGCTGATGATATATTTTGGCTTATTTTACAGGGTGGAATTTTTTTAAGGTTGCTTTTTCAAGTAGTTTTTTAGTTGATTCCCTAGGATTCTTTAAATGCACCCTCATTTCCTCATTTTCTATTCTAATTCCTTCAGATTCTTTTTCTTCTTTTATTGCTATAGCTAACATTTCCATTATCATATTAAATACTAAAGGTGATAATGGGCATATTTGCTTTACCCATGAAGGAGTTCAATGAAATTATTTTTATGGTACAAATATATTGCTGATACCTAAATCAGAAAAATCAAAAGACAGAAAGAAAATTATAGATCAATTTCTGTAATGAATATTGACATAAAAATTTTAAATAAAATATTAACAAAGAGATTATAGCAATTAATTAGCAGGATAATGCATTATGACTAGGTGGGGTTTATACCAGGAATGCAGAGCTGATTCAATATTAGGAAAATCATAAGCATAATTAGTCATATCAATAACAAACCCAACAAAAATCGTGCCATTATCTCATTAGCTGCAGAAATAATTTCAAAAAAGTACACTCCTATTAAAAGCATTAGAAAGCATTGAAAAAATGGAGTTTTACTGAAAATGATAAATAACATATATCTAAAGGCTTAAGAGAGTTAATTAAATATATTGGGGAGAAGCTGGAAGCTTCCCCAATAAGACCAGGGATGAAGCAAGGATGGCCATTATCACCAATATTATTTAATATATTACAAGGCATATTGACTTTAGCAAAAAGAGAAGATCAAGAAATTGAAGAAAAAAGAAGAGACAATAAGGAAAACAACTATTGAAATGATAATATATTTAGAGAATTCTAGAGAATCAAGTAAAAAAAAACTACTGGAAATGATTATCACTTTATGCAAATTGCAGAATATACAATAAGATGAAATAAATCACTGATATTTCTATATACTATCAACAAAGTCCAGCAGCAAGAGATAGAAAGGGACATTTCATTTCAAACCACTACAGACAGCATAAAATACTTGGGCATCTACCTGCTAAGACAAATCCAGGAAATATATGAACACATTTACAAAACAAGTTTCACACAAATAAAGTCAGATCTAAGTAATTTTAAAAGATTAGTTGCTTATGGTTAGGATGAACTAATATAATAAAAATGACAATTCTACCTAAATTAATTTGCTTGTTTAGTGACATATAAATCAAACTACCAAAAATTATTTTTTACAGTTAGAAAAAATAACATAAAAATTAATCTGGAAGAACAAAATGTCCAGAATATCAAGGGGATTACTGAACGGTAAGGTGGACTAGCCAAACCAGATGCAGAACTGTATTATAAATTGTATTTATTAAGTGGCAATCAAGAAAACCGCTTCCATACAACATGACTAGGAAAATGTACTAAATAGGAATGTATATGTAGAACCTATACAAAATTGTATGCTGTCTGAGGGAGTGAGGGAGGGCAGAGGGAACAGGGAAGGAGAGTGAGAAAGGGGAAAAAAAATCTAAGGAAGTGTTTGTAGAACACTGAAGAGAAATAAAATATTTAAAAAGGTACACACTGAAAAAAAAAAAAAAGGAGAGGCAGAGCTAAAAGGAAATCAGTCTTGAGAGCAGTATGAGTTAGGAAAAATGCAGGCTACTAGCTAGTGTTTGTGAAAGAGCTAATTTGTGATGTGATTTAGGAGGGAATGCTTGTGATTTGTTTAATGGAGGAGCTGGTTTGTGGGAAGCCTAGCAGCGGGAAGGTTTGGGGCTGGTGTTGTTCCCTGAATTTTTATTGTGTATAGATTTTTGTTGGTGTGACAGATTTGGCTTTCTGGTATCTGATTAAATATTTTGGTTCTGTCTTCAAAAAAAATTAAAAAAAAATAAAACTCTTAGTTCCAACTTCTCTCCCTTCCTCTCTCCACTGACTCTTACTGAGGCAACAAACAATTTGATGTAGGGTACACATGTGTAGTCAGGCAAGACACTTCCATAACACTCATGCTATGAAAGACTAAATGTATTTTCCTCCTTTCTATAGTGCCCCCGTTTGTTCTATTATCTCTTTTGACCCTGTCACTCCACAAAATTTACTTCTAATTGCTCTCTCCTCTCCTTTACCCACCATTCTATCACCCGCCACAAACCATTAATCACTCTCCACATACTTTCCTGTTGTGTAAGATACATTTTCATACCATATTCACGATGCATTTTATTACCTCTTTAAGCAAAATCCGATGATGGTAAGGTTCATCCTCTCACCTCCCCTTCTTCCTCTCATTAAAAATCGTTTTTTTCTTATCTCTTTTCTGTGAGACATAATTTTCCCCATTCTCTTTCTCCCTTTCTCCTTCAACCAATATATTCCTCTCTCACTCCTTAATTTTATTTTCTCGGTTATAATTACTTCATATTCAGCTCACCCTGTGCCTTTTGTCTATATGTATATAGTCCCTCCAACTACCCGAGTACTGAGAAAAGTCTCAAGAGTTACAAATATTATCTTTCTATATAGGAATATAAACAGTTGAAGTCTAGTAAATTCCTTATGATTTCTCATTCTTGATTACCTTTTCATTTTTCTCTTAATTCTTTTGTTTAAAAGTCAAACTTCTGATTCAGCTTTGGTGTTTTTCTCAAAGTCCTCTATTTCTGTTTTTAAATTTTATTTTTAGATTATGGCATTCATTTCCAAACGATTTTGAGTTCCAATTTTTCTCCCCATCTCTCCCTTCCCCCTACCACATAACACCTTGCATTCTGATTATCCCTTCCTTCAATGTACCATCCCTTCCATTACACTCCATTCTTCCCTTATACCCATCTTCTCTCTTTTCTTGTAGGGCAATATAGATTTCTATATTCCATTACCTGCATTTCTTATTCCACAGTTATATGCAATAATAAGTCTCATCATTCGTTTCTAAGACTTCGAATTCCAACTTTTCGCCCTTCCTCCCTCCTCACCTATCCACACTGAGAAGATAAGCAGTTCAATACAGGCTATGTATTTGTCATTTTGAAAAAGATTTCCTTAATAGTCATGTTGTGAGAGACTAGTTATATTTCCCTCCATCCTACCCTATCGCCCCTTAATTCTATTGTCTCATTTGACCTTGTCCCTTCCCAAAAGTGTTTACTTCTGGCTACTCCCTTTTCCCATTTGCCCTCCCTTCTATCATCCCCCCACCCCATTTGTCCCCTTTTCCCCTACTTTCTTGTAGTTTAAGATAGATTTTCATACGAAATTGAGCATGTAATTCCCTCTTTAAGTCATATGTGAAGAAAGTAAGCTTCACTTTCCCCCTCTCACCTCCTCCCTTTTCTCCTCCATTGAAAAAAGATTTTTCTTAACTCTTTTACAAGTGATAATTCGCCCCATTACATTTCTCCCTTTCTCTTCACAATATATTCCTCTCTCACCTCATAATTTTATTTTTTATACATGTCATCCCTTCTGATTCAACTCAACCTGTGCTCTCTATCTATGTGTGTGTGAGTGCCTGTATGTGTGTGTGTGTGTGTGTGTGTGTGCTCACAATCCCTACACCTACTCAAATACTAAGAAAAGTCCCAGTAGTTACAAATATTATCTTTCAATGTAGGAATGTAAACTGTTTAGTTTTAGAAAGTACTTTATGATTTCTCTTTCCTATTTACCTTTTCATGCATCTTTTGATTCTCGTGTTTGAAAGTAAAATTCTCCCTTCATTTCTGGTCTTTTCCTCGAGAATGCTTAAAAGTCCTCTATTTCACTGAATGACCATTTTTTCACTTGAAGTATTACAATCAGTTTTGCTGGGTAGGAGATTCTTCCTTTTAATCCCAGTTCCTTTGATTTCTGGAATATCCTATTCCAAGCAATTCATTGACATTCCCTTCATTTCCGATTCTTGACGTCCACATAAAGAACTGCTATAAATATTTTTGTACATGGGGGCCCTTTGCCTGTATCAATGATCTGTTTAGGATACAGGCCTAGAAGTGGTACTTTTGGATCAAATGGTATACATAGTTTTATAGCCCTTTGAGCACAGTTCCAAATTGCTATCCAAATGATTGTATTAGTTCACAACTCCACCAGCAATGCATTAGTGTTCCAATTTTCCCACACTCTCTTCAGCATTTATAATTTTTCCTGTTTTATCATGTTAGCCAATCTGATAGGTATCAGATAGTACCTAAGATATTGCCATTTGCATTTCTCTGGTCTATAGTGATTTATCTTTTTTTAAAATTTATTTAAGTTTTCACATTCATTTCCACAAAATTTTGGGTTCCAAATTTTCTCCCCATTTCTCCCCTCCCCCCACCCTAAAACGCTGAGCTGCCCCTATCACCAATCTGCCCTCTCTTCTAACATCCCTCCCTTCCCTTGTCCCCATCTTCTCTTTTGTCCCGTAGGGCAAGATAACTTTCTATACCCCATTACCTGTATTTCTTATTTCCTAGTTGCAAGAACAATATTCCACAGTTGCTCCTGAAACTTTGAGTTTCAACTTCTCTTCCTCCCTCCCTCCCCACCTGATAGAATCGAGGAAAGCAAGCAATTCAATATAGGCCATATCAGTGTAGTTTTGCAAATGACTTCCATAATAGTCATATTGTGTAAGACTAACTATATTTCCCTCCATCCTATCCTGCCCCCCATTTCTTCTGTTCTCTCTTTTAACCCTGTCCCTCCCCAACAGTGTTGACTTCTAATAGCTCCCTCCTCCCATTGCCCTTCTTTCCATCATCCTCCTACCACCTTGCTTATCCTTTCTCCCCCACTCTACTGTATTGTAAGATAGATTTTCATAACAAAATGAATGTGCATTTTATTCCTTCTTTTAGTCAATTGTGATGAGAGTAAGCTTCATGTTTTTTTCTCTCACCTCCCCACTTTTCCCTCCACTGAAAAGTCATTTACTTGCTTTTCTTATGAGAGATAGTTTGCCCCATTCCGTTTCTCCCTTTCTCCTCCCAATATATTTCCCTCTCACCCCTTAATTTCATGTTTTTTACAGTATGATCCCATCCTATTCAATTCACCCTGTGCTCTCTGTCTCTGTGTGTGTGTGTCCACGTGCGCGTGTGTGTGTGCGTGTAATCCCACCAACTATCCAGATAATGAAAAAAGTTTTCAAGAGTAACAAATATTATCTTTTCGTGTAGGAATGTAAACAGTTCAACTTTAGTAAGTCCTTTACGACTTCTCTTTGCTGTTCACCTTTTCACGCTTCTCTTCATTCTTGTGCTTGAAAGTCAAATTTTCTTTTCAGCTCTGGCCTTTTCATCAAGAATGCTTGAAAATACTCTATTTCATTAAAGGCCACTTTTCCCCCAGAAGTATTATACTCAGTTTTGCTGGATAGGTGATTCGTGGTTTCCTTTGACTTCTGGAATATCTTATTCCACACCCTTCTATCCCTTAACGTAGAAGCTGCTAGATCTTGTATTATCCTGATTATATTTCCACAATACTTGAATTATTTCTTTCTAGCTGCTTGCAATAGTTTCTCCTTGACCTGGGAACTCTGGAGTTTGGCCACAATGTTCCTAGGAGTTTCTCTTTTTGGATCTCTTTCAGGAGGTGATCAGTGGATTCTTTCAATATTTGTTTTTCCCCGTGGTTCTAGAAAATCAGGGCAGTTTTCCTTGATAATTTCATGAAAGATGATGTCTAGGCTCCTTTTTTTGATCATGTCTTTCAGGTAGTCACAAAATTTTTAAGTTATCTTTTCTGCATCTATTTTCCAGGTCAGTTGTTTTTCCAATGAAATATTTCACATTATCTTCCATTTTTTTTATTCTCTTGCTTTTGTTTTGTGATTTCTTGGTTTCTCATAAAGTCATTAGCCTCCATCTGTTCCATTTTAATTTTTAAAGAACTATTTTCTTCAGTGAACTTTTGAACATCCTTTTCCATTTGGCTAATTCTGCTTTTTAAAACATTCTTCTCCTCATCGGTTTTTTGAACCTCTTTTGCCAATTGAGTTAGCCTGTCTTTAAAGATATTATTTTCTTCAGCACTTTTTGGGTCTCCTTTAGTAAGGTGTTGACCTGCTTTTCATGCTTTTCTTGCACCTCTCTCATTTCTTTTCCCAGTTTCTTTTCTCTTCACCTCTCTTACTTGGTTTTCAAAATCCTTTTTGAGCTCTTCCATTGCCTGACCCCATTGAATATTTATTTTGCATGTTTGGTTGGGATACAGAATCCTTGACTTTTATGTCTTTCCCTGATGGTAAGCATTGTTCTTCCTCATCTGAAAGGATGGGAGAAGATATTTGTTCCCCTAGAAAGCAACCTTTTATAGTCTTATTTTTTCCTCTTTTTGAGCATTTTCTCAATCAGTTACTTGACTTTTGGGTCTTTTGTCAAGAGTATGGTATGCTCTGGGATTCTGTAAGATTTCAGTTCTTGCAACGTGGCACAATCAAGCGTGTACACTGGTCTGGGAGCAGGAGAGATTTTAGTGCCCAGAATCTTAGCAGTTACCTCTGCACAGTCACCTGGTCTCCAGTTCTTCCAAGTTAGCACTAAGGGGCTGAGATTCAGTCAAGCTGTGGGGCAGGGGCGCCATTCAGTACCAGACAAAGACCAGCTCCCTCAGGGCCGCTACACAGGACTGAGGTAATATTCAGCTTCTCAGTGCCCCCAGGGGTTTTTATGCTCCGACAATGGATGGGGGCAGCTGTACAGGCTGCTGTGTTGCCTCTATGGCCGCTGCCTACTGTTGGAGCTATGAGAAGACCCTTCTCCCTTCCTGGCCGTCACTGACCTTTGGCGCCTGGGGGTTGAAAGATCTGCGGACCGTTGCTGCTGAGACTGGGGATTCGCTGCTCATCAATAGTGATTTAAAACATTTTTTCATGTAACTATAGAAAGCTTTAACTTCTTCCTCTGAAAACTGCCTGTTTGTGTCCTTTGATGGTTCATTAATTGTGGAATGATTTATATTCTTATAAATTTTACTCAGTTCTCTATATATTTTTAAATGATACCTTTATCAGAGATAGTGGTTGTAAAAAGTATTTCCCAGCTTTCTGCTTCCCCTCTAAGCTTGGCTGTATTGGTTTTGTTTATGCAAAAACTTTTCAATTTCATGTAAAAAAAATATCCATTTTGCATTTCTCTTATTTGGTCACAAATTCTTTCATTCCCCATATATCTGACAGGTAAATTGTTCATTGCTCTCCTACTTTGGTTACAGTGTCAACCTTTATATCTAAGCCATGTGCCCATTTTGGCTCTGTATATGCTTAGTTTCTGCTACATTATTTTCCAGTTTTCCCACCAGTTTTTGTTAAATAGCGAGTTCTTCATCCAGAAGCTGGAGTCTTTGGGTTTATGCAACAGTAGATTACTATAGTCATTGACTATCATATCCTATTCTATTAATTTACCACTGTATTTCTTACTTAGTACCAAGTAGTTTTGATGATTACTGCTTTATAATACAGTTCCAGATGCAGTGGGGCTAGGCCACCTTCCATTGCATTTTTTTCGTTATTCCCTTGATATTCTGGACATATTTTCTTCCAGATTAATTTCGATATCATTTTTTCTAGCTGCATAAAATAATTTTTGGTAATTTGATTGGTGTGGCATCGTATAAGTAAATTAATGTAGGTAGAATTGTCATTTTTAATCATATTGAATTAGCCTACCATGTGCAACTGACTTTATTTGTGTGAGAAATGTTTTGCAATAGTGTTCATATAGTTACTGGGTTTGTCTTTATGATATCTATAGTAATTTGAAATGGAATTTCTCTTTCTATCTCTTGCTGTTGGTTATTTTAAGTGATATATAGAAATGCTTGTTATTCAGGTGATTTTATTTTATATGCTACTACTTTGCTAAAGCTGTTCATTTTTTCAAGTAGTTTTTATTTGCTTCTCTAGGATTCTCTAAGTATACTTTGCCTATTCAGCTGTCTTCAATTTATTTTTCCTCTCTTATTGATAAAGTGAATATGTCTACTGCAATACTGAATAAGAGTGGTGATAATAGAAATGCTTCTTGCTTATTCCCATCATATACAATGTCTACTGGTGGTTTTAGATAGATGTCACTTATCATTATAAGGAAGACCCCATTGATTTCTATGCTCTCTATTGTTTTAATAGGACTGGGTGTTGTATTTTGTTACAAGATCTTTCTGTATCTAATGAGATAATCATATGATTTCCATTAGTTTTGTTGTTGTTATGATCAATTATACTGAGAGTTTTCTTAATATTGAACCAGTCCTGCAGTCTTGGTATAAATCCTACATAGTCTTCATGTATTATCCTTGAAATAAGTTGCTGTGATGTCTTTGCTAATATTTTATTTAAAATTTTTGTATTAATATTCATTAGGAAAATTGATCTACAATTTTCTTTCCCTGTTTTGTCTTTTCCCAATTTAAGCATAAACATCATATGTTTATCATAAAAAGAATTTGATAGGACTCCTTCTTTGCCTATTTTCCCAAATAATTTATATAGTATTGGAATTAATTGTTCCTTATATGATTGGTAGAACTCAGTTATGAATCAATGTGACCCAAGAGACTTTTCCTAGGCGAATTCATTGTTCAATTTCGTTTTCTGAGATGGAGTTATTTAAATATTTTATTTCTTATTTTGTTAATCTAAGTGATTTATGTATTGGTAAATATTCATGCATTTCACTAAGATGGTCAAATTTATTGGCATTCAGTTGGACAAAATAATTCCTAATTATTGTTTTATTTTCTTCTTCATTGGTGGCGAATTCACGGTTTTTATATTTGATATTGGTACTTCGGTTTTCTTCTTTATTTAACTCAAATTAACCTAAGCTTTATTTTATTTTATTTTTTTAAATTTTCCTTCAGAAAAGTAGCACTTGGTTTTATTTATTAGTAAAATAGTTTTTGTAATTTCAGTTTTATTTATCTCTCCTTTGTTTTCAGAATGTTGAATTTGCTGTTTAATTGAAAATATTTAGTTTTTTTCTTTTTTTAACTTTTTAGTTGCATACTGAATTCATCAATCTCCTTTTTCTCTATTTTATTCATGTAAGCAATTAGAAATATAAAACTTCCCCTAAGAACAACTTTCACTGCTTTCCATAAAGTTTGAGTACGTTGTCTCATTATTGTCATTCTCTTGTTTGGAGTTATTGATTGTAACCGGAATTTGTTGTTTGACCCACTCATTCTTTAGAATTAGGTTAGTTTCCAAATAATCTTTAGTTTATTTTTTCATGACTCTTCAGAAAATGTAATTTTTATTGCTTCTTGAGCTGAAAAGGCTGCATTTAATGTTTCTGCCTTCCTTCATTGGACTATGAGGTTTTTATGATCTGATATATGTTTTTATGTAGCTGCAATGTACTGCTGAGAAAAAGGTATATTCATTTCTATCTCCATTCAATTTTCTCGAGAGGTCTAACATATTTAACTTTTTAAAAAATTCTGTTCATCTATAATTTTTTCTTGTTTTTTTTTTTTTTAAAGTTAGATTTATCTAGTTCTTATAGGGGAAAAATTAGGGTTATATAACGCAATAATTCTTACAATAATTGAGGCATATTGAACCTAAACTGGAGTTTAAATGGTAGAAGTGGTAGAAATGTGAAAGTACAGAAGAGAGAATGTGTAAGAAATGTTGCAAAGGCATAATCAACAGAAGCGAACGCCTGTTTGGATACGGTGCATGACAGAGAGTAAGGAGTTCAGTTTGATTCCTAGGTTATGAGGCTGCAGAAATGGAAGAATAGTGATGCTCCTTATGAAGTTGGGAAGAGGTGAGGATTTGGAATGTGGAGGTTGGAATAATGAGTTACATTTTGGATATGTTTAAATATCTGCTTTATTTAGATTTATTTTCATAGTCCAGTTATAGACATGAGATTGGGTTGGATGTCAAGAGAGAGTCTGGGACTGGATAAGTAAATTTGGAGAGTTGTATGCATAAAGAAAATAATTGAAACCCTGGAAGCTGAAGGGATCACCAACTGAAATATCATAGAGGAAAAAGGGAAGAAGATCAAAGGTAAAGCCTTCATGAAGGCCCTCGATTAGTGGGTATGACCTGGAAGGATAAGCAAAGATGACAGAAAATGAGCAGTAAGATAGGTAGGAGGATAATCAGTACACAGCAATGCGATGAAACCTAGAGAGGAGAGAAACAATGTGATCACTGGTGTCAAAGGCTACAGAGAGGTCATAAAAGATGACTGAGTTAACCAAAGAACCAAATCTGATGAGCATTGTAGTACTCTGACTTAAGGTGACTTGAATATCAGAATAGTACGATGCTACTTCAGAGCTACTTTAAGGGTTATTTATTGTGAGTTTTAGAAACTTGGCCATGCTTCATCAATTTGGAAAAAGCAGATTAGGCCATGAGGACAGCAGTGAAGGGGAGGGGTAAAGTAGCATTATATGGTATGAATTTTCCATGAAAGGGTCAAGAATATTAAGATCCTTATGTTCAGAGTTGTGAGTACCCCTAAGCACACAGGTTATTCTCACTCATGTGTATCCCTTCTGGGTTCTATGAATTATCCCCGAGAGATACTATGTCCATTGGTGCAAGAGTATATCTAAAGTTGATTGTGATTACTTTTGCATTTGACTTATATTGAGTAAATCTGTCATGTTGGTTAGTCTTGCTTTTTTCATCAAAAATAAGTCTTTCATGCTCAAAAGTTAATGATAACCTTATATAATAAATGAATAACATGCATATTTTATATTATAAAATACTGGCTAATTTAGGATTGATTGGAAACTTTGGGGACTCTGGAACAACATTGGAAAGAAGAGACAATGTATCCCTTTGATGGCAAGCAAAGTAGGGTCTTTTACTGTTTTTGTTTTAGTATAATCAAGAAATGTTAATCCTGGCCAAGATGGCGAAGTAGAAAGACACACATACACATAGCTCCGAACCCACAAACCACAGAACGGCAGAGGGGACTAACCCAAGGCGAATTCTGCACCCAGAGACCACGGAATATTGGAGCGAGGGAGATTTCTGTTCCGGAGAGACCTGCAAACCTCTCCCGGGGGGTCCTTCGTGCCAGGGCGGGAAGAAGAGAGCAGCCCTACCGCGGCAGCGACACCGTGAAAAAAAGATCCAAGAGGGCTACAGGACGGAATCTCCAGCGGCCACGCGGGTCCCCCCACCCACAGAGGGACCTGCAAACCTCTCACAAAAGGTCCGTCGCGCTGCAGACACCGTGCCCAGCCTGGACCTGCGGCGGCCACGGCGGCCACGGCTCCTGAGAGACACAGTTCTGAGAGGGATCCGGGGGCGGGATCTTCAGCAGCTGCACGGGCCCCCCACCAACAGGTGACTGACGGGGGTAGGTGAGAGAGTCTCTTTGGCGGGTTGAGAGGGGAGTGAGGTGCCCCCATGGCTCAGGCCCCCCCAGGAGGTGGGGGCTGAGAGGAGGCTGCGGACGGGGGCTCCCCAAACAGGCGGGAGCCTGGATCCATTGTGGAAGGTCTGTGCATAAACCTCCTGAGGGAATTGAGCCAGAGAGGCGGCCCTGCCCCTGACCTCAGCACCTGAACTTAATTCTCACACTGAATAGCAGCCCTGCCCCCTCCAAAAATCCTAAGGCGGGAATCAGCATTTGAATCTCAGTCCCCAAACGCTGGCTGGGAGGACCAGGAGGCGAGGTGGGTGTGAGGAGAACATTCAGAGTTCAGGCCACTAGGTGCAGACAATGCCAAGAAAAGGGAAAAGAAATAAAACTACTGAAGGTACTTAATCGGAGAAAAAAAACTTCCTCCC
Source organism: Notamacropus eugenii (assembly GCF_028372415.1). NCBI lineage: Eukaryota > Metazoa > Chordata > Mammalia > Diprotodontia > Macropodidae > Notamacropus > Notamacropus eugenii. The sequence goes on along the minus strand of NC_092872.1, from coordinate 121,809,581 downwards.
TTCCTTTCTGATGGGGAGGAACAATGCTTGCCATCAGGCAAAGACACAGAAATCGAGGATCCTGTGTCCCAGCCCACCCAATGGGCTCGGGCCATGGAAGAGCTCAAGAGGAATTTTGAAAATCAAGTTAGAGAGATGGAGGAAAGACTGGGAAGGGAAATGAGAGGGATAAGGGAGAAGCATGAAAAACAGATCAGCTCCCTGCTAAAGGAGAACCAAAAATATCTTGAAGAAATTGGCACCTTGAGAACTAGCCTAACTCAGCTGGCAAGGGAGGTGCAAGGCGCCAATGAGGAGAAGAATGCTTTCAAAAGCAGAATTAACCAAATGGAAAAGGAGATTCAAAAGCTTACTGAAGAAAATAGATCTCTCAAATCTGGAATGGTACAGATGGAAGCTTTGGACTTTTCGAGAAAGACAGATATCTCAGAACATAGCGTGCAGATTCGAAAAATGGAAGATAATGTGAAATACCTTATTGGAAAAACAAGTGACCTGGAAAACAGAATCAGGAGAGACAATGTAAAAATTCTGGGACTACCTGAAAACCATGATCAAAAGAAAAGCCTAGACGTCATCCTCCACGAGGTTATCAAGGAAAACTGCTCTGAGATTCTAGAACCAGAAGGCAAAATAAATATTCAAGAAATCCGCAGAACACTGCATGAAAGAAATCCAAAAAGAGAAACTCCTAGGAGCATTGTGGCCAAATTCCAGAATTCCCAGGTGAAGGAGAAAATATTGCAAACAGCTAGAAAGAAACAATTCAAGTATTGTGGAAATACAATCAGGATAGCACAAGATCTGGCACCTTCTACATTGAGGGATAGAAGGGAATGGAATAGGATATTCCAGAAGTCAAAGGAACTAGGACTGAAGCCAAGAATCACCTACCCAGCAAAACTGAGTATAATACTTCAGGAGAAAAAATGGTCTTTCAATGAAATAGAAGACTTTCAAATTTTCCTGATGAAAAGACCAGAGCTGGAAAGAAAATTTGACTTTCTAACACAAGAATGAAGAGAACCATAAAAAGGAGAACAGCAAAGAGAAATCATAAGGGACTTACTAAAGTTGAACTGTTTAAATTCCTACATGGAAAGACAATATTTATAACTCTTGAAACATTTCAGTATCTGAGCACTGGGTGGGAGTACACACACACACACATGCACACACGCACACTTACATAGAGACAGAGTGCACAGAGTGAATTGAAGAGGATGGGATCATATACTAAAAAAAAAAAAATGAAATCAAGCAGTGAGAGAGAAATATTGGGAGGAGAAAGGGAGAAGTTATATGGGGCAAATTATCTCCCATAAAAGAGGCAATCAAAAGACTTATTAGTGGTGGGATAAAGAGGGGAGGCAAGAGAAAAACATAAGATCTACTCTCATCACATTCCACTAAAGGAAAGAATATAATGCACACTCATTCTGATAGGAAAACCTATCTCATAATAGAGGAGAGTGGGGGACAGGGACACAAGCAGGATGGGGGGGAGGATAGAGGGGAGGGCATGGGGAGGAGAATGCAATACGAGGTCGACACTCATGGGGAGGGAAAGGACCATAAGAAAATAGAAGTAATGGGGGACAGGACAGGATGGAGGGAAATATAGGTAGTCTTATACAACACAACTAGTATGGAAATCATTTGCAAAACTAAACAGATATGGCCTATATTGAGCTGCCTGTCTTCCAAGGGGAAGGGGTAGAGAGGGAGGGAGCTAAAGAAGTTGGAACTCAAAGTGTTAGCACCAAATGAAATGTTCTTACCACTGGGTAACAAGAAATACAGGTTAAGGGGTCAAGAAAGCTATCTGGCCCTACAGGACAAGAGAGAAGACGGAGACAAGGGCAGGGAGGGAGGATAGAGGAGAGAGCAGATAGGTCACAGGGGCAATTAGAAAACTTGGGTCTGGGGGGGGAGGGGGAAAAAAGGGGAGAAAATTTGTAACCCAAAATTGTGTGAAAATAAATGTTAAAAGTTTAATAAAAAAAAAAAAGAAAGAAATGTTAATCCTGTTTGTTCCAGGATCCATGGTAATTTAGATTGCAAGGTCAAGAATCTTGGAGGGGTGAATTGCAATGGCAAGCAACGTAACATCTTTTTCCATTTTTTTGTTTTAGTATAAAGTGTCTCTGATTGAATAATGTGATTAGGAAAGATCTTAGAAAGACTTATTTGTTAATTTTCTAATGAGGGCCTGGTTCTCAAGGGTTTTGATGCCCTCTGACTCTAAAGTGTATAAATGCTCTGAGGGTGAGATTTTACCTTCGGGTTTACTGAGTGGACATGTTTTGTTTGCCCAGATGAGACTCTGAGAAGTGGCTAAGGAACCTTCTGGGTTTTAATCCCAGATACTGGCGCTTCCCTCTCTGGTAACTATATCTAAGAACCTGAGATGTCAGGTCCCCCCCCTCTCTACGGTAGGGAGCATTGAATCCTGAGAAAGTTTGAGTTGTAGCTGTGTTCTGAAAGTCTTCCTGCAACAGTATCCATGCTGGTGTAAGTGCAGATTTTATGAGTCGAGTCATTTTAGAAAGTAAGTGAGTGAACCATGCCATGTGACCCTTCACTATGGAGGTACGTGCAACTGGATACAGAACTGATGGAGTGAAGAGTACAGACAGAAGCACTTCTCTCTATTTTTTGTTGTGTTTTGCTTATTTGATTTTAGGAACATGGCTAATGCAGAAGTATATTTTGCTCAGTTTCATATGTATAAAGGGTTCCATGCTTGTTGTCTTCTCAATGTGTGGGGGAAGTGTTAGAGAGAGGAAGAAAATTTGGAAATGAAAATAAAAATAAATTCAAAGAGTAAGTACATATGGTAAAAGAGTAACTCGCAGCTCCTAGGTGGATGTATATTCTTTTTTCCCTGCTTCTCTGCTGGCCTCTGAAGGCAAATCTGAAACTGTGCTGCTTTCCATTGAGAAGAGGTCACTCAAATTTCCAATTGTTCCTTCTCAGATCCTGACTGCTCCAGTCTCTCTAAGGACATGGGAAGAGAGAGAACATTACCTGAAATTGTTTCCCTGTTCACCTCCTTTCCTTCATTCCTTTCTTCCCATTACCGCACATCCTTTCCTCATTTCCACTCCATTGTATAGATTTTTTCCTTTCTTTTTGATTCTTCATTGCTATGGATGGCTCAATTGTTAGTAGAGAGGAGAGAAATATATTTAGAAATGAGGGTAATATAAAAACAAAAGGTATCACAAAATTAAAAAGGTAAATAATGTAAAAGAGAAATAAAATACTTTATTTTTTGAATTCTTTTGTTTTAAAAGACTGTTTATATTTCCCCTGATAATCTAGAATATTGGGGGGGGGGGGTGGAGAGGCAGAAGCCTTCCCTTCCGTACATCCCCTATAATAACTGAAATGGCAGTCCTTATTTCAGTATCATACTTTTATATTCACGTATTATAACATTTATACTCAGTGATTATTTTTATGTTTTGCTATGTTCCTGGATATATATTCCTAAGGCTTACCTATAAAACATCCTTCTTAACTTTGGATAGATAGTTTACTTCTTCTGGCCCTAAGGCCAGAAGACACTTTAAAGACAAACAGCATATCAGGTAAAAATAAAAATCGAAAGAATTAGAGTATTGTTGTATTCTTAAACACTCAAACTCTGAGATACACAAATCTTCAGACTTCAGAAAAATATCATAATTAACACAGAGCTAAAACTTCTGGGAAACTGAACCTGCTGTGAACAGCTGTATTTATTGTTTATTAATTGCACTTTTATCAGTATCTGCTCTCAGAAAAGTAATATATATCACGGCTCCTTACAGCTATAAATTTCCAATATAAATACAAAATTCTAAGACAACTACTTTTTTCAGTCATCAAAAGAAGTTGTTATTCAGTGTAACCTTTGTACGTGAACAGCCAGAAAAATTGAACCAGGTTTATTGAGCAGATGTTATAAACTGTTCTATTCAGGTGCTTGTAAGAATATTCTTGCTCTTTTACCTTTAGCTAGATGTTTTGTGTTGTATCTTTAAATTTTGTCCATGATTTTAATATATGTACTCCTTTAAGTTCTTGTAGAAGTGAATAGGGTTATAAATCAATAGACAGACTAACAGATGAAGTTAGCAGCAATGCTCTTTGAATAACATAGCTCTGATAGGTAAGTAGCAAAATTATCATTCCCACTTTATAGATGATGAAACTGATGTTGTGAAGTGATTTATTTTTTCAAGACAACACCATCCATGAGAACAGAGGTTCTTCTATAGCAGATTCTCTATAGTAAAGCAATATGGTCAAGGACCAATTTCTGTTTCGAAATTATTAAGCAATGACTTCACCTTATTGTTCTAAAACAACCAAATTGTTTGGACAGTCTCTTTGCTTCACTTAAACGGGACTTGATTTGCATATTTAAAGAGTGGCACTGTCGCTATTAATGCCCTAGATTGTACAGGGAAATGAGCTCTCATTGTCCTTTGGTTATCATGAAAAATCAGAATGAATTTATTTTTTTGACTGTGTGTCATCTTTTCTTCAAAGCTTCTTAAAACCTTAAAAATAGTATATGTACTTTTTATACAAAAAGGGAACCTTTATGAGTGATGGCAGCAAACTATTTTTTTCCATTGCTTAACATGCATAGAATGCCCTGCAGGAGAGGAGGGGCAAAATTCAACATTAGAAGAAAACGTAATGCAATTCCTAACAATTGTTCTCTTTCAAGGTGACTTTTTGCAGTTCTTTTACACTTCCTCATGATTTCTCTGCCTCAGTCTGATGTCATTAGATTTCACATATATTTCTTGCATGTAATTTTCACTGATTACCTTGTCACGAAATCAGATTTTACAAAAGACATCAGACATATTAGAGTGACAGAAAATGTCGTTTTCATTCTTCTATGATTCTATCTCTACATTTCTTGATTAAGTATGGATGAAATAAAGAGAAATATCCAATGTGAGAATACCAAAAATGGAGGAATTAAAGTTTATGTTTATGATGATGTTGCCTGAAGAACTATCAAACAGATTGTTCCTAATCGTCATTTGCTGCTCTCTTCCTTTAGTGACATCTAAGGGAAAAAGAAAGATTTTTTTTTTATTGGGTGCTTTAAACCAGAATTTTATATCAGTCCTCATCCATAACATAGGTCATTGCAATGAATTCTTTGCACATCACTCATTCAACTGCTCAGAATGCAAGTTCATTAGCTAACATTTCAGGAAATTTTTGATTATAAATATATGCACAGAAATAAGTTGTAGGTACACAGCTTAGTTACTTAGTCTAGGATGAATGCTTACCCCATTTGTATAATATCTTTAGTTCAAATCTGTTTCTCCCTCAGTCCAATCAGTTCATTCTTACGTTAAATCTTTTCTTGTTAGCTCTCAAGTGTAAATTGATCTCTCTGCAGCCATATAAATACAGAGCTCACTCAAAGTCTGCTCCTTTGATACTTCTTTGGCACACCTTGAATAAACTCCTCAGTTTCCAGACCTCCACTTTGGTTAAAATTTATCAGTAGCTTCTTCATTGTCTTAGGTTCTTTCTTCTCACTTTATTTCCTCCTTGGAAATTATGTTTATAATAATTTACTACAATTGATATCCTTCTGTCTGACCTGTAAAACTTCCCAACACTGAACTAATTACTTATCTTTTGGAACACAATTTTAAGAAAGGTTTATTACTGCATAATTCTAATTTGCACATACTCCACACCACTGCAATATTAAATTTGGCAATTCCTAAAATCTAGCAGTAAAACACACATAAATATAGGTAAAGTACAAAATTAATGAAAAGTTGGAAAATATCTTAGGGATCCAATCCCTATTTTGTAGGTGAAGAAACCAAGGACTAAAAAGATCAAATGATTTTCAATAGTTCCATATTGAATTAGTGGCAGAATTAAGACTGCAGATTTTATCTTAAGGGAATAAAAAGTCATGCTACCATGTTGCTTCTCCTCCCATCCTTCTCCATCATATCAATTTCTGTCAGTTCATCTTACTGTATCATGAAAATAAAATCACAACTAGAATTCAACATCCACAAGTTCCTTGTCATCTACAAAGTGTGGATGTGTTTGTCTGTGTCTGTATGAGAGAGAGAGAGAGAGAGAGAGAGAGAGAGAGAGAGAGAGAGAGAGAGAGAGAGAGCATGAATGAATGAATGAATGAATGAATGAATGAATGAAAGAGAGTGAAAGGAGGAGGGAGGGAGAGGAAAAGAGAGAGAGATTATAAAGAATATTACTATACACATAATATTTGGAAGGGGATCTCTTCATCACACCATTCACGTTAAGCTTTCAGAGTTTAGGGAACCAGTTACAAAAAGCACCAGGGTCTCATGTGTTTCACTCTTATCAAATATGAAAAAGTTTATATCATACTCCTCTAGCTGTTGAAAGAAATATGTAAAAGGGCTGACAAAATTGAATGTAAAGAGAAAGAAACATGCTGAGTCTCGAGTGTTTGTATGTGTCCACCTAGAAGTTTGGTTAAAAAAGACAAACAGGATTAAATTAACTTACTTATTCAGTGCCATGCCAAACAAAATACCAGATAATTGTTTTGTAGAGCTAGAAAAAATGTTATCAAAATTCATCTGGAAGAACAAAAGGTCCAGAATATCAAGGAAACTAATGAAGAGAAATACTAGGGAAAGTGGCCTAACTCTACCAGATCTCAAATTGTATTATAGAGTAATAATTATCAAAACTATTTGGTACTGGCTAAGAAACAGAAGGGTAGACCAGCAGAATATGTTAGATACTCAAGATACAGTAGTCCATGAATATAGCAGTCTACTGTTGGATAAACCCAGGGACCCCGGCTTCTGGGATAAGAACTCACTCTTTGACAAAAATTTGTGGGAAAACTGGATAACAGTATGGTTGAAACTAGGCACAGACCGATGCTTGACACCATATACAAAAATTAAGTCCAAATGGGTACATGATCTAGGTATAAAGACTGATAGTATAAAAAAATTAGTGGAGCAGGGGTAATCCCTCCCATGAGCTTTAGCCTGACATCATTAACTGCCTTTTGTAGATTGCAAACTGAACTGCTCTAAGTATCTCAAACTAAAAATTTCCAAAATAGAACTCATTCTCTTTAACCTGTCACCAGACTTTCTCACTTCTAGTCTTTCCTATATCACTTTTTAAAAATTTTTTTCCATCAGCAAAAATTCTAATTGCATCCCTCCCAAATCAATCTCCATTCCCCATTGAGAATGAAAGAAATAATTAGCGTTTACATTGATCTTTAAAGTTTTGTCATGCCCTTTTACAAATATTATCTAATTTGATCTTCAAATTAACTCTGAGTGAAATTATTATTCCCATTTTACAAATGGGGGACCTAGGGCAAATAGAATTTAAATTATTTGACCAGTGTTCCAAGTCCATTCAGTATCTAAGGCTATATTTTAACTGAGCTCTTTTTGCCTCTATTTCAGGTTTATCACTCTATCTACAATTCCATGATTTGTTTTACTTATGCATAGTTTAGCAAGTCAAAGAAATTTATGTACTGGCCATATCCCAGATAGCTATATAATCTATTTATATCTATATGTTTATATTTATCTGCATACCGATGAGTAATGTGTATGTGTGTATACACACATGTTTATAAACAACAATGTGCTTAAACATATATGCATGTGTGTGCAAAAATGTATGTGTGTTTGTGTGTAGTTGCCATTATTTTCACAGAGTACAGGGATTCAAGTCATGTTAGCAGGAATTGTTTCATCCTTTATATTTGTATTCCCAGTAATAGGTATAGTAGACACTTATTATACATATTTAGAATTACATGTCTACATCATAATATAAGATACTGATATCTATGTATATCTCTATAATCAATCAATGCTTATTGATTAATTCAAATACAAATGCTGAATAAATAAGTATTGAGTAAGCAAGTGAATATTTATTATCAATGATTTTGGGGGTAAATGTGCATATATAAATTTAGTTCATAATTTGCATAGTTCTTAATTGACTTTTTTACTAAATTGTATTAGCAGATATTGAAATGTATTTTCAATTTATACAGAAATATAGTTAGTGCATATTGATGGTGTTTTTATTACACTGCTTTCAGGTTTTAAAAAAAAAATTTTAATTATATTATTTTGTTTGTTTTCAGTGTTCAACAATCACTTCCATGTATCTTAGGTTTTTTCCTCTCTCTCCCCCTCATTTCCCCCTCCCTCCCCACCCCCTCCCTGAGAAGGTGGACACTCTTATCTAGGTTCTACACATACATTCTTATTGAATGCATGTTGCATAGAACAATTAAAACGAATGGGAGAAATAATAAAACAAAACAAAACACAATACAAAGGAAAATGATCTGCTTCTATCTGCAATCCAATTCAGTAGTTCTCTCTCTGAATGTGGAAGGCATTTTGCCTCAAGAGTACATTAGAAATTTTTTAACTCCTTGCATTGCAATGAAGTACTAAGTCCATCAGAAAAATTGATCACACACTGAGGTTTTTGCTGTGTACCACCAACTTCTCCTGGTTCTGCTCCTTTTACTCAGCATCAGATCATAAAATCCTTTCCAGGTTAATCTTAAGCCTTCCTGTTCATCTTTTCGAGCACAATAGTATTCCATTCCATTCATAAACCACAGCTTGTTCAGCCATTCCCCACTTGATGGGCATCCCCTTACTTTCCAGTTCTTGGCCACCAAAAGAGAGCTGCTATAAATATTTTTATACATGTGGGGCCCTTTCCCATTTCTATGATCTCTTTGGGAGAAGTTCCAGAAGTGATATTGCTAGGTCAAAGGGTGTGCCTATTTTTACAGCCCTTTTGGGCATAGTTCCAAATTACTTTCCAGAATAGTTGGATCAGCTTACAGTTCCACAAACAATGAATTGGTGTTCCAACTCTCCCACAACTTTTCCAACATTTCTCATCTTCCTGTTCTGTCAGGTTAGCCAATCTGATGGGTGTGATGCGGTATCTCAGAGTTGTTTATATTTTCATCTCTCTAATCAATAGTGATTTAAAGCATTTTTTCATATGGTCATAGATAGCTTTAATTTCTTCCTCTAATATGCTTTCATATGTTTTGACCATGTATCATTACATTTGACTCAGTTCTCTATATATTTTAGGCCTTTATCACAGAAACTTTTTGCAATAATTCTTTCCCAGTTTTTTGCTTCCTCCCTAATCTTGCTTGCATTGGATTTGTTTCTGCAAAAACTTTTCAATTTACTATAATCAAAATTATTCATCTTGCACTTCACAATGTTCTCTGTCTCTTCTTTGGTCATAAAATTCTCCATTCCTCAAAAATCTAACAATTACACCATTCCTTGCTCCCATCATTTGTTCATAAAATCAATCTTTATACTGACATCATGTTATCTATCTGAAGGTTATTCTTGTGTATAGTGGCAGGCATTGGTCTATGCCTAGTTTTGGCCACACTGTTATCCAATTTTCCCAGTCATGCTTTGTACAACAGTGAGTTCTTTTCCCAGAAACTGGGTTTATCCAACAGTAGATTGCTGTATTCATTGACTACTGTGTCTTGAGTACATAACATATTCCACTGGTCTACCCCTCTGTTTCTCAGCCAGTAACAAGTGGTTTTGATGATTGCTGTTTTATGATAAAATTTGAGATCGGTAGGGCTAGCATTTCTTTTCATTAGCTCCCTTGATATTCTGGTAACTTCGTTTTTCCATATGAATTTTAATATTATTTTTTCTAGCTCTAAAAAGAATTATCTGGTAGTTTGCTTGATATGGCACTGAATAAATAAATTAATTTAGTAGAACTGTCATTTTTATTATATCATCGTGTCCTACCCACAAGGAAATTATGATTTTCCATTTACTTACATCTGATTTTATTTGCGTAAAAGTGTTTTGTAATTGTGTTCATATAGTCCCTGGGTTTGTTTTGGCAGATAGACTCCTGGATATTTTATAGTGCCTACTGTTGCTTTAAATGGGATTTATCTTTCTATCCCTTGCTGGTGGGCTTTGTAAGAAATATATATATATACACACACACACATATATATGTATATATATATATAAATGCAAATGATTTATCTGAATTTATTTTGTAACCTGCAACATTGCCAAAGGTGTTTATTATTTCGAGTACTTGTTTTTTTTTTTACTTAATTCTATGGGATTCTCTAAGTATATCATGATATCATCTGCAAAGAGTGATAACTTAGTGTCTTCTTTGCCTATTCTAATTTTTTCAATTTTTTTCTCTTATTGCTGCAGTTAGCATTTCTACTATCATATTGAATTACAGTGGTGATAATAGACATCCTTGTTTCACCCCTGATCTTATTGAAAATGTGTCTAGCTTATTCCTATTGCATATAATGTTTGCTGATCGTTTTAGATAGACACTGCTTATTATTTTATGGAAAGTTCCATTTATTCCTATGCTTTCCAGTGTTTTCAACAGGAATTGGTGTTGTATTATGTCAAAAGATTTTTCTACATGTATTGAGATAATCATGTGGTTACTGGTAGTTTTGTTGTTGACATGATCAATAATGTTAATCGTTTTCCTAAAATTGAACCAGCTCTGCATTCCTGGTATAAATCCTACCTGGTCATAATATATTATTCTCATGATACGTTGCTATATTTGCTAACATCTTATTTAAAATATTTGCATCTACATTCATTAGAGAAATTTGTCTATAATTTTCTTTCTTTGTTTTTACTCTTCCTGGTTTAGGTATCAGAACCATATTTGTATCATAAAAAGAATTTGGTAGGACTCCTTCAACAATTTTCACAAATCATCTATATAGTATTGGAATTAAGTGTTCTTTAAATGTTTGATAGAATTCACTTGTAAATCCATCTAGCCCTGGAGACTTTTTCCTAAGGAATTCGTTGATGGCTTATTCAATTTCTTTTTCTGAGGTGGGGTTATTTAAGTAGTCAATTTCCTCTTCTATTAATCTTGACAATTTATATTTTTTAAAATAATCATCCATCTCATTTTGATTGTTAAATTTATGGGCATACAGTTGTGCAAAGTCATTTCTCATTATTGTTTTAATTTCCTCCTCATGGGAGATTAGTTCACTCTTTTCGTTTAGTTTTCTTCTTTCTTTTTTTAAATCAAATTCACCAAAGCTTTATCAATTTTATTTGTTTTTTTCATAAAACCAACTCTTAGTTTTATTTATTAGTTCAATAGTTTTCTCAGTTTCAAGTTTATTGATTTATCTTTTGGTTTGCAATATTTCTTATTTGGTATTTACTTGAGGATTTTTAATTTGTTCTTTTTCTAGCTTTCTCAGCTGCATGCGCAATTCATTGATCTCCTCTTTATTTTATTCATTTAGGCATTCAAAGACATAAAACTTCCCCTAAGTACTGCTTATGCAGTATCCCATAAGATTTGCTAGGTTATGCCATTATTGCCATTCTCTTGGATGAAATTGTTGATTGTTTCTATAATTTTTTGTTTAACTCACTCATTCAACATATTTTATAAAGCATACAAAACATAAATACAATTGACTGAAGGTAATTGTATACAAATATATTTTTCTTCTGCACAATAGATTACTTATTGCAACACTATTGTTTTCCTCATTCTGAAGTTTTAATAAAAAACATCAATATTTTATATTTTATTTTTTTTGTTTTTACTTGTTAAATTTGATTCTACAAGATTTTGAGTTCAAAATTTTCTCCTCATCCTTCCATCCCCCTCCCCAAGACTGTACGCAATTTAATGTTATACATGTATAATTATATTAAACATTTTCCCATATTAATCATGTTGAAAAGAATGATTAGATTTAAAGAGAAAAACTAAGAGAAAGAAAATGAGAGAGAAAATAATATACTTCCATCTGGATTCAGACTCATTAGAAGTTTCTGTAGATGTGAAAAGCATTTCCACCATGAGTCTGCTAGAATTGTCTTAGATCCTTGTGTACTGCTGAGAAGAATTAAGTCTATCACAGCTGGTCATCACAAAATGTGGGTGCTATTGTGTAGGATGTTCTCCTGGTTTGTTCATTTCAATCAGTATCAGTTCATGTAGATCTTTACTGGTTTTTCTGAAGTTTGCCTGCTCATCATTTTTTATGAAAAAATACTATTCCATTCTATTCATATACCACAACACTTCCAACCATTCCACGATTGATGGCATCCCCTCAATTTCCAAATGGCTACCACACAAAGAGCTGTTACAAATATTTGGGTACATTTAGGTCTTTTTCCCATTTTTATGATCTTTTTGAGATGCAGACTTAGTAGATGTCTTTCTGCATCAACCGGTATAGACAGTTTTATAGCCCTTTGGGCACAGTTCCAAATTGTTTTCCATACTGGTTGGATCAGTTCACAACTCCACCAATACTGCATTAGTTTTTCAATTTTCCCACATCTTCTCCAACATTCATCATTTTCCTGTTTGATCACGTTTGACAATCTGACACACAAATTTTGGTACCTCAAAATTGTTCTGATTGGCATTTTTCTAACCAATAATTATCTAGGTATTTTTTTAAATTGGCTATGGACGACTTTAATTTCTTCTTCTCAAAACTGCCTAGTCATAATCTTGGACAATTTATCAAATGGAAAATGACTTGTATTCTTATAAATGTGTTAGCTTTCTATGTATTTTTAAAACTATGCCTTTACAACAGACAATGGTTGTAAAAATTCTTTCCCAGTTTTCTGCTTCCCTCCTAATCTCAATTGTATTGACTTTGTTGGTTAAAAAACCTTTTCAATTTAATGTAGTCAAAATTAACCATTTTGCATTTCATGATGCTCTCTGTCTCCTATTTGGTTGTGAATTATTCTACTGTCCACAGATCTGACTGGTAAACTATTCCTTGCTCTCCCAGTTTGCTTATCGTCCTTTCTAAGTCGTGTACCCATTTTAGCCTTTTCTTGGTATAAAATGTACAATATTGGTTCATGCTTAATTTCTGTTATACTGTTTTCCAATTTTCCCAGGAGTTTTTGTTGAATACTTAGTTTTTATTCCAGAAAACAGCGTCTTTGGGTTCTTATATCTCTAACATATTTCACTGATTCATCACTCTATTTCTTAGCCAGCAACAGCTCATTTTGAAGATTCCTGCTTTATAATACAGTTTTAGATGTGGTACAGCTGGGCTGCCTCCCTTTGGATTTTTTTTTCCATTAATTTCCTTGATATTCTGTTACTTTTGCTCTTCCAGATAAATTTTATCAGTTTTTTCTAGCTCTAGGAAATAATTATTTTTACTTTGATTGGTATGACACTGAGTCAGGAAACTAATTTAGAAAGAATTGTAATTTTTATTATATTAACTTGACAGCCATGAGAAACTGATATTTTTCCAATTATGTAGATCTGACTTTATTCGTATGAAAAGTATTTTTGTAACTATGTTCATAAAGTTGCCGTGTTTGTTCTGGCAAGTAGCCTCCTTGATATTTTATGTTGTCTGCAGTTACTTTAGTTGAAATTTATCTTTCTATCACTCACTGCAAGCCTTTGTTAATAATAAGTGCTGATGGATTATGTATATTTATTTTATATCCTGCAACTTTGCTAAAGTTCCGTATTATTTCACATAGCTTTTTACTTGATTCTTTACGATTCTCTAAGTATGCAATCATATTACCTGCGAAGAATGATAGTTTTGTTTCTTTCATAGCCTGTTTTAATTCTTTCAATACCTTTTCCTTCTCTTATACCTAATGTTGACATTTCCTAACGTTGGAAATACTTCAACTTTTCTCCCATTTCTCCCGTATAAGGCTTGGTGATAATTTTAGATAGATGCTCATTACCATTTTAAGGAAAACTTCATTGATTCCTATGTTCATTAGTGTTTTTTACCAGGAATGGGTGTTGTATTTTGTCAAAAGTTTTTTTTTTTTTTTCTGCATCTATTGAGATGATGATATGGTTTCTGTTAACTTTGTTTTGATATGGTCAATTATGCTGATAGTTTTCCTACTGTTGACCCAGCCTTGAATTTCTGGTATAAATTCAAACTGGTTCATTATGTATTATCCTAGTGAAAAGGTTCTGTAATATCTTTGCTAATATTTTATTTTAAAATTTTGCATCTATATTCATTAAGAAAATGGTGTATAAATTTATTTCTCTGTTTTGACTCTTCCCCATTTATATATATACCATATTTTTATCAAAGAAAGAATTTGATAAACGCTCCTTCTTTGCCTATTTTCCCAAACGGTTTATATACTATTGTAGTTATTTTTTCTTTAAATGTTTGATAGAATTCAGCTCATTGACGGCTTGGTCAATTCGTTTCTTTCTGAAATGTGGTTAAACACTTAATTTCCTCTTCTGTTATTCTGGGCAATTCATATTTTGGAAGTATTCATCCATTTCATTTAAATTGTCAGATTTATTGACATACAGTTGGGGAAAACATTTTCTATCATTTTTATTTCCTCTTCCTTTGTGGTGAGTTCACCCTTTTTTATTTTTTACTATGGTAATTTGTGTTCTTTCTTTTTCTTAAAATAAAATTAATTAAAAGTTTATTTAATATTTTTTTCCATAAAAGTAGCTCTTAGTTTTATTTATTAGTTCATTAGTTTTCTTAGTGTCAGTTTTATTAACCTCACCGTTGATTTTGAGAATTTCTAATTTGGTATTTAATTGGGGATTTTTAAGTTTCTCCTTTTGTATCTTTTTAAGTTACATGCCATTGGTCTCCTCTTTCTCTATTTTATTCATGTAAGCATTTAGAGATATAAAATTTCCGATAAGAATTGCTTTGATTGCATCCTATAAGTTTTAGTAGGTTCCATTAATACTATCAGTCTCTTGAATGAAGTTATTGATTGCTTCTGTGATTTGTTAATTGAGCCATTCATTCCTTAGAATTAGATTGTTTAATTTCCAGTTAATCTTTATTCTATCTTTCCATGAAACTTTTTCACATATAATTTATATTGCATCATTATCGATATGCATCTAATGTTTCCGCTTTCCCGCATTGGACTGTGAGGTTTTTATACCCTGATTCATGATTAGCTTTTGTATACCTGCCATGTACGCCTGAAGAAAAAGATATTCCTTTCCCTCTCTATTCAATGTTCTCCAGAGTTCTAACATGTCTACATTTTTAAAAATTGTATTCACCTCCTAAATTCATTTTTTATTTTGTAGTTAAATTTATCGAGTTCAGAGAAGGAGAGGTTGAGATCCCCCAGTAGTATGGTTTTGCTGTCTATTTCTTCCTGTAACTCCCTTAAATTCTCCTTTAAGAATTTGGATGCTTTGTCACTTGATACATATATGTAATATTGATAATACTTCAGCTGAAGCATATTTTGATCTACCGTTTTATTTTTCCTCTGTGTATATCATTCTGCTTCAAATGTGATTCTTGTAAACAACATACTGTAGGATTATGGGTTTTTATTGATTCTACTCTCTTCTCTCTTTAAGAGAGTTCATCCCATTTACATTCACAGTTCTGACTACTCTGTCTTTCCTTCCATCCCATTTTTCCCCTTTATGTTTTTTCTCTATTCTTTTTCCCTTTTCCTCCTCATCAGTGTTCTGCTTCTGGCAACTACCTCCTTCAATCTACTCTCCCCTCTATTAGTCGTTCTTCCATTTTTTCCTTTCTGCTCCTACTTCCTATTGAGTAAGAGAGATTTCTATACTGAAGTAAGTGTGTATGTTATTCCCTCTTTGAGTTAGATCTGATGAGAATGAGATTCACACAATGCTCATTTCTGTCTCCTTTATTCCATCTGTTCTAATAGCTCTTTGCACCTCTATATTTTATCCTTCTCTGTCTCTTCCTTTCCTCTTCTCCCAGCACAATCTTTTTTAATGCCTTAATCATTTAATTTTTATATTTTCACTTCAAAGTGAACTTATACCCATGCTCTCTATGTGTATCCCTTCTAAATGTTTTTGTACAGATCAGTTCTCAAGAGATACAAGCATCATCTTCCCATGTAGGGATGTAAGCCGTTTACTTATTGAATAACATGTTTTCTTTTTTTCTTCCCTGCTTACCTTTTTATGGCTCTCTTGTGTATTATATTTGAAGATCAAATTTTCTGTTCACCTTTGGTCTTTTCATCAGGAAGGTTTGAAATTTTTTTGTACATCACTTTCCATTTGGCCAATCTACTTTGTAAGGTCTTCTCTTCACCGAATTTTTCTAACTCCTTTTCTGTTAGGTCAATACCATTTCTTTTAGGAGATGTTTTCTTTGTCAATTTTTGTCCTCTTTTTTTCAAGGTCTTGACTCTCTCTTGCATACCTCTCATTTCTCTCCCATTTTTTCCACTTCTCTTATTGTTCTTTTAAGTTCGTCTTGAGGTCTTCCAAGAAGACTTTTTGGGCTTGGAACCAATTCATACTTCCCTTTGAGGTTTCACACATAGGTATATTTGCAGTGTTGTCTCTTCTGAGTTTGTATTTTGATCTTCTCTGCCCTGTAATAATTCTCTACGATCTGTAATCTTTTCTGCTTCTTGCTCATGATGGCTGCTCATTTCCTGGCTTTTAAAATTGAGCTCTCTTCCTGTACCCTGTTCCAAGCTTCTTACTGCTGTCTCAGGTGCTGGTAGCTGGGTATCTAAGGGTCTAGCCACTTACTTGGTGCTGAACTAGGGTCCTAGTTTCTGGCATGCACTGAAGTTAGATGTTTTTTCTGCATTTCCTTGGAGCCGTACTAAAGCTTGGGTGGTTTGGCTGCTAGAGGATGCCTGCCTGCTCTTGGCTATACTGAAACAGTTGGTGCTCTGCTGCTGGAAGATGCCTTCACCCCAGAGTGCACCAGTGTACATGGTGGTTCTCTGAACTGGAGTCTGCTAGCTCCCTTGCACTGGCCTTTGCCTGCTCAACCACCTTGGGGCTCAGATTCTCCTGCTGATCTGCTGAGGTGGTTCTTGCCATGGTATTCTGGGACACTTCCTGTCATCAAATGAGCTCCTTTTATACCTTAGTAAAATAAACCGTTCTTTCTGACCCTCCATGTTTCTTAGGCTAAAACTGTTCCAAGATCTTCCTTGGGGTGCTATTTTCTGTTTTTTTTTAAGAAACCAAAAAGGGAGAGTGATAGCAATTTATTGCTTATTCAGTCATCTTCGCTCCCAGGAGTCCATCAATATATTATTGTTTGTTTGTTCTTGTTGTCCTTGCTGTTATTATTAATATGATTATTATTATGCTCCAATATTCCAATGACTCTATGATGTAATTGGTATTGAGGACGTTACTTCCAACAATACAGTTAAGAAATGTGAGTGAAAAAAAGCACAGTCCACATTCACTGGGTGAATGTAATTTGTAATATCACTTGTTTCAAATATTTTTTACTTAAATTGGGTAGGCCCTACTCCAGTTCCTAGTAAGCTCCAAAAACAAAAAGGAAGGAAATTTCTCTAAAGCTTGACATAGATCTTAAGGTCTCAATAAATATCTGTTGATGTGCCTAATAGGGGTGATGAATCCCAAAACAAGAATTTATAGTATTTAACTATATTTATATCTTAATGCCTGATACCTGAAAGAAAAGAAGAAAAATAAGAAAAAACTTAAACAGAAATAAAAAAAAGATTTTTCATGTAATACATACTCTAGCAATTTTCGTTCTCCCAAACATCCTTTCTGAGAACACAATAGGGAAATTCAGGTCTATTGCTCAGTGTTTTGGGTAGATATTTACACTTTGGGGAAGTCACTTCACTTTATTAGCCTCAGTTTCCTCATCTTTAAAGTGAACTGGAGAAGGAAATGACAAACCTCTCCAGGATTTCTGCAAAAGAAACCCTAAATGGAGTCACAAATAGTTGGACATGAAAAGTTGAACAGCATATTTTTCATAACATTTGAATGTATGGTTTATTGAGTGCAGGCTGTTGTCATTGTGTTACATCAGTTACATCAAGATTCCCAACTTGATTGCCTCTACCCTATCCAGGAGAGTCCAAGACATATCAATAATTGGCAGGGGCCCAACACTCAGCTAGCTAAAAAGATCACTCAGTGAAGTTCCAGGCTGCTCTTGTTCTGTCTGTTCTCTGGTATTCCTTTAGACTAACTCCCCATCACCAATTCACTTGTATATACAAAATGTTTGAATTATAGGTTTCAGTCTCATGTTATTTGGGCTAGATAAATTGTGATTGTAGACTAGGTAAATCAACTAGATTAAGATTGTAATAAACATTTCAAGTTCTTTCCACAGCAAATAGTCTATATCTATGGGTCTCTGTGGCCCACTGGTACATTTTATCTTTCTGTTAAGTAAATTTCATTGAACAAGTACTAATTAAGTAACAGACATTAGTATATTACATCTCCTTTTCCTGCTCTTGATGTGTTGCTTTGATCGAAACTACATAGAAAAACTTCGTAGAAAACAAAAAGCAACAATGTTTGGCATTTCTCAATAAACTAATTTCTCAATGCTACACATTCTCAAATGTATTTGTAATACATTATAGCAATTAAATGTGCATTGGCTTTATTTTGGATCTGAGAATAGGGACGTAATTATGAAATCAAGCTCAATAGCACAAAGTTCAAAGGGAGATAAGGAAAAGACAAATGGCAAAGACATGAAAGCATTGTCCGAATTCTCTCTTGCATCCCATGGGGCATATCCATGTCACTCATTTGCCTTTTAAACATTATAATAAACAGTAGTTATTTAATAATTCAATACTTATGTTAACAAAATTTATAATATATTAATAATGTTAATATATTATTAATAACACCCAGTGCGCCATCTATGTTTTGGCAGAGAATGTTGTGGCAATGAAAAATAGAGAAATGCCATGCAGGTCATTGTACATCAGCGACTCTGTGTCCCAAGGTCACTTGTTGGTTGTAAAGTACTGTAAAGAAGCCTGAAACACTTTCCATTTGGTGGCTGGTGATATTTCTGATTAGATTAGCACAGCTACCTAGTGTGATGATGAAACTGGTCCTATGAATCTAAGAAATAGATGGGACAACAAAGAAAGGGTTATAGACAGTTCCTATTATATCATGATGATCAACTTGACACTGAAGACAGGAGAAACAAGTGATTGATTTTTCATGTTGTCCGACCACAAGATGGCATGATACATTAGAACAGATAAAAAATATCAGTAATCTACCTATTAGAAATGCTTCAGTACAGAAGAGACTGAACATTACACTGGAAAACCATAATAAGTGTACATGTAATGAAATAAATACATCCATATTTTCATTATGTATCAGTACTATCATACCAAAACTGGAAAGAGATCTCACTAGCAGCAGGTCAGTGCTTTATTTTGCTTTTGGGGAACAGTAACCTGAATTCCAAGGCAAAAAAATATTTAACACCCAACAGCTAAGAAAAGTAAATATTTTTCTATTTTATTAATAAACCATTTATTAAATTAAAGTTAAAGTTTTCCCTTTCCATGTCCTTATTCAGGTAACAATCCTCATAAATCATTAAGCCAGTTTCTGAAAGGCATGGCAAATCAATGAGATTGGTCTTACCTTCGGGATACTTGCTCCACTACTTAGGCAAAACCCACCCAGTTAGGGAACCTTATATCTGTTTAGAATGATCTAAAGGATCTAATCTAGGTTAACTCTTGTCCTTAGGAAATAAGCCCATGTCATTGCACCTCTCTTCCCCTTCACTGCTGAAGTCTAGGGGAACTCAGCTCATGAAGGAGAAAATCAACCAGAGTGGTCTAGGTCGACATAGATTCCTTTGTCCAGATTTCTGGAGCTGACTGAGACTCATAATCAAGTTACTCTCAGAAGGAGTAACTTTTAACCCACCTCCTCATTAATATGTCTACCTTTACATTAATTTTTCACAAATCAGGGTTGATCTGGATTTCTAAGACTTTTTCCTTTGGTTACTGAGAGAAACCACTGCCCATCAATTTACTAATTACCAACTAGCCTAATTAATGTGTTGATTATTAATTACTCAGAAACTCTGTTTCTCAGGCTTTACATTTGTCTTACAGTACAGGGAAACATATAAAATAACTTTATTCCTATGGTGATAGAAGACACAGTGTTGTTAAAATAGGTAGTATTTTTTATAGAATTTCAGAAATGTGTATTTACTGACACTAGGCTGACTCAAAATATATGCCATGACCAGACAAAACCATCCTTAGCTGGTTTCCACACTTTTAGTCAGTTATCTGTCTGTTGAGTACAAAATTTGCTTCATAATCATTTATTCCATTTTTATTGCTCTTATGTTTCTAATTCTGAGTTTTTAGAATTAATATTACACTTCAGAAGAAATGTTCAGGAGTTAAATTTCTTCAGGAGGACACTTCAGTTACTTGTTAGAGATATTTGCAATGGCTATTGGAGTGGAGACTTTAAGTATCTAAAACATCACTCAAACTCATGCTGAAACAGGCTCACTTGTATCAAAACACAAAATATGTGGTTGAAAATGGAAAACAAAAACTCCAAGAACTGAACTATTGCAACTAAATGGCCTATTAAATCCACTCCTTCTCAACCACCCCCTTGATAATTAGCAAAAGCTTTCAGAGGGACCTAACAAATGGAGTGTTCTTCTACAGTGCTATGTATGCTTCTTGAAATTATAAGGATAGCAAGACCAGGTTTTGAAAAACTCTTAATATTTGGTATGAAAAAATGAGTAATCATGGGCAAGCAATACAATGAGTGGAAGAGTAAAGATAAATAAAACTTTAACTCTGTTGATGAGATTCTTTTTATAAAGTCAATCGTATAACAAAATTATTGTCAGAATCAGTTTAGTAGAGTTTATAAGATTTTGGTGTCTTTATCAGACTATAAAAAATTCACCTTCAAAAAGCGTTTTAAGGATTTTTTTTCTTATTTTTATGTGGGTCAAGAAATCTAGTTCCTTTGAGGAAATAATGATTTCTGACAAACATATTGCTGTTCTGTGAAGCAGAATTATTCTGACATTCCAGGAATTCCCAAAATAGAGCAGGGTTATTACAACATGATCTTTTAACATACCACAAAATTTCAAGAAATTTCTTTAAAAAATGGCCATAAACATACTTCATTTGCCTAATAAACTTACCTGATGAAATAATTTCCTCTTGAAAACTGGAATGTTATAACCACAGACAGATTTTTTTAAAAAATGAATTGGTCATGAAAGGTATTTTAATATCTGATATAAGTGTGGTTTCATAAAGATGAATTGAAAAATGAGTCAAAATTTTGTGAACTTAATGTCAGAACATATAAAGCAAGTGAATGTGGCAAAAGGAAAATGTGTTACATTTAGGACATCTTTTAAAATATGTAAAAAAATTATGTTATATTGGAAGAAGAGGGGAAAACGAGAAGAATAACTGGCAAATAATAGAAGGATTAGCTGTTAAAATACTGAATTATGTGTAAGTTAAAACTGTAATGTGAAATGAAGCAAAGAAAGAAATAATTTATACGTACAGCAACATTTTTTTGGCAGATTTTCTGTTGTAACAAAGAATTACAAACAAAATAAGTACTAGTTAGTCATTTATCCCAGGTGGAATCAATTTTCAATACTCTATGCTGAAATAAATTTTTGCATTAGTTAATTAGTTTTCAGCTTTCATTTCCACAAGATTTTGAGTTTCAAATTTTCTCCCCATCTCTCCCCTACCATCACCCTGAGATGTCATGCATTCTGATTGCTCCTTCCAACAGTCTGCTCTCCCTTGTATTACACCACCACCACCTTATCCTTTTCCCTATTACATTCTTGTAGGGCAAGATATATGCGTCCTTGACTGTATATCTTATTTTCCAGTTGAATGAAAAAGTAATTTTTAACATGTGCTTTTAAAACATGAGTTTCACGTTGAGTTCAATATAGGTTGTACATGTGTAGTTAGGCAAAATGTCCATGCTGTGAAAGACTAATTATATTTCCCTCCATCCAATCCCCTGGCCACTTACTGTATTTTCTCCTTTGCCCCTATCTGTTTCCAAAAGTGTTTGCTTCTTACTATCCCCTCCTTCAATCTCCCCTCCCTTCTTTCAATTCCCTGCCCTTATCCCCTATCCCCTTACTTTCCTATAGAGTAAGATACTCAATTGAGTGCATATGTTATTCCCTCCTTAAGCTAAATCTGATGAGAGTAAGGTGCTCTCATTCCCTCTCAACTCCTCCCACGTCTCCTCCATTGTAAATGCTTAGTCTTGTCTATTTTACACAAGATAATTTTCCCCATTCTACCTCTCCCTTTCTCCTTTTCCCAATATGTTCTTCTCTCAACTTTTTATTTTATTTTTAGATAAGATCCTTTCATATTCAACTCACTCTACCCACTATCTATCTATCTATCTATCTATCTATCTATCTATCTATCTATCTATCTATCTATCATCTACCTATCTATCTCATCCAACTATCCTAATACTGACAAAGGCCTTATGAGCTACAAATATCACCTTTCCATGTACAAATATAAGCAGTTCAACTTTAATAAATCTCTTATGACTTCTCTTTTCTATTTACCTTTTCATGCTTCTCTTGATTCTTGTATTTGAGTCAAATTTTCTATTCAGCTCTGATCTTTTCATCAAGAATGCTAGAAACTTCTCTATTTCATTGAATATTCACTTTTTTCCCTTAAGTGTTGCACTCAGTTTTACTGTATAGGTGATTCTTGGTTTTAATCATAGCTCCCCTGACCTCAGGAATATCATATTCCAAGCCCTTAGATCCCTTAATGTAGAAGCTGTTAGATCTTCTGTTATTCTGATTATATTTCCACAGTACTCGAATTGCTTCTTTCTGGGTGCCTGCAAAATTTTCTCCATGACCTTCAAACTCTGAAATTTGGCTACTACATTCCTAGGAGTTTTCCTTTCCAGATCTCTTTCAAGAGGCAGTCAATGGATTCTTTAAATTTCTATTTTACCCTCTGGTTCTAGAATATTAGGGCAGTTTTCCTTGATAATTTCTTGAAGCCTCTTTTTTTTTTAATCATGGCTTTCAGGTGGGTCAATATTTTTAAGTTGTTTCTCCATGAGGTGTTCTTCAGGTCAGTGGTTTTGCCAATGAGATATTTCATACTGTCTTCTATTTTTTCCAATCTTTTCATTTCGTGATTTCTCATAAAGTCATTAGCTTCCATTTGCTCCATTCTAATTTTAAAGGAATTATTTACTTCAGTGAGCTATTGAACCTCCTTTTCTATTTGGCCCTTTGGCTTTTGAAAGCATTCTTCTACTCACTGGCTTTTTGGGCCTCTTTTGCCATTTGAGTTAGTCTAATTTCTAAGATGTTATTTTCTTCCATATTTTTGAGGGGATCTCCTTAAGCAACCTGTTGATTCATTTTTCTTGATTTTTTTTTGCATCATTCTCATTTCTCTTCCTAATTTTTCCTCTACTTCCACTACTTGATTTTGAAAATATTTTTGAACTTGTCCATGATCTGTGACCACTTTATATTTTTCTTGGAAGTTTTTGATGTACAAGTTTTGACTTTATTCTCTTCTTTTGGTTTTGTGTTTTGATCTTCTTTGTCCCTAAAGTAATCTGAGTTGTTTTCAACTGTCTGTTCATCTTCCAAACCAAATAATTTACTTTTCAACTCTATGTCAAGGACCAACTCTGCATCCAGTGTAGGTGGTAATGGGGATAGGTGTACTGTCCCCTGCTTCAAGGGTTTTGTATCAGTTGCTCAATTCCCCACTGTTTGTGAGCCCAGGGCTCTTGAAACAGTCAGTTCTGCTGCTACTGTTGCCATTGCCACCACAGCTGCCACCTCGCCCTCCTAGGGACTGGGGCAGGACCCTAGCCAAACCACACTCCTCTTTCCCCCAGGTCACACACAGTTTTCCCACTGACATTTTTGGGTTTTGTGTTTTGCAAAGTCTGCAAATTGACAAAGCTCTGAGTGATTCGGTCTCTTGAGGCCTGCTCTACCCCTGTTTGTGCCAACACAGCCCATGCTGGACTGTGTTCTGCTAGTAACATGGTGCAACATACATGCCTGTCATCCTTATCAGCTGTCTTAGGTTGGATATTTGTTTCATTCTGTCTTTTAGTGGGTTCTGCTATTCTAGAATTTATTTAGAATCATTTTAACAGATATTTCGAGGGGTATGATTGAGATCTGAAGCAGGTTCCTTCTTTTAACCCCCATTTGATTTATTTGTTTTCAGTTTCAATATTCACTACAATAAGTTTTAAATTCCACCCCCCCCTTTCTCCCTCATCCCTCCCCAAGATGGCAATCAATTTTATATGAGCTCTACCCATACATTCTCATTAAATACGTTTTCACATTAGTCATGTTCAATAGAAGAATAATAGAGAATGTAAGAAGCCATGAGCCAAACAAAACAAAACATAACAAAAGAGCAAATAATCTGCTTCCTTTTGTGTTCCAGCTCCATAGATCATTCTCTGGATGTGAATGGCATTTTGCACCATGAGTCCTTTGGGAATGTTTTAGGTCCTTGCATTGCTGAGAAGGGATAAGTCCGTCAAAAACTGAACTCCCACATTGTGGCTGTTACTGTGTTTAATGTGTTTCTAATTTTGCTTGCCTCACTCAGCATCACTTTGTATAACTCTTTCTTGTTTTTTTCTGAAGTCTTCCTGTTCATCATTTCTTATAGCATAATAGTATTCCATTACATTCATTGATCATGTCTTGTTCAGCCCTTCCCCAATTGATGGGCATCCCCTTGATTTCCAGTTTTTGGCCACCACAGATAGAGCTACTATTTGGGATACAGCCCTAGAAGTGGTATTGCTGGGTAAAAGGCTGTACACATTGTAATAATCCTTTGGGTATAGTTCTGAACAACTCTCCAGACTAGTTAGATCAGCTCACACCTCCACAACAATGAATTCGTGTTCCAACTCTCCCACATCTTTGCCAACATTTATCATTTTCCTGTTTGGTTATGTGAGTCAGTATTATAGATGAGATGTGGTACTTCAGAGTTGTTTTGATTTCCATCTCTTTAATCAATAGTGATTTACAGCTGGTTTTTACACATTAAAGATACCTTTAATTTTTTTCCTCTGAAAACTGCATTTTCATTTATTTTGCTCATATGTCAATTGGAGAGCGATTTGTATTGTTGTAAATTTGACTCTGTTCTCTACATATTTTAGTAATGAGTCCATTATCACAGACACTAGTTGTAAAAATTCCTTCCCAGTTTCCTACTTCCCTCCTAATCTTGGTTGCATTGGCTTTGTTTGTGCAAAATCTTTACAATTTAATGTAATCAAAATTATCAACTTTACATTTTGTAGTGTTCTTCTTCTCCTGTTTGGTTGTAAATACCTCCATTCTCCATAAATTTGGCAAATAAATTCTTCTTTGCTCTCCTAAATTCCTTATAGTATCAACCTTTATTACTCAGATTCTGTATCCATTTAGACTTCCTTCTGGTATTGTGTCAGGCATTGGTCTATGCCCAGTTTCTGCCACATTATTTTCCCCTTTATCTCAGCAGTTTTTCTCAAAGGGTGAGTTCTTATCCCAGAAGCTGGCATCCCAGGGTTTATCAAACAGTAGACTGCTATAATCATTGACTACTTAGCCTTGTATATCTAGATCTGTTCCACTGATCTACCCCTCTGTTTCTTAGCCAATACCAAGATGTTTTGATGATTGCTGCTTTATAATACATTTCAATATCTGATATGCCTGTCACTTTCACTAGTATTTTTTCATTATTTCCCTTCATATTCTCTACCTCTTGTTGTTGCAGAAGATTTTGATATAATTTTCTCTAGCTCTATAAAATTTTTTGATAATTTTATTGGTGTGGCACTGAATAAGTAAATTTAGGCAGAATTTTGATTTTCATTATATTAGATCTACCTATCCATGAGCAAATCGTGTTTTTCCAGTTATTTACATCTGACTTTATTTGCATGAATAGTGTTTTGCAATTGTGTTCATAGTCATCGGTTTGTTTGGTAAATAGACTCCCAAATACTTCATTTCGTCTACAGTAAATTTAAGTGAGATTTCTCTTCCTGTCTCTTGCTCTTGAACTTTGTTAGTAATACATAGAAATGTAAATGTTCACTTATTTTTTATCCTGCAAAACTGCAAAAGTTGTTTGAGTAGATTTTTTTACTTAATCTCTGAATTCTCTCTCTCTCTCTCTCTCTCTCTCTCTCTCTCTCTCTCTCTCTCTCTCTCTCTCTCTCTCTCTCTCTCTCTCTCTATATATATATATATATATATATATATATATATATATATATATATATATATATGTATCATCTTATCATTTGCAAAGAGTGAAAACTTAGTTTCTTCTTTGTTTATTCCAATTCCTTCAATTTCATTTTCTTCTCCTATTGCTACAGCTAACATTCCTAGCACCTTATTGAATAACAGTGGTGATAACAAAAATCTTTGTTTCACCCCTGATCTTAATGGAAATGCATCTAGCTTATCTCCATTACATATAACGCTTGCTGATGGTTTTAAGTAGATGTTATTTATCATTTTAAAGAAGACTCCATTTATTCCTTTGCTCCTCATTGTTTTTGACAGGAATGGGTGTTGCATTTTATCAAAAGCTTTTTTTGCATCTATGGAGATAATCATGTTTTCTGTTGGTTTTGTTGCTGATATGATCATTTATGCTGATAATTTTTCTAATACTGAAGCAGCCCTGCATTCCTGGTGTAAATCCTCACTGATAAAATGTATCATTCTCATGATAATTTACAGTAATCTTTTTGCTAACATTTATAATTTTTGTATCTGTATTCATTAGGGAAATTGGTCTATAATTTTATTTTTCTGTTTTCTTTCTTCCCGTTTTAGGTATCAGCACAATATTTGTATCATAAAAAGAATTTGGAAGGACTCCACCAATTTTCCCAAATAATCGATATAGTATTGAAATTAACCATTCTTTAAATATTTGATAGAATTTATATGTAAATCTATCTAGTCCTGGAATTTTTTTTCCACTAGGGAAGTCATGGATGGGTTCTTCAATTTCTTTTTTTCTGAGAATGGGTTATTTAAGTAATTTATTTCCTCTTCTATTAATAAGGGTAATATATATTTTTGTATATATTAATCCATTTCACTAATATTGTCAAATTTATGGACATATAAACTGACAATTTTTTTATTATTGTTTTTCTTTTCTCTTCATGGGAGGTGAATTCACCCCTTTCATTTCTGATACTGATACTTTGGTTTTTTTCTTTCTTTTTATAAGCAAATTGAACTAAGGCTTATCAATTTTATTTTATTTTTATACGACCAACCCTTAGTTTCATTTATTAGTTCAATACTTTTCTTAACTTCAGTTTTATTACTTTTTCCTTTGGTTTTCATGCTTCTACTTTGGTATTTAACTGGGGATGATCAATTTGTTCTTTTTCTAGCTTTTTCAGTTGCATTCCTTATACATTTATCTTCTCCACTATACTATTCATGTAAGTATTCAGACATATAAAATTTCCCCAAAGAATAACTTTCTCTGCATCCAATGAGTTGTGGCACGTTTTCTCATTATGGACATTCTATTGAATGTAGTTGTATTTGTTATTATATTTTGTTATTTGACCCACTCATTCTTTAGGATGATATTATTTACTTTCCAATGAACTTCTTGGTCTCTCTTTCCACAACCGTTTATTACACATAACTTTTATTGCCTCACTATCTGAAATGGACACATTTGTTATTTTTGCCTTTCTTCACAGTGTTGTGAGGATTTTATTCCCTAGTACACGATCAATTTTTGTTTATGTGCCATGCACCACGAAGAAAAAGTCATATTCCAGGTGTTGGAGCTAAGATGTCAAAGTCGAAAGATGGACCTGTAGAAGCTCCCTGACATAGCCTGTAAAATGCCTCTAAAAATGACTCTAAACAAATTCTAGAGCAGCAGAAGCCACAAAACGACATAGTCAAAGAGATTCCCAGCTAAAGACAGCCTGGAAGGCTGTTAGGAAAGGTCTATCACACCTGGTGCAGAGCGGAGAGCAGCCCGGGATGGGTCGTGATTCAGGGAGAGGACCCAGAACAGGTTTCAGGGAGCCACTGCCAGCAGTAGTTCTCACATTGTTCAACCCATAATCAGCAAATACAGTTGCAAAGGTCAGTGAGAAAGCATTTTCATCTGGGTGAGAAGGGAATCCAGTGTAGCCCCGCCAGTAGCAGTCAGTGCAGTAGCAGCATCCACTTTTGGAGCACTCCACCTAAAACTCCAGGGGGAATTGAGTTGCTGATTTGAATCTCACTTAAATCCAATTCACACTCGAGTCAAGACACCACCCTTTGATGGCATTGGTCCTTTTCTAAAACAAAGCACAGACAGCATGAGTCAGTTTCTGGAGCCCTCTTGGATTAAACCACCTGAAACCCTTGAACTAATTTGGAAACCTTGACTGTGCAATTTTGCTTAATCATTTACCCTTATAAAAGTTTGGTTTGAGTCAACTTGATGTAAGGTCACTATTCAAAACAGTGAGTACAATGAGTTCAACGACCTTACACATCTCTTTAAAGCTTCTGTGAGACATCACTTGGTCAGAGGACAACCCACTGAGTACAACATGTCATAATATAGATAGCTTAAGTTCATAGAATATCAAGGATGGAGGGTTCTTTTTTTTATTTTTATTTTTATTTATCTATCTATCTATCTATCTATCTATCTATCTATCTATCTATTTATTTATCTATTTATTTATTTATTTAACTTTTAACATTCATTTTCACAAAATTTTGGGTTCCAAATTTTCTCCCCTTTTGTCCCCTCCACCCACCCCTAAACACCGAGAATTCTAATTGTCCCTGTCTGCCAATCTGCCCTCGCTCCCTCCCCACCTCTTCCCTTTGGAAGGCAAGCAATTCAATATGGGCCAAATCTGTGTAGTTTTGCAAATCACTTCCATAATAGTCATGTTGTATAAGACTAATTATATTTCCCTCTATCCTATCCTGTTCCCCATTACTTCCATTCTCTCTTTTGATCCTGTCCCTCCCATGAGTGTCGACCTCAAATTGCTCCCTCCTCCCCATCCCCTCCCTTCCATCATACCCCCCACCCTGCTTATCCCCTTATCCCTCAGTTTCCTGTATTGTAAGATAGGTTTTCATACCAAAATGAGGGTGAATTTTATTCCTTCCTTTAGTGGAATGTGATGAGAGTAAACTTCATGTTTTTCTCTCACCTCCCCTCTTTATCCCTTCACTAATAAGTCTTTTGCTTGTCTCTTTTATGAGAGAAAATTTTTCCGATTCCATTTCTCCCTTTCTCCTCCCAATATCTTTCTCTCTCACTAATTGATTTCATTTTTTTAGGATATGATCCCATCCTCATCAATTCACTCTGTGCACTCTGTGTCTATGTATGTGTGCATGTGTGTGTGCATGCGTGTGTGTGTGATCCCACCCAGTACTCAGATACTGAATGGTTTCAAGAGTTACAAATATTGTCTTTCCATGTAGGAATGTAAACAGTTCAAATTTAGTAAAGTCCCTTATGACTTCTCTTTTCTATTTACTTTTTCATGCTTCTCTTCATTCTTGGGTTTGAAAGTCAAATTTTCTTTTCAGCTCTGGTCTTTTCATCAAGAATGCTTGGAAGTCCTCGATTTCGTTGAAAGACCAATTTTTCCCCTGAAGTATTATACTCAGTTTTGCTGGGTAGGTGATTCTTGGTTTTAGTCCTAGTTCCTTTGACTTCTGGAATATCCTATTCTGTGCCCTTCGATTCCTTAATGTGGAAGCTGCTAGATCTTGTGTTATCCTGATTGTATTTCCACAGTACTTGAATTCTTTCTTTCTAGCTGCTTGCAATATTTTCTCCTTGACCTGGGAACTCTGGAATTTGGCCACAATGTTCCTAGGAGTTTCTCTTTTTGGATATCTTTCAGCTGGTGTTCTGTGGATTCCTTGAATATTTATTTTGCCCTCTGGTTCTAGAATCTCAGGGCAGTTTTCCTTGATAATTTCATGAAAGTTGATGTCTAGGCTCTTTTTTTGATCATGGCTTTCAGGTAGTCCCATAATTTTTAAATTGTCTCTCCTGGATCTATTCTCCAGGTCAGTTGTTTTTCCAATGAGATATTTCACATTCTCTTCCATTTTTTCATTCTTTTGGTTTTGTTTTGTGATTTCTTGGTTTCTAATAAAGTCATTGGCCTCCATCTGTGCCATTCTAATTTTGAAAGAACTATTTTCTTCAGTGAGCTTTTGAATCTCCTTTTCCATTTGGCTAATTCTGCTTTTGAAAGCATTCTTCTCCTCATTGGCTTTTTGACCCTCTTTTGCCAATTGAGTTAGCCTATTTTTCAAGGTGTTATTTTCTTCAGCATTTTTTTGGGTCTCCTTTAGCAGGGTGTTTACTTGTTTTTCATGCTTTGCTTGCATGTCACTCAATTCTCTTCCTAGTCTTTCCTTCACCTCTCTAACTTGATTTTCAAAATCCTTTTTGAGCTCTTCCATGGCCTGAGCCCATTGGGTTTGCTGGGATACAGAAGTCTTGACTTCTGAATTTTTCCCTGATGTTAAGCATCGTTCTTCCTCATCAGAAAGGAAGGGAGGAAATGCCCGTTCACCAAGAAAGTAACGTTTTATAGTCTTATTTCTTTTCCCTTTTCTGAGCATTTTCCCAGCCAGTGACTTGACTTCTGAGTGTCCTCTCCACCCCCACCTCACCTCCAGATCAGCCCAACCAGCACTTGGGATCTGAGATTCAAATGCTGCTTCCCAGCCTCAGGGCTTTGGGCAGGGGTGGGGCTGCTATTCAGTGTGAGATTAAGTTCAGTTGCTCAAGTCAGGGCAGGGCCGGCTCACAGGCTCAGTTCCCTCAGGGGGTTTATGCAGAGACCTTCAACAATGGATCCAGGGTCCTGCCTGTTTGGGGAGCCCTGGTCTGCTCCCGCCTCCGCTGCTGCCTCCCGAGGAGGCCTGAGCTATGGGGGCACCCCACTCCCCTCTCGACCCTCCAAAGAGACCCTCTCACCGACCCTTGTGACCTGTGGGTTGGGGAACACGGCCGGCTGCTGGAGATTCCGTCCCTGAAGCCTTCTCGGGTCTGCTCCTTTCGGCGCTGCGCTGCCGAGGCAGGGTTGGGCTCTGCTCTGGGTCCGGGGTGCGAGGGACCTTTTGCGAGAGGTTTTCAGGCTCTCTGTAGCAGAAATCTCATCCACTCCATTCTGTGGCTTCTGCTGCTCCAGAATTCGCCGGTGTTTCTTTTCTCTACAGGTATTTTATGGGCAGTGGGTTCGGAGGTACCGTATGTGCATCTTTCTACTCCGCCATCTTGGCTCCGCCCCCTCCAAGGATGGAGGGTTCTTAAGACACCGTCTGTTCAGTTATCAATTCATCGTTGCAGAGGAGAAAAGGATATTTTAGAAAGCTAGTCATCCAACCCATTCCTAAGAAGGGGTCACCTAGTCTTTGCTCATAGACCTCTTATGAAAGGGTTCTTTTCACTACTTCTCAAGGCCTCCCATTTTATTTTCAAACAGTCATAATTTTAAGAAGTATAGAATTTAAAGCTAAATGGGATCATAAAGAATCAATCACTTTATAGATGAAGAAAAGAAGGCCATGTTAGGAAGCTTTTCCCTCAAATTGAGTCAAAGTCAGAGAAGTAATCAGAAATAGCCAATGTGTTGACTGATTTTGTTTGAATGTACTTATTTATTACAAGGAAGGACCTCAATTTGGAGAGACGTAGGGTAGAGAATGATGAATTAGTGGAGCTTAATAGAAATGGAAAAAGAAAAGAATATAAAATAGAAACAGAAGAAAACAAAAAGATTTTCAGAAAGGAAGGAAGGATAGAAGGAAATAATGAAAGATGGAAGCAAAGAAGAAAGGCACAAAGGAAACAAAGAAAGAAGCATTTGTTAAGTGCCTATTATATACCAGACATTGTGCTAAGGGTTTTACAAATATGAATTCATTTGAGAAAGGGACTCCAAATTATTATTATCATTTAAAATTGAATATACACTTGATAAAATAAGTTGATAGAAGTTCAGTTTCATGTAAATTCCTCTTTTCTTCACTTTGTGTATTTGAATGTTTTTATTCATGATTAAGTTCATTAAAAATTAAAAGACAATTGATCCAAAAAGAGAAAAATATTATATTCCATTCAGTTTTCTCCAGAGGTCTCTCACATCTGCCTTTTCTAGAATTATATTCATTTCTTTAACTTCTTTCCTGTTTATTTTGAAATTAGATTTGCCTGGTTCAGATGGAGGGGAGGGGAGGTTCCCCACTATTATAGTTTTCCTGTCTATTTTTTCTTGTTTGTGCCTTAATCTGATGCTATACAACTTGGTACACATATGCTTCGTTATGATATTACTTCATTTTCTATAGTACTTTTTAGCGGAATATAGTTTCCTTCATTGTCTCTTTTGAATAGATCTATTTTTTCTTTACCTTTTTCTGAAATTAGGATTGCTACCTCAGTTTCTTTTTTAAATTCAATTGAAGAATGATATATTCTCCTCCAGCCTTTCATCTTTATCCTGTGGGTATGTATCCTACTATTTCAAATGTGTTTCTTGTAAACAACATAATGTATGATTTTTAACCCTTCCTGCTATTCCCCTCCATTTTATAGGAGAGTTCATCCCATTCACATACAAGCTGTGATTACTATCTGTGTCTTTCTCTCCATCCTATTTCCCTCCTGATTATGATTTTATTTCTCCCTTCTTACTTTCCCTCCTCAAAATAATTTTACTTTTGATCACCGTTTCCCTCATCTTCCCTCCCTTTTCTTCCTCTTTTCTCTTATTACTTCTTCCCGCTCTTCTAACTACTCCCTCACTTTTCATTACCTTTACCTCTCCTACTGCCTGTAGGGCAAGTTAGATTTCTCTACTTATGTACGTATGTAATTATTTCCTTGAACCAAATCTGATTGAGAATATAATTCAAACAAAGCTCATCACCCTCTTTTTTCGTTCTACTGTTCTATGTTTTTGTGTCTCTTCGTGTGATGCAATATACACTTTTTCTGCCTCCTCCTTCCCTCTTCTCTCATTACAATCCATTGACATCCCTTAATTAGGTTTCCTATCATCTCATCAGCTCATGTATACCCACACACTCTCTATATGTACATCCTTTTTAAATGCTGTAATAAATATACAGTTCTCAAGTATGAGCCCCTCCCAAATATAGGGATGCAAACAGTTTGCCCCTGGTGAATAAGCAGCTGGTTTTTCTTTTCTTTTTTCTTGTTTTCCCTTCTATGCCTTTCTTGAGTCTTGTATTTGAGGATCAAACTTTACATTAAACACTGACCTTTTCATCAGAAAGGTCAGAAAGTCTCTTATTACATTGAATGCCCATCTCCTTGCCTGCAAGATTTTGCTGAGTTTTTCTGGGTTGATGACCTTTGTTGGTAGTCCAAGCTCCTTTGCATTACAGAATATTATATTCCATTCCCTAATATATTTTAATGTAGAAGCTTCAAGGCCCTGGGCGATCCTGACTGTAGTTCCTCAATATTTGACTTGTTTCTTTCTCACTGTTTGAAGTATTTTCTAGTTGACTTTATAATTCTGAAATTTGATTACAATATCCCTTGATATAATATCCCTTGATATTTTCTATTTGGGAACTCTTTCTGGAAGTGATTGGTGAATTCATTTGAGAAAGACTTTTACCTTCTGGTTCCAGGACCTCAGGCAAATTTGCCTTTATGATTTCTTGGAAGATAACATCCAAGTTCTTTTTGTCATCATGACTTTCTGGTAGACTTAAAATTTTTAGATTTTCTCTCCTGGATCTATTTTCCACATCAGTTACTTTTTTCTATGATATTTTACGTTTTCCTCTATTATTTTTTCATTCTTTAGAGTTTGTTTGAGTGATTCTTGATGCCTGTTACTTGCTCAGTTCTCATTTTTAACAAATTGTTTTCTCTAGTTAGGTTCTGTACCTCTTTTCCCATTTGTCCAATTGTTCCTTTTAAGGAGTTATTTTCTCCAGTTAGGTTTTGTATCTCCTTATTCATTTGGCCAATTTTATGTTATTTTGCTTCCAAGTCTTTTCATTGGTACTTTATTTTTTTAAATTTTAGTTAACTAATTTATTTTTTAGTTTTCAGCAATCACTTCCATATGATTTTAAGTTCCAAATTTTTCCCGATCACCCCTCTCAACCCAGTCCAAGGGATCATTAATTCTGATTACCACTTCCCCCAATCCGCCCTCCTTTATCTCACAACTCTCCCTTCTCTCATTCCCTTCCCCTCTATTTGCTTGTAAGGCAAAATAAATTTCTGTACCCCATTATTTGTATACCTTATTTCCCAGTTGCATGTAAAAGCAATTGTTAACATTCATTTCTATTTTTCTCCCTCCCTTCCTCCCCATCTATCCCTACCGGGAAAGCACACAATTCAATGTGAGTTATACGTGTTTAGTATTGCAAAACTCTTCCATAATAGTCAAGTTGTGAAAGACTACTTATATTTCCCTCCATTCTATCCTGCTCCCCTCATTAATTCTATTCTGTCTTTTGACCTTGTCCCTTCTCAAAAGTATTTACTTCTAATTACCTCTTCCCCCACTTTTCCTCCCTTCTGTCATTCCCATACCCCCTGCTTATCCACTTCCCCCTTACTTTCCTATAATGTAAGATAGATTTTCATATCAAATCGAGTGTGCGTGTTACTTCCACCTTAAGCCAAATTTGATGAGAATAAGGTTCACTCTTTTCCTCTAACTTTCCATTTTCCCCTCCATTCAAAGAGTTTTTTTCTTGTCTCATTTATGTGAGAGATAATTTACCCCATTCTATATCTCACTTTCTCCTCCAAATATATTCTTCCCTCCCCCGTTAATTTTATTTCTTTACAGGTCATTCATTCCTGTTCAGCTCACCATGTGCATTCTCTCCATATGTATATAATCTCTCCAACTACTCTAATATTGACAAAAGTCTCAAGATTTAAAAATATTATCTTTCCATGGAGAAATAAAGACAGTTCAACTTTATTATGTCCCTTATGATTTCTCTTTCTTGTTCACCTTTTCATGTTTTTCTTGATTCTGGCATCTGAAAGCCAAAATTGTGTATCCTGCTCTGGTCTTTTCATCAAGAATGCTTGAATGCCCTCTATTCCTCTAATGCACATTGAATAACCATTTTCCCCCTGAAGTACTATACTCAGTTTTAATGGATGGGTGATTCTTGGTTGAAAGCCTAGATTTTTGGCCCTCTGGAATATCATATTCAAAACCCCCAATCGTTTGATTTAGAAGTTGCTAGATTTTATGTAATCCTGATTGTGTTTCCACAATACTCATTTTTTTTTTCTTTCTGAATGTTTGAAACATTTTCTCCTTGACCTGGGAGCCCTGGAATTTGGCTACAATATTCCTAGGAGTTTTCCTTTGGAATATCTACCATCGTGTTCTAGAATATCAAGGGAGTTTTCCTTGATAATTTCAGGAGCTTTAATTTCTTAGGTCCTTTTTTGATTATGGCTTTTAGGCAATCCACTAATTTTTACATCTCTCCTAGATCTATTTTCCAAGTTACTTGTTTTTCCATTGTAATATTTCTCATTGTCTGCTATTTTTTTCATTCCTTTGGTTTTGTTTTATAATCCCTTGATTTTCCATAAAGTCATTAGCATCCATCTCCTCCACTCTAATTTTTAATGAACCACTTTCTTCAGTGAGTTTTTGGACCTCTGTTCCCAACTGGCCAATTCTGCATTTTAAGGCATTCTTCTCCTAATTGACTTTTTTGGATCTCTTTTGCCATTTGGGTTAGTATATTTATTAAGGTGTTATTTCCTTCAGCATTTGGGGGAGGTCACCTTTATCAAGCAGTTGGCTCAGTTTTTCATGATTTTCTTGCATCACTCACATTTCTTTTGCCAATTTTTCCTCCACTTTTCTTCCTTCATTTTCAAAATCTTTTTTGAGGTCTTCCATGGCCTGAGATCCCACTAATATTTTTCTTGGACTCTTTGAATGCAGGAGCTTTGACTTTGTTTTCTTCATCTGGTTCTATGTTTTGGTCTTTCTTGTCACCAAAGTAAGATTTTAAGGTCTGATTATTTTTCTGGTTTCTGCTCTTCTACCCAACCATTTATGTGACTTTTGATCTCTTTTTCAAGGAAGTTTTGTGTTTCCAGTGGAGGGTCCACTCTCAGATGCTTGATGCTCCCACAGTCTATAGGCCTAAAGCTCCAGAAAAAGCCACTATTTTCCTCTAATTTAGGAAATAAGATTGCAAAGAGAACATAGAAATCTATATTACCATAATTTATGGTATACTTTGTAAATGATTTCCATGTTCTCTTTGCAGTCTTACTTCCTATTATGATTACTATATATTTGTTTACTATACTAACTGGCAGCTAAGTGGTCAGGAGGTCCAAAGTAAGTTAAAATTTTCACTTTTATTTTTTTGAAGGAAGGTAAACTATTGATGAATCATTTATAATAGTAACAAGGTCCCAAGATCTTTTACTGTGTGTTTTAAAATTATATTTTCAAAATTACCATTTTTCTTATTTTCTTAACTGACCCCCCCCCCCATTTTAAGCAAAGAAAAAGAGAAAAGAAAAAGAAAACTCACAT
Organism: Notamacropus eugenii; assembly: GCF_028372415.1. Classification (NCBI taxonomy): domain Eukaryota; kingdom Metazoa; phylum Chordata; class Mammalia; order Diprotodontia; family Macropodidae; genus Notamacropus; species Notamacropus eugenii. The sequence continues at coordinate 121,772,963 of NC_092872.1, read as the reverse complement.
AGCAAATAATCATGACCCAGGGAAATAAATTCCCTTATTGACTATGCCCAAAAGTCCATTCTGAGTCCCAAGGAAAAATGGAAAATACTCTCAAACCCAGAAATAACTCATGGATGATTTCAAAAAGGAGGTTAAAAGTCACATAAAACAGAAGAAAAAGTAGGAAAAGTCATGAGAGTGATGTAAGAGAATTATGAAAAAAGTGTCAACAGTACGGAAAAGTGCTTAAAAAGTAGAATTGGTCAAATGAGATACAAAAATCTACTGAAGAAAGCAACTCCTTAAAGAGTACAATTGGTCAAATGGAAAAGAAACTGCAAAAGCTAATTGAGGAACATACTTCTTTAAAAGTTGTTATTGGGCAAGTGGAAGTTAATGACTATATGAGACATCATGAATCAATGAAAAAAATTTAAAAGAATATAAAAATTGATGAAAATGTAAAATACCTCATGGAAAAACAATTGACCTGGACAGTAGATCCAGGAGACAACAGTGGAATTATTTGACTACCTGAAAACCTTATCAAAAGGATGCCCTGGAAAGTATCCTTCAAGAAATTATCAAGGGAAACTACCCTGATGTTTTGAAACCAGGAAGCAAAATAGCTATTGAAAGAATTCACTGATCACATCAGGAAAGACATCTGCAAACAAAACTCCCAAGGAATGTTATATCCAAATTCCAGAACTATCAGTTCAAGGAAAAATACAAGTTACCAGAAAGTAACAACTCAAACATGAGGGAGTTACAATCAAGACCACACAGGACCTGGCACCTACCACATTAAAATATCAGATGTCATGGAGCATGATATTCTGGAGGGCAAAAAACAACCAAGTATCACTGTTCTGGCAAAATTAAGAATAATCCATCAAGAGAAAAATGCTCATTCAATGCAGTAGAAGGATTTCATGCATTCATAAGGAGAATGCAAGAATTCACCAAATATTTGCCCTTAAATATCAAGACCCAAGAGAAGAACAAACAAGTAAAATGGGGAAAGAATACATAAGAGATACAGAACTAAAGTGTTTAATCCCTACATGGGAAGATGATATATGTAACTCTTAAAACTTGTTTCACTAACAGTACAGATAGAAAGAATATATATAAACAGATGATACAGGTATAAGATGAATTTGAGGGAATGACAAATCAGAATAAGTTATGAGAAAGCGAAGTACACTGAGTGGAGAAGGAAGGGAGTGATAGAACAGGGAAAAGTATCTCACATGAAGAGGTGATAAAAAGTATTTATAGTGGAGTGAAAGATGGGAGGTTGAGCAATAGACACTGCTTACACCTTATACTCATCAGCTTTGACTCAAAGAGTGAACAATATACACAATCACTTGAGTGCAGAAATCTATCTTATCCCATAGGGAAAAAAAGAAAGGTGGAGATTAAGTAAGGAGGCCTAGGAACTGATAAAAGAAAAGACAGATCAGGGGAAGTGGCAAACAGAAATAAAACACAGGTGAGAGGAAAGGATAGAAAGAGAGAGAGGAAAAACTGGAGGAAGAACACCATGAAGTGGAATACACAAGAATAGTATGAAGTGCAATAGTATGAAGTGGAATAATCATTACTGTGAATGTGAATGGGATAAGTGAATGGGACAAACTCTCCCATGAAATAGAAATGTATACCAGAGCTGATAAAAATCCATAATCCTTCAGTATGTTGCTTACAAGAAACTTGAAGCAGAGAGACACAAACAGAATAGCCCCTTTACTTCAACTTCAGTTGAAATAAAAAAAGAACAGGGGTAGCAATCCTGGTCTTAGACAAAGCTAAAAAAAAAAAATAGACCCAAGTAAAAGAGGTAAAGAAGGAAAATACATCTTGCTAAAAACTACCATAGAGAAGGGAGAAAACAAATTAACAGAGAATGGAAGAGCCCACTTGTTAGATCTATGGGGAGTGGAAGAAATAATGCCTAAACAAGAAATAGGGAACATTACAATATTTAGAACAGATAATTTAGATCCTATTAAATTGAAAAGCTTTTGTACAAGCAAAATCTTTGCAACCAAGGTTACAAGGAAAACAGATATAATCTTTGGGAAACAGCCTTTACATCAAGTATCTCTGATAAAGGCCTCATTTCTCAAATACATAGATATCTCTGAAATTTTTGAGAATAAGAGTCATTCCTCAATTTGCAAATGGCCGGAGGATAGGAACAGGAAGTAAAAAAAAATATGAAAAGAAAACTATCTATAGGCACATGAAGAAGTGCTCCGTACGACTTTAGATTATTGAAATGAAAATTAAAATAATTAAACAATTAAAACAACTCTGATACCTCACTCCAATCAGATTGACTGATACAACAAAAAAAGACAATGATAAATGTTGGAGAGAGTGTGGGAAAACTGGAACACTAACGTACTACATGTGGAAGTATGAACTGATAAAACCACTCCTGAGAGCAACTTGGAACTATGACCAAAAAGGAACCAAACTGTACATCCAGCAATATCACTACCAGGTCTGTATCCCAAAGAGATCATTAAAAAGGGAAAATACCTACACGTGGAAAGATATTTATACGCACCCTTTCATGGTGGGAAATTATTGGAAATTGAGGGGATGTCCATTAAGTGGGGAATGGCTGAACAAGCTTTGTTATTTTAATGTAATAGAATACTAGTGTGCCATTAGAAAAAATAAACAGGCAGATTTCAGAAAAAACCTGTAGACACATGTATGAAAAGATGCAAAGTGAAATGATCAGAACAAGGAAAACATTGTACCTGCTATCAGCAACATCGTGTGATGATAAACTCTAAATGATTCCACTCTTCTCAGGAGCACAATGATCCAAGACAAGAACATATTAATCATGAAAGGAAAGTGCTATCCACATGCAGAAAAAGAACTCAGATTGCAGACTGAAACATACTTTTTGTTTTACTGCATTTTTCTCATGGTTTATTTATTTTTGATCTGTTTCTTCTTCCACAATTGTGAAGAATAGGGAAATACGTTTTACATGATAACACATATATAAACTATATCAATTTGCCTACCATATTGAGAAGAGAGGAGGAGAAGGTGGGAGTGAGAAAAAAATGTAAATTAAAATCTTGGAAAAATGAATGCTAAACATTTTCTTGATAAGTAATTGGGGGAAAATAGAAGATCAATTTTGAAAAGAAAAAAAATTGGACATCACTTGAAACGTCTTTCAAAGCTCTAGTGGCTCTCCCTAACAGGCTATTTTTGTCCATCAAGGGCATTGTCCAGTCAAATGTATGTCCTCCAACATTGCTTGACATAATGATTACCATTAATATGTTCAGTCATGTCTAAAAATGAAATGGCACTAGTTTATAAAATAGATATGATGTTCTTGACCTTTCTCTGAAAAAAAAATGGATGGGCTTTCACTTACTTCTTCAGATCATCTTCCATCAGAGAAGCTGCTGCATCAGAAAAATTTTGGTGAGCCATGAATTTGCTAGTAAGTTTATGGGGCTCCTATATTTGTTCTTCAGACCTCTGCACCATAGTCATCCAAGACAATAGGATCAATCAATAAGAAATTATTAAGTAGTTACTCCATGTGAGATATTTTAGTCAGTACTCAGTATATATGAAGAAAAATATGAAAGTCTCTGCCCCGCAAAGAGCTTGTATTCTGTATTAAACGACAATGTGCAAACAAGTAGCAATATATAAAGTCAATATCAAGTTGATTTGGGATGTACCAAGGAGGTGAAGAGATCAAGAGAGGACTCATATTAGAGTTGATATTTAAGCTGAACTTTGAAAGAAACTGTGCATTCTAAGAGGCAGAGGAGGGATAGGAAGGCATTTCAGGCATTGGCAATTGTCAGTGCAAAGGCAATGTGATGGAACAAGAAGAGCAAGTGTATTTTGGGGAATGATAAGGTTCATTAGATGGAGGGTAATGGATAGCAGGACTGGAATAGGACAAAGGTAATCCTTCTCCATAGTACAACTGTTATGACTAACATGTTCCCTAGCAGCCTAATTCACATGGTAGCCAGCTTTCTCTTCAAATAACTCTCCTACAACAGTAACCCAGATTCTTAGAGTTCTATGCTTTAGGTTCATAGGTATTAGTTAGAGTTCTATGCTTTAGGTTCATAGGTATTAGTTAGAGATATTACTGCTAAGGTTTGCATCATAGAGAAGTGATCACACACTATCATGATTTCATATTTCTAGTCTTAGAGAGGACAAGCTATGAACCAAAAGACTGTATTATTCTGCCCTCCGAGCCATGGTTAGGAGAAGCTTTTCAGTTGCACAGTATTTCCTCTACCAAACTATGCATGATTTAATGAACTTCCATTTCTGAAGAAGAAGAAAAAGGGAATCATAGCATAGAACCCTCACATTACAGTGGTTAGTAGTTTTTTTCTTCTCACTGATATAAAAAATGTTGTTATTGAATCTATGATATCTGTTATTTTATTGAGTCACATGGACATAGCAAATTACAGGGAAGATAAGGACCTCTTTTTAATGGATTTTCACGTTACATGAAAAGTATCAGCAACTTCAAGGGACTTTACTATGAGCTGCTTGAGACAGTTTTATGTGATAGAATATTACATTATTCAGCATGTTTCCCCAATAATTTAATTATTACTTTAAGTTTTTGGACTGGCTATATGATTTCATCTGTAAGAGAAATCTTTTCTGTGAAAACTCCCTCCATCTTGAGATGAAGGAAGGAAACTTGGTGGTGCAGTGGATAGAGGACCAGATTTGAAATTGAGGAGTTGAATTCAAATATTGCCTCAGAACATTATTAGCTCTGAGATCCTAAGTGAGTTATTTAACGTTTTTAAGCTTCATTTTTTCTCCTCTGTAAAATGAAGATACCATCTCTAAAAACTTTAAAGCACTATGTAAATATTTGCAGCTATCTACGACTTATTGTCAAATACTAGCTTAAGGCACTAAAAGGTTCATTGGCTGGCCCATGTTTTCCCAATATGTGTTATAAGCAGAATTAAAAAAAAAAAGTTTTCCAGACTTCAGGTCTGATCTTTCTTTCTTTCTATTATACCACACTACTTGCATTAGTTTAACTTGACTTTTTTAAGAAAAACATGTGGTGGATTATAACATGGGTTTGTGATAAATGTGGGGAATACTATCTCCATAAACATTAAATAATATAAGTGACTTTGGAGTTCAAAGGAAAGCTGTCAGAGCTTCCCTCTCAAAATAGCCTTTATGTTTTTCCTTGGGCAAAAGGACCTTAAATCTGTATTAAATGAATACTTCTTCCCAATTTTAATATGTGAGAGTGCTGAAGGTAGTCTTTAAGAAATGAGTCACTTTGTAAAATATTCTCTAAAAAGATAGAACTTGACATTTGTGTAAAGGTCAGTGAATCAGAGCTTATCCTGATCTGACAGCAGCTGCTTCCTAAATCCTCAGACATGAATGCACATTCCAAGCTTCCATATTAAAATCTGACACTGTAGCAGTGCTATGTTGAATGAGGCAGGTTTATTTCCTTTGTACAAAAGTAGTCACTCAGAAATCTGTTGTGATGCACAGCTCTGCTCCAGACTAATCTTATAATATAAGGCTGGTCTCATTATTTCTGTTATTCATTCAGCAAACCATTCAGTATGTACAGTAGCTGTGAAACTATATTACATGTACAAGAATAAAAAAACGTTTTCCTTTTTTTTACACATTAAAAGGCTATTTGAGCTACAATATTTCACTGATGCATAGTGATTTGCTGCTGTGTAAAAGCAGAAAAGATGACATAAAAGTACTTTATTGTCAAACAACTGTAAATATAAGTATTTATTTGGTATCATTTATCCACATACAAGTTAAAGGTGCTTTTATATGATTTTAAAATGAAGTTCTCGAATTTTTAAATTTCTCAGCATAATGTTAAATAAACTGTAAAAGTTCAATTTGATAAGATTTTGGTATAATGTGTAATACCTACTATAGGGAAAAGCTGAGGCTGGCATATCGCTTGAGTTACAAAGTCACTAGGGCTAAGAACAATCAGGTGTCCACACTGACACCAATAATATCATTGTAGTGAGCTCATGGGAATGGGAATCACTAGGTTGCCTAAGGTGAAGTGAATCAATTTTGAAATACAGTAGGTTCATTGGATCCATGAGTGAACACTGACCTTCCAGCCTGGTCAAGTTCAGGAGATCCTGCTTTTCTCCCCACTCTCCCAAAATGATAATATGCAACAGAAGGGCAAAAACATTTTGGAAGAATGTTAGTGCCAGCTTAATATGAAATATAAGCTTATAAACGTATCCAGGGTTTTGAGGGTACTGACATTATTCAGTATAACTTACCTGTATGGAGCAAAGCCAAGATGGCAGAGTGAGAGCAACCACTCGCCTAAGGTCTTAGACAAATTACCTCAGATACCTCTAAAAAGAGAATCTGACCAAAATTTGGAGGTGGAGAATCCAATAGGAAACAAACTGTAGCACATTCACAGACCAGACAGACTGGAAGTCTACAAGAAGGATGTGTTCTGCGGGGGTGAGACTACAACACACAGCAGCACGGCAAGCAAGAAGCCCTGGGGTGGCCTGAGACCGTGGCAGCACAGCAGGACAGCAGAGTGGCAGCCCAGTGTGGGAGGCCAGCTCAGCATAGTGAGTGACAGCCTCTGAATCCCAGGTATCAACCACAGGGCTCCTGAGACTTTCAGTCCACAGACTAAACGTCTGTAAGCCCCCTACTTGAACTTCCAGGAGTCACAATGGTGGAGTGACGGGTAAATTCTCTCTTCTTCTCCCCTTGTTGACCTCGAAAAAACCATAAAATATTTCCCCAGAAAAATCCTGGATCAGTAGGATTAGCAGAAAGGGCAAACAGTCTCATAGCACCCAACGCTAGGAAAATAGCTAAGGGGGATTCCTCTTACTGTGACAGAGGAGAATCAGAAGGACAGTAGCCTGGGGGTGGTGGTGGAAACTCTCACTAGGACTCAAGCATGCCTCAGCACTCCAGAGAAAATGGGAAGACAATAGAGCAGCAAGGATCACCAACCCCTGAGCTTGCTTTGCTGTACCTCAGGTGAGGACATCTTGCGAGACCAGACCACCCCTCCCCCAAACTTAACAAGCTAGCTCCAGGATAATCTGGGGAAACACAAAACAAAAAGAAAAAAAGGCACCTGCCCTTAGGTTTTTCACACCAGTAAGCTCAACACCAGGTTCTCCAGGTTCTAACTGAAAGAACCAGAGCCCAGCACACACAAAGCCTCACCATCATGAGCAAGAAGAAGGAAAACAAGCAGGAAAAGACCACAGAATCTTTATATGAGGGCAAGGACCGAAACACGAATACGAAAGAGGTCAGTATTGAGACTTTATTCCCATCTGAAATTTCAGAAGAGGCTGCTTGTATGCACAAACAGATCTCCTGGAACAGCTGAAGAAGGAAATAGAAGAAAAACTGGCTGATGATTTTAAAAGTATGAAAAAGAATTCACTGAAGAGAACAGCTCTTTTAAAAGAAAAATTGAAGAAATGGTAAAGGAAGCACAAAATCTAACTGGGGAAATGGGACAAATGGAAAAGGAAGTACAAAACCTAACCAGAGAAAATAATTCCTTGAAAGGAATAATTGGACAGATGTAAAAAGGATGCAAAGGTTAACTGAAGAAAACAATTTGATGAAAATTGGAATTGGACAAGAAGAAGCTAATGACTCTGTGAGACACCAAGAATCAGTCAAAGAAAATCTAAAGAATGAAAAGATAGAAGAAAATGCAACATATCTAATTGAAAAAAAACAACTGACCTGCAAAATAGATCCAGGAGAAAAAAAATTAAGAATTATTGGTCTACCAGAAAGTCATGATGAAACCAATGGCAATATCTTCCAAGAAATCATCAAGGAAAACTGCCCAAAGTGCTAGATCCAGAGGACAAAATGTTCATTGAAGGAATCCACTGTTTCCCTCCTGAAATGGATCCCAAACTAAAAACACCAAGAAATATTGCTGCCAAATTCCAGAACTATCAAGTGAAGGAGAAAATATTACAGGCAGGCAGAATGAAACCATTCAAATATCGAGGAGCTACAGTCAAGATCACATAGGACCTTGCAGCTGCTATGTTAAAAGATAGAAGGAATTGGAATATGATATTCCATAAGGCAAAGGAGCTGGGACTACAACTAACGATCAATTATCCAGCAAAGTTTAACATTTCAGACAAAGAGATGGACATTCAAAGAAATAAGGGCTTTCCTGATCTTCCTGACAAAAAGGCCAGAACTCAATAGAAAATTCGATCTTCAAATACAGTCTCAAGAGAGGCATGAAAAGGTAAACAGGGGAAAATAAAAATTTGTTTCTCAATTTGGGCAAACTGTTTCCCTCCCTATAAGGGATGATGATAATTGTTAATCTTGAGAATTGTACATCTATTACGAAATATAAAAAGGGTATACAGGAATAGAGGGAACAGGCATAGAGTAAATGATGTGATGATAAAAATGTGATTTAAGCATGGAAAGGAATTGGAGCAGGAACTGTGAAAAGGAGGAAGAAGAAAATGGTAAATTACATCACAGGAAGAAGTATAAAATTATATTATACTAGAGAGAAAGAAAGGAGGGAGATGAGCATTGTTTGAGAGGTTCAAGGTTGATTTAGTTCAAGGAGGGAACAATAAAATCAATTAAGTATATAAATCTAACTAGCTCTAGATGCAGTAGGAGGGAAAGGGGAAAGAAAAGGGAGGGGAAGTTAAAAGGAGGGGTAGAAGTAGGAAGAGTAAAGGGGAGTAAAATGGAAGGGATCTGAAAGAAACAAAGGAAGAATGTGGGAGGTGGTGGTCAAAAGTGAAAACTATATTGAGGAGGGGAAGGGAGATGGGAGAAGGAAAAGCACAAACAGTGGGAAAGAGGATAGAGGGAAAGACACAAATTGCAATCATAAGTGTGAATGTGAATGGAATGAACTCTCCAATAAAACAGATATGGATAGAAGAATGGATTAAAAGCCATGATTCAACAATATGTTGAGTACGAGAAACATATTTGAAATGGGAGATACACAGGGTAAAGGTAAAAGATTAGAGCAGAATACATTGACTTCAGCTGATGTAAGAAAAGCAGGAGTAGCAATTCGAATCTTAGACAAAGTAAAAGTAGAAATAGATCTAGTCAAAAGAGATAAGGAAGGAAAGTATATCCTTCTAAAAGTCAACATAGACAATGAAGCAATTTCTTTACTAAACATGTATGGTCCAAGAGTGATAGCATCCAAATTCTTAGAGAAGAGGTAGGGGGAGTTAAAGGAAGAAATTGACACCAAAACTACACTAGTGGGGGACCTCAAACTCCCCCTCTCTAAGCTTGATGAATCTAACCTCAAAACAAACAAAGAAGTTAAGGAGGTAAATAAAACTTTGGATTTTACATATATATATTGATAGATCTCTGGAGAAAATTGAATGAGGAAAGAAAGGAATATACCTTTTTCTCAGTAGTCCAAGGCACATATACAAAAATTGGCCATGTTCTAGGGCATAGCATGTACCAATAAGAAATACTGAAAACCAAAGGAGAGATTAATAAAATTGAATTTTTTTAATTTAGAAATTTATTCTCTTTAATCCACAAGCTTTATATACCTTTATTTTAAAAAACAAACAAAAAAAGAAAAAAACAACAACAAAAAAACAAAATAAAATAAAATGGCAAAAACATGACAATATCCAAAATTGAGATCCTTCCACTTTTCAAAAGCAAGAGCTCTGAAAAATTCAGTCTACCAACTGGAAGAACCCTAACAAGACAAGAATTATGGATGGGGCAATGATGTCATTTCACAAACAGAATTTTATGTAACTGAAGGAACCTTTCTGGGGCATAACTGTCCTTACAAGCAAATGGGGAGTGGGAGGGGAACAAGACAGGAAAAAATGGAATTCCAGTATTCCAAATCAACTAGTTACATCAGTATAAACCCACCGTGTTCTGGCAAACGGCATGTGTTCGTTTTCTGGACTGTCCTAAGAGCTCTAATCTTGATTCACTTCAGCAGAGACGACAGAAAAAGGGAAAGTGTGTGGCATTAAAAATGCTTGTGTCGACTTCTGTGAACAGTGGTCTCTCTTCTGGGCAGCTTCAAGGTCAAAGCCTCATAACTTAAATGGAGGCCAAGAACTGAACAAGAACTTAAAAGATAATCTCTGTGTAGAACCAGGGCTGGGAGAGGATTTAAAGGAAAAAGAAGTCTGTTAGCCATACTTAAACCCCTTTAAAAAAAATTTTCCCCTTAAAAATGTCTCTAAATGAAGTTAGGTTGGCTGTCAATGAATGTCACTAGTACACTGTGGACACCTTTTGTAATGTAAATCCATGCCCTGTTTTTACATGGTGAACCTCAACCTAGAAATTATGACAACAAATGTTATAGCCTAAAGCTCAAACACATTTTAGCAATTGTGAAATGGAATCTGAGTACAAACCCAATCCAATGTACATTATAACAGTGTTCCCTCTACGACTGTGGGAACATTTGCGTCTTTCTCATTTACCTCAGTACCTTTTCCTGAAGGTGTTTCTCTAGGTCATCCAGGTTGTCTTCAGCTTCACTCTCGGTCTCCTCCTGGCTCTTCCTGGGCTGATGTGCGGGTGGATGCCACAGTCTCTTCTCCTTCTTATATTTTTTGTGTTTTTTGTGTTTCTTGTCCTTTTTGTGTTTCTTGTCCTTCTTTTTCTTCTTTTTCTTCCCACCACCCTCCTGGTCTGAATTCCTGGCAGGGGATGGGCTTGGTGTGGGGCTTTTAGCCTCCTTGACAGGAGCTGCTGGTGACCAGTTTGTGGATGGGGATAGAGACTGGATGGGGGATGGAGGTGCTTGGTGCTTCTTAGCTGCTGGCTCAGGAGATCTGGAGACAGATCTGGAGGATGAGACCCTTCTTACAGACTGGGGACTTGGTGAGTGAGGCAGCCTTTTTTTGCTTTTCTGGGTTTTGGGTTCTAGAGATTCTCCTGATAGGCCTAGTGCTTGGTGATGGGGACTGCCTTCTTTGGGGTGAAGATGAAGCTCCTCTTCGGAGTGGGGGAGGACTTGCAGAGGTATGAGGAACTCGAGGCCGTGGTGAAGGTGAATGCCGTTTTCTTGGTAGAGGAGACCGGATTTCTCTGGTAGATCAGCTGGGGTGGGGGGGAGGACCCTTCCTATGCTTAGATGATAAGGAAGGGGAACGTCTCTTTGTAACAGGGGAACTTCTTGGCTTCGGAGGTGGTGAATGGGACACCCGTCGCTTTAGGGGAGGAAGGCGATGCTCTTCAATTGGGAGGTGGTGGCGGTGAAGCCATTCTTCTCTTAGGAGGCGGGGAAGGAGAGTATCTTCTCTGGATTGGAGGAGAGTATCTTCTTGGAGAAGGTGAACGTCAACGTGGGGGAGGAGAACGAGCGCTGTGCTGTGGTGGTGGTGGTGTTGGTGGTGTGGGAGACCGCCGCCGCCAGGGTGGAGGGGCAGGAGAAGGGGAGCGCCATCCTCTGGCTGGTGGTGGTGATGGACTTCTCCGCCTACTACGGGGGAGGACTCTTTCTGGCGTTTCTGTGGCGATGGGGATGAACTCCAGGAGGCCGAATGTCTGTGACGCCTTCCCACTTCTCCACTTTTCACGTTTGATCTCTTTGGTCACTCATCTTCTGAGGAGGAGGAGGAGCTAGAGTCAGAAGAAGACAGCTGGTTTTGTCTTCGGTACTGCCGCCTCTGTTGCACAGAATCAGCTGCTGCCATTTTGCCACCTTTGTCTTCTTCCGATTCAGATAACTCTACTTTCCGAGGTTTTTGTGCTGGTGAAGGTGACTTCCTTTTCTAGGTACCTTTATGTTTTGTTGCTTTACTTGAGGGTCTCCCTGGAGAAACAGAGCCACGACTTTTTTCTCGTACGATTTGACTGCTGGGGTGTTGGTGACCCACGGGTTTTTGGTGGTGGGCTTGCTGGCGGAGACAGCTGATGCCTTCACCGTGGAGGGCTTGAAGATGGAGAGAGTCTGCGAGTTTTTCTAGGGGGGCTGGAGATTCTTTTAGGTGGCTTCTTTGGAGGTGATTGGGAATGGGATGAAGATGATGATGAGTTGCTGCCAGAGAGAGATGCTGACGAGCACCACCTTCATCTCACAGGAGATCGACTTCTTCGATGCCTGGGTGGAGGAGGCATTCGTCTTAGTGGAGTTCTTCGAGAAGATGACCGTTTTCTTTTACTTGGTCGTCTTCTAGGTGAATATGACCTTGATCGTGTTCTATGTAGGAGAAGGGGACCGGGACCATGTTCGTGATCTTGATTTGGATCGTGATCGAGACCTCGGGCGAGTTTTCTCCTTTTCTTTTCCCTTTTTTGAATTTTTTTCTGGTGAAGGTTCCTTCGATTCTGGTATAGGTTCAGGTTTGGGAGCTTTCAGAATATCACTAGTAGAGGTTGCCTCTTGTATCGAAGGTTCCTTGGCCTTCACTGAAAGTTCCAGAAGTTCTGGGATCTCTTCTTTCTTTTCTGGAGCAGGGGAGGGGCTTCGGCTCTTCGTTCTATGATGGGGAGATGGAGAACAACTTCGCTTTCTCTCTCTTCTGACAGGGGAAGCATATCTTCTAGGGGAAGGAGATCTGGATTTTCGTCTTCTAGGGCTTCTGGAGCACTCCATTTTTTTCTCTGCTGCTCTCCTTTTCTTCTTTGTCCCCCATATCTTTGTCTTCATCTTGTTTCTTCATAGGTGCCAGTTTTTCTTGTTCAGTCTGTCTTTGTTTTATTTCCTCCTTCTTCAGTTCCAAAAAAGCAGAAGGGATCCCAGCAATGTTTTTCTGTGCGCTAAACAACAGGGGCCACAGCTCTCCCATAAATTCTCTAGCATTTTTTCCATTCAAAAACCCCATCAGGTTAATCTGCATCATTTTGGAATCTGGATTCTTCACTTCCAGCTGGTTGAATATGAATTCAATTACTACGTCATCCTCAAATCCAAGAATTTCTGTTACTTGTTTTGTAATCCAAGGCTTAATCACCTCCAAATTTACTTTGCCCATGTCTACCTTTTTTTCTAGACATTCTGCAAACTTCAGCTGCTTCAGTAGCTTCTTTTGTTTATTGCTGAAACGATTGTCCTGTTCTGTGCATGTTCCGCAGAAGAATCCCGTGTCCATCTTGCTGCCTCGCACAGACATAGCTCTCTATCCCACAGTGCACAGCACAGCCCAATAATATTGAAATCAAGAAAATGATTGAATTAATAAATAAAATTAGTAGTAAATTTTATGATAAAAGTAACAAAATTCATAACTCTTTCATCAGTTTGATTCAAAAAAAAGAAAAAAAACAAAATTACCAGTATCAAAAAGGAAAATGGTGAACTCACCTCCAGTGAGGAGGAAATTAAAACAATAATCAGAAATTACTTTGCCCAACTTTATGCCCATATAATCGCTATCTAAACGAGATGGATGAGCATTTCAAGAACAAACTGCCCAGATTAACAGGAGAGAAAATTGAATACTTAAACAACCCCATCTCAGAAAAAGAAATTGAACAAGTTATCAGTGAACTCCTTAGGAAAAAATCTCCAGGACCAGATGGATTTACAAGTGAATTCTATCAAACATTTAAAGAAAAGTTAATTACAATGTTATATAGACTATTTGGGAAAATTGGGGAAGAAGGAGTCTTCCCAAATTCTTTTTATGATACAAATACAGTTTTCATGCCTCAACCAGGAAGAGATGAAACAAAGAAAGAAAATTATGCACTAATTTTTCTAATGAATATAGATGCAAAAATTTTCAGTAGGATTTTAGCAAAAAGAACATAGCAACTTATCACTAGAATAGTATATTATGATCAGGTAGGATTCATAGGAGGAATGCAAGGCTGGTTCAACATTAAGACAACTATTAGCATTATCGATCATATCAGGAACAAAACTAACAGAAATCCCATGATTATCTCAACAGATGCAGAAAAAGCTTTTGACAAAATACAACAACCATGCCTATGGAGAGTATAGGAAAAAAGAGAACTTTTCATAAAATAATGAACAATATCTACCTAAAAACTTTACCAAGCATTTTATGCAATGGAGATAAGCTAGATGCATTTCCAATGAGGTCAAGGGTGAAACAAGGATGTCCATTATCACCACTATTATTCAATATAGTACTAGAAATTTTACCTACAGCAACTAGACAAGATAAAGAAAATGAAGGAATTAGAACAGCGAAGAAGAAACTAAGTCATCACTCTTTGCAGATGATATGGATGATATACTTAGAGAATTCCAGAGATTCAAGTAAAAAACTACTTGAAATAATAAAGAACTTTGACAAAATTGCAGGTTACAAAATAAACCCGTACAAATATTCTGCATTTCCATATATTAGTAAGAAAGACAAATAGCAAGAGTTAAAAAGAGAAATCCCATTTAAAGCTAGGGTAGGCACTATAAAATATTTGGATATATGCCTGCCAAAACTAATGCAGGGACTATATGACCTCAATTACAAATCACTTTTATCACAAACGAAGTCAGATCTAAGTAGGTGGAAAAATATCAGTTGCTCGTGGTTAGGCCAAGGCAACACAATAAAAATGACAATTCTACCTAATTAATTTACTTATTTAGTGCCATACCAATTAAACAGTCAGATAATTATTTTCTAGAGCTGGAAAAAAGAAATATCAAGATTCATCTCGAAGAACAAAAGGTCTAGAATGTCAAGGGGACTGATAAAAAGAAATGCTAGGGAAAGTGGCCTAGTGTTACCAGATCTCAAATTGTATTATACAGTAGCAGTTATCAAAACCACTTGGTCTTGGCTAAGAAACAGAAGGGTAGATAAGTGCAATAGGCTAGGTACTCAAGACACAGTAGGCAATGAATATAGCAATCTACTGTTTGATAAACTGAAGGACCCCAGCTTCTGGGATAAGAACCCACTGTTCAACAAAAATTGGTGGAAAAACTGGATAACAGTGTGGTAGAAACTAGGCATAGATCAATGCCTGACAGTGTACACAAGGAAAAGCACTTTTCATTGTGGCCAAAAACTGGAAATCAAGGAGATGCCCATCAATTGGGGAACGGCTGAATAAATGAGGTATATGAATGTAATGGAATACTATTGTGTCATAAGAAATGATGAACAGGAAGACTTTAGAGAGGCCTGGAAAGAATTATGTGACCTGATGCTGAGTGAAAGGAGCAGAACCAGGAGAACTTTGTGCACAGCAACGCCACAGTGTGTGAGAGTTTTCTCTGGTAGAACTGGAACTTCACTGCAATACAAGGACTTTAAAAAATTCCAATGTTCTTTTAAGGAAAATTGCCTTCCATAACCCAAGAAGCAACTATGGAATTCTATTCTAGAGTGTGCCAGTTCATTTTGATTTTGTGGATTATGTTTTGGCTTGTTATATGATTTCTCCCATTCATTTTAATTCTTATAGAGCATGACTATAGTGAAAATGTATTTAATAGGAATGTATATGTAGAACCTATATTGTATGCCGTCTCAGGGAGGGAGGGGGAAGGAAAGGGAGAAGGGAGGGAAATCTAAATTATGTGATAGTTATTACACAACACTGAATATAAATAAAATTAATTTAAAAATAACATCTTTGTGACAATGATAGTGAAAAAATATAATAAGAACTTAGGTTGCATTGAGAGGCATGGTGTCTTGAAACAGGAAGGTGACATTTCTGAACTCTTTCAAAACCATCCACCTCTGGGCTCTGTCCCAGTTGCTACATTTTAGGAGAGATGCTGACAAACTTGAGACTATTCAAGGAAGATGACTATTGTGGTGATGAGTTTCAAATTAATGTCATATGAGAATCTGCTGAAGGAACTTGGGATGTTTTTCCAGAGAAGGGAAGACTTGGTAAGGGTATGGGGCCTGGGAGAGAGGAGACATTATAACTTTTCAAGTATCTGAAGGACTCTTCAAATTATTGTTTTTGGTACCACAGGGCAAAACTGAGAGTAAGAGATTGAAGGTGCATAGACACAAATTTGGAGTTGATATAAGGAAAATTTTCCTAATTTTTGGAGCTATCCAGAAATCTGCATATGAATGTAGTGACTCCTTCCTCACTGGAGTTCTTCCAGCAAAAACTGCAAAAACTATCATTGTGGAAAAAAAAGAACCATTACTTGCTGTTCAGAAAGGTAAGACATATTAACTTATAATTGCTATTAGAACAGAAAAGTAGTCAGATGGTATGAGTGCTCAAAACAATGAGGATAGCTGAGTTACTGCAATGACTTTTAGGGATTTAAATGCAGTCAATCATAAGACATTTATTCAATCCCTAGTAAAAAAAAAAGGCGGGGGGGAGTTTGGTTTGGGCCATGTCTATGAGGCATCCAGTTAGAGATATACAGTAGGAAAGACTGGACTTGAGAACATAGAGGGTTGCATGTGGCTTCAAGGCCTAAGGCTCCTCAACTCTGGGTTAGATAAAATATCTAGGAGAAAAGTTCTTCTTTCAAGGTACCCTCTTTTTTGGGACATAGCTAATATTTAGCTCTCCTTTGAATTGTTTTCCTCTTGACCCCAACTATCCATGCAGCAAGAATATATACTTACTTCTTTATCCATAAGCCTGCATCTCAACTTCTTGGCTGCCTCTTCTATTTAGTATTTCTTTTCCCAGAAACTCTAGAGACTAATATTTCCAGTCCTTACAGTTACCTCCTGAGTCCATGAGATCAAGAGATCCTGAATGCTAGCAGAGAGCATAGTATGACTCCTACAACTGCAGTGCTTGTGTTTCTCAGAGAAATAAAAACATAGCCAGGAGTCTCTAGCTAAGAGGTACAAGTGTAAGCTGTGTCTGGATTGTCAAAAGAGTCAGATATTATGGGCTGATTGGACAATCATTTAATTGCTTAGCATTTCAACAAAGTGTTTTCATTTATGTGTGTATGTACGTCTACATGTATGTATATGTATATGTACTTATACATATATGCATACATATAAACATATACATATCTATGCATATACTGCATGGTTATGAGCTTTTTGTGCTTTAAGCATTTCTTTTGTAGTGCAGGAAATAAATAGCTCTCATATACCTGAAATCTAATAATGTGTCTATTAAATAACTTTTCTAGAAAAATCTTTGAGACACCCTAGATATGAACTTTATCTTAACTTTATTGAAAAGATTTTCTGCTAAATTGAGGGTGGAGGATTACTGAGTCAGAGAGTGTGAGAAAAATGTCAAAAAAATTTTTCTTTGTAGATTGGTTTACAAGGAACAAAATTTGGTCTCTTTATAATCCCTTAGCGAAAGATGGTCCCTATTTTACAGATAAAAATTAGTATGCTTTGAGGTACTTGGAGTTAAGTTGCTTGAAAACAGGCACAGTAAAGCTCAAAGACCTACTCTGCTATCTTCCCAGAATCCCTCAACCCAGGTCTTGTGGATTCTTAAACTAACTTTCTATCTTCCATACACTTCCTCTCAAAGAGGAAACCTCGACATTTTTCTGGAAATGTTGAGTGAAAGAGCTTTTCTAAAATGTTAAATAAAATATAAACTTTAAACAAGTATCACATTTAGAAGTTTCACGTGAAAAAGGGTTGGCCTTAGCATTAAGAAAATTCAGTTTCAGGTCCTGACTGACAAATGTGACTGTGAGAAAATCATGGAGTCTATCAGTGTGCTAAGTAAGACCAGAAGACAAATGGTTTGCTGACCAATATTGTTGGAATAAAGTTTTAAATGAGGGTTTTTCCACGTGGATGAAATCACAACTATTTAACCAAAAACTAGTAACTGAATAAATATTTATAATGACATCTGGATCTAATGTATATGTATATTTGGATATGAAAAGAAGAAGTAGAAAAAATTTTGAAAAAGCTATGAAAAGAGCCAATAACAGGATCAGTTATTTTTCATTTACGCAGGGCAGATCCAATCTGGAATCATGGCAACATTTTTATTTCAATATTGAGTTTAAACAATAAGAATAATTATATTTTTTTCAAATAAAAACGCTTTTAAAATGTGATTTAATACGTGTTCACTTATGCTTGCCAGCTTCCAAAATGTCATTTTTTATCATAAATGAATTAGAGCTGTGTTATTTTTAAAACAGAGTGAAAATTACTAAAGTGTGTTTTGGTGGATCAGTGTGTCTACTATATCACATATGTTACAATGGATTGCTTCCCTTTAAATATAATTTTTCTCTTAGTATTTAAGACAGTTCTTGAAGCACTTTAAAATTCAAGGTTTACGTTATGTCATCGTATGCCTTAAACAAATTTGATAAGACGGTGTTACAAAAATATTTTGAGAGAATCTTTTGTGAGGATTCACTGCAATATATACATTAAAACAATTTTGGTATAAAAGTAAACACTCCACATGTCATTCTAAAGGCTCAAACATGAAGTTCCCTACTGGTTTTAGGAATGGATGGAGAGTTGTTCCTGAATATCATAAGATTATAGGCAGAACTAGTACCTCAGCCAGAAGCAGCTACGTCACATACAAGATAGAGTACTGGGCCTGGAATCAGGAAGACTCATCTTCCCGAGTTCAAATCCATCCTCAAAAGCTTATTTGTTGCGTCACCCTAGGTAAACACTTAATCTTGTCATCTATCACCCTCCCCCGTTCTCTACTGGATTTTCTCATGTAGAAAATGGACATAAAGTCCAATTCTAGTATCCATTCATAGCACCTCTTCCAAGTTCTGTAATAAACAAACATAAAGCATGTCTGATACAAAGGATGATACTTTCTTATCAAAGACAAAGCCTGGACCTCTCACCACCCTTCCTGGGCCACATTCTATCCAATTTATTAGATAGTTCCTCATTTGCTGGCTTACCTTCTGGTACTATGCTTTTGATGCTTAGTGAGATGACATTCAAACAACAGATATTGTACTCATACTTGAAACATTTTTAGCTGGACAAAATCAGAGATTCTGCTTTTATCCTTAGGCTTCAGGAACTCAGAATTACCTTCATGTTCTGTGGACATGTTATTCTAGGACTATGAAATAGAAAAGTTATTGTTAGTTCATTTCATGGATTAGGTTTTATGCAAAACCATTCAATTGGTAGAAAAGAGACTAAAACTCAGGTTTTTTTGACTTTTCTTCTTTCTTCTATTATTCAGTGAAATTACTTTGTTTCTGAATTGATGGAAAAAACAGATATTATATCTTTGAGTACCAAAAAGAAATAACTCTTTGTACAAAACTAGAGCATCCTTAACCTAGGAAGACTGATTTGTGATCTGTCATTCTAGGACATTTTCATGTTGTTCAGCAGAAGCATTCCTGAGAATTTACATGCTTATAAATAGTTTGTGTTTTCTGAACAAAGAAAGAATATATTTTATAAAATTAAACAGTCTTTTATGTATATCTGAATTTCACATATTAATAGATTGTTTTCAGCATAAGGTTATATGGTGAAAAGAGCACTAGATTGAATCAGAAAGACTTGACTGTGATCCTGCCTCTGACAATATAGCCTCCTAACCATGAGCAAGTTACTTTGCTTCTCTAGGACTCAATTTCCTAAGCAACAATATTGGGATTAATGGTACTTCTGGCTCTTGTCTCTCAAGACTATTGAGGATCAACTAAGGTTATATAAAATGGTGCTTTGCATAATGTGAAGTATTACATAAATATCTGTACTTATTTATGTCATCATCAACAACATTATCAGGGAGATTACTTAGTGTGCGGTTTCAGGCCACAATCTGGAAACTGATGATAGCTCATCATTAAGAATATACTTCATGCCACCTTCCCTCCCCCAAAGCGGCATGCATAAAGAGCAACATTCTCTAGGTTCAAAAAGAGAGCTGTCCTAAAATTCTAAGGGATTCCATAATAGGATATCTTGTATAGTCAGTTGAGAAATTTATTTTTTTACATCTAGTAAGAAGGGAAAGAAGTGAGAATTTTATAACATCTATTATGTATGAGGCACTGTGGTGAGCATTTCATAAATGTTATCTCATTTGGTTCTCAAAACAACCCTGGGTAGTAGGTGCCACTGTTATCCCCATTTTATAATTAAGGAAAATGAAGCAGAAAGAAGTTAAGGGTCTTGCTTTGACTCATACAATTAGTAACTATGTAAAGAACAACTCAGGTCTTCTTGATTCCTTGTTTATCGCTCTATACATTATGATACCTAACCACTTTCTAATAAAAATAAAACCCTAAAAATGACAGAACTGATATAAATTTTTAGTTGATATAGACACCTGACCACAAATCTGTAACTTCCAAGAAAAAAAGTATTAATGTTCATAAACACCCAAAAAATTCACAGAGGTTAAATAAACAGCTAAGCGATAAAGAAAAAAGAAAATCTTTGACTAATAAGAAAATATTAAGTCAAATAAATTTTTAAAACATAAACACTTTTAAATTACAAAGTTGAAGGAAAAAACTGGCACAAAGCCATAGAAGATGAATCTCAGGTTGCAGCCATACAATTTCATCTAATTATCAGACTAGCTTCACAAATTGCAGCCATCAGAGTGTGGCTCTATTGTAGGAAGATTGAAGGACTGGAGTAGGTTTAAAATGTTGTGAGTGTCTTCTTAATGGCTCCATAGCTTTTAAAATACGTTAGTTTTCTAGAAGGTGATTATGGTTTGCGTTTTATGTGCCATTATGTCTAATTTGTTTTATGTTCCAGCAGAGAAAATTATTTTCCTCCCTCCAATTTATGTGACAAACACAAAAGAATAATCAAGTGAAACATACATGGATTTAATATGATCATATACAGCTTCACCATCTAAATATATACCTTTTCAGGGCAGGGTTAGTACAAATAATAACTGTGGATTTTAAATATATACAGTTCGCTCATGTCTAAAAACAGCCTTGAAAATCAATTGTCTAATTCAATAATAGTAGAAAGGAGACTTAAAAAAAATTAAATCCAGGGTAGTGGTAAGTTAAGAAAAAGTAAAACTGGATAACAACTGGAAAACAATGGCCTGAAGTGATAACTCTTTGTGTGGAGAATGTTAGGGACTTCCATACTACCTTATCAAACAAATTCCTATTCTGCAGATCCAAGTTTTGGTAATGAAGTTGCTATGGAATTTGTGAAGAGTAAATAGACAAATACCTAGCTGGAGAGTTAGGTGGAAGGGAAAAGCAGGACAATTGTGAAACAGTATGTAAAATAGATTCTTCCCCACATCTCCAACACGAGCCTCCCTTCATTTATAAGCTTTACACACAGCATTTTCTATTTAGATCTGGAAGGAAATTGAGAAGTCACTCATCCAGAGGTTCTCAACCTGTGAACTGTGGAATGACTGAGGGCCATAGATTTATTTCAAGCATATATACATACACACACACACACACATACATATATATATATACATACATACATATATATATACATATATATATATATATATAAATTAACAATCAATGCTCAATGCGCCTTATGTGTAGAACTATCACTGCATTCTAAATGTATATAGAGTTTGTTGTGATGAACAAAATCAAAAATGAATTGTAATGTGTTACTGAATGTTTTGTAGCTTTTTACAACCATTATCATGGGGAAGTTATAGAAACAATTTATAAATGAAAAAAATAGCCTGGTCACATGGTGGGAGTGACTTGGATTGTTTCAGTGCTGCACCATTATTCTCATGATGTCAAGACAAAGTGAGGAAGACCAGTAGTTTATTGGGTAGGGACTTACAGAAACCTGATAAGTGTTGATGAGAGTCACAGCACCTGGACAAAAATTGGTGGTATACATTTTGAACTTCTGAAAGGAATACTCATGTATATGATAACACATATCTAACTGAGTATTTATGTATTTGATTAATAATATTTTTGTGGCAAGAGGGGAAAGAAGCATTTTATAAATATTTTCCCACTTGATGCTATAAATAATCCTGCAAAGTATATTTGTTTCTGAAATTTATAAAGTTAATTCTTACCTGGGTGATCTTGAGCCTCAGTTTCCAAAAACTGTAAAATTGTAAAATTGACAAGATGTTTCCTAAGTGATTCTTTTCCAACTTGAAAATGCCTTTGATTCCATTATTCTGAGGTATTTGAAAAGTAGGCTTTGCTGTAAGACATTTTAAATAGATAATGGCAAAAAAAATGTACTAGAATTTTTATGAATATCTCCCTTTAATGGATTTCTAATTTAAGAAGAGAAAAATTTTACACTGTGCGTATTTGAGGTCCAGAAATCGAGTGATCATGGTCCATTGCTGTTCTTTTTAAATTAGTTTTTTTTCCCCTTCATTAATAACTTATCAATAATATATTGAACCTTTAACCGCTTATACAGTTTCTTACTTATTCATTTCTTTACTTTTGGTCATTGATTTCACTGTTTACATACAAGGAATTGATGGGCTGACATAAAAGTATAACAAGATATGCAATAATGCTTACTATCAAAAAGGACTTGTTACATTATTGGATGAATGGTGATATATACACTCATATTATCACGTTTTAGAAGTGTCAGTTTTAAGAAATTAGACTTTTGAGAAAGAGCTATGAAAACTGGGATGAAAATTCAATTAGAAATCTTTTTTTTTGAAAAAAAAGTTTCCCGTATTCTTTATAATGTTTGACTAAAATTTTCCATTTCATGAAAAACAAGGTTAGGATGTCTTTAAGCTACAATGATTTAATATTTTCCAATATGCAAGGTCAACAAATAGCAAGCAAGATGATGAAAGAACGAAGACAACATTTGTTATGAATCTGAAGTGCTGTTGGCTGCTACTACATTTTGTTTTCAAAAACAGGGATAGGTGTTTTCTTTTGTCCTATTGAGCTGGGGAAGAAGGAAAACTCACATTTGCATAGCATTTTCAAATATTTCTTTAAACATAACTATGAGATGGGTAGGATAATATTACTGAGCTAAGAAGCAAAGTGATCTTAGAAAAAAGCAAAAAAAAAAAAAAAAAAACAAAAACCCAAATGGATCTAATAAGGAAGGAAACTATGTCCTGCTAGAAGACACCACAGAAAATGAAGTAAACATATATAAGCACCAAGTGGTATAGCATCCAAACACTTGGAGGAGAAGTTAAGGGTGTTACAGGAAGACAACAGAACTATACAAGTGGGGAACCTCAACCTCCTTCTTTCTGAACTAGATGAATCTCAACTCAAAATAAACAAGAAAGAAGTTAAGTAGGTGAATAGAATTTTGGAAAAGTTAGATATAGTAGAAACCTGGAGAAAAATGAAAAGAGATAGAAAGGAATGTACCTTTTTTTCAGCAGTACAATGGCACACAAAAAGTGACCATGTATTACTACATAAAAACCTCACAATCCAATGCAGAAAGCCATACATATTAAATTCATCATTTTCAGATCATGATGCAATAAAAATTACATGAAATAAAGGCTCATTAAAAGATAGACTAAAATTAATTGAAAACTAAATAATCTAATCCTAAGGAATGAGTGTAACCGTTTCTATGAGTTGTTCTATAAATGATGTTCTCTTTTGTTTGTTTTGTTTTTCTTTCTCATGGTTTCTCCCATGCGTTCTAATTCTATACAACATGACTAATGTGAAAATATGCTTAATATAAATATGCGTGTAGAGTCTATAATGAATTACACACTTTCTTGAGGAGAGGAAAAGAGAGGGAGGTGGAGAAAATTTAAAACACATGGAAGTGAATGTTGTGTACTAAAAATAAATTAATTAAATTTGTAAAACAAAAAAAAAAGAAGTAAAGCAAGTTATTTGAAATAATAATCCTTTTAAATATACAAGGTGGTGCTTAAAAAAAGATCTTTAGATTCCAAAAGCTTATCTTGTATTATGCCGTGGAAAAAACATTGCAATGATATTGCATATGATGAAGAACTTTTAATTGGAGCTGCTTAATAAAAAACCTTAAAAAAAGTTAGCCACAATTAAGTAGCATACATACACTGCAAAATCGTTTCCTATGAATCACATGGAGGAAATTTTCTAATTTACAGAAGATAGCCTCTATGTGTAGATATGAGATTTTTTTTGTGGTACAATGTGCATCAATACTAGAATGCTGATGGAACAGAAAATAAAATGGGATAGCAATATTTGTATTCTGAATTCTTGACTTCTAGGAAGAACCAGAAAGTGACACTAGGTCATTGGAAAACATTATGACCTTCGATATGCGATCTGACTTTTGATGTGGAACACGTCTCTAAATTCACACCAGAAAATTATAAGGAAATGCTTTTCTCTTTTCTTTTCTCAGTTTCTAAAAGGGAGATAGATATTTTGCTGGATATAAGTTGATCTGAGTGGGGTCTATTCTTCGGCTTAATGACTTGGCATGTAATATTTTGGGGGAATAGGGAGAATGGAAGAGGTAGTTTTTTTTTTTTCATTACGGCCACCACATTTTATTTTTTCCTGTTATTTCTATTTATTTATTGCAGCTGTTCCTGGTTCTACCAGAATATCTCTCTAAGGGGTTCCTTGTTCTTTTCAAAATAATATTTTCTTTTTCCTTAATTACATGTTAAAACAATTTTGAACAATTTTAAAATCTTAAGTTCAAAATTATATTCCCCTTTCTCTCCCTTACCCCTTCCTCTAGACAGTAAGCCATCCGATATAGGTTATTCATGTGCAATCATGTAAAAATGTCCACACTTGTCATTTTGTTCAAGATGACTTGAAGAAGGAAGAAATAAAGAAAGGAAGGAAGGAAGGAAGAAAGACAGGAAGACAGAAAGAAAGAAAAAAGAAAGGAAGGAAGAAGGGAAGAAAGGAAGAAGGGGGAAAAGAAGGAAGGAAGGAATAAAAAGAAAAAGAAAGAAAGAAGGAAGAAAGGAATGAAGGAAGAAAGGAATGAAGAAAGAAAGAAAGAAGGAAAGAAAGAAAGAGAAAGAAATAAAAATGAAAGCAACATGCTTCAGTATCTATTCAGACAATATCAGTTCTTTCTCTGGAAGCAGATAGCAAGTGCCATTATGAGTCCTTTGAGATTACATGGCTTAGAATTTTAAAGATTCTATGCATCTAGACCTAAAGAAAATATTTTGGAACTTTGGAAAGGCAAATATTCTCTGTCAATCTGTTTTGTAAGATTCTGTATTAGAATCAAATTTCCCAGAGATAGAGGGTTTTTTAATTAGGTCACCACATTTGTTTTTGAGCTAGTATTTCCTGAACACAGATGATGAAAATTTTTGTCTTAAATATCCCAACCCCCTACAACTCATTACATAAATTTAAAAAAAAAAACACTTCAAAAGTAATCCTTTATTGCATATCTACATAGGCTGATAAAACAGATTCTCACATTAACCATCAACCCCTTGCCCCTTCACTCCTGTCCCCCCCCCCCCATTAGACTATTAAAGCTCCTTAAGGGCAGGGACTATCTTTTGCCATCTTTTGTATTCCTACAGAGTAATACAGTGCCTGATAACATACTAGGTACATAAGAAATTACATTTATTGATTAAAGGAGAGATTTATGTGTGATTTGACAGGGAAAATTAATCTAAATCAATTATTTACAACCTCTACAATTTCTCTATTCACTGGAAAATTCTGTGCAGAATCGCAGCAGTTGTCCCATTAAAGATTTTAAAGTTCCCTTCCTAGATTTCTATAAACATTTTTCATAATCATTAATTAAAATGCTATTTTAATTCAACATCGTTTAGTCCTATTTTCTTGTTAGGATCTTTTATTTCTTTATTGGATACTTCTTCAGTCTTCTGCTGCATATCAAAACCTGGATCTCTTCAGTCAACAGAAAGTTACTAAACACTGTTTGTTGGGCACTTTTCTAAGTGCTATCGATTCAAATAAAGACAGATTTCTGCCCTTTTCCTCAAACAATATGGAAAACACAGCAAGTAAATAATTTATACACCCACATACACACATGCATACACAAACACACATGCCTGGAAAGTTGTTGTTCACCCTTCCTTCTTGAAGAGAACCAGTGACCACATGAGGTAATGTAATAACTTGTGCCAAAACTGGATTTAAGTGAGGCAGAGTTGTGCAAAGGCATCAGCCTCACTACCTCTTCCAGAGTCACAAAAGTCCAGTGGCAAGAGAATTATCAGGACTTCACCTCAGTGGGAAAGTACTAGCATTTTGTGTACAGGGTACACCTTACAAGGTAAGGGCTTTTGAAGTAGATAATATTTGAGTCTTGCAATAAACAAAGGAAGTTGTACAGAATAGATGAGGAAGGAAAGAATTTCAAACATGAGGATAGGCAGGACACAGGCATATACTGAAGAGATAGAATGTCATGTTCAAGCAACAGTAATTAAGGCAGTGTAACTAGGTCATAGAGAGTATGGAGAGAAGTAAATATAAGTCTAGAAAGATAAGAAGACAGATTTTAAAGGGCTTTACTTTCCAAAGAACTCTATATTTGATCTTGGACACTTAGAGTTTATTCAGTGCGTGAAAGGCCAGGGGGTGGGAAAGAGATATTTTGGGGAGTGGATGATATGCTCTGATATTTACTTTGAGAAAATCTCTTTGGAAGTTTGGTAGGGGTTAGATTGAGGTAGGGAAATTCTTGAAGTAAGGAGACCAATTAGAAAGCTTTTGATTTCAGGAAAGGTGGTAAGGTTGTATAATAGGTTGGTGGCTGCATGAGTGAACCTATTCATCCTCATCACTCCATTTCCATTGCTATTCTTTTAGGTCAGCCTCAGCTCACATTATTCTCTTGTATACACTGTCATTTACAATCTAATTCTGCTACTATTCTTTTCCAGTTCCTCAAACGTAATTCAAACCTTTGTATGCTTTATCAATTTATTACACCATCCCTAACTTGTGCTTGCATCATCTATAGTTTTCAAAATCCTTATCTTAGGTAGTAGTGTTATATAGTAGAAAGAATTCTAGATTTGGAACGGAAGAGGTATATTTCAGTGCTAACTCTAAAACTCACTAAATTTATGACCAATCACTTTTCTTTAAACACAAGACTTCTTGTCTTTAAAATGAAGGGTTTTAACTAGACAACCTCTACGATCTCTTAAAGCAATAAATTTTACTTCAAGGTGCAGCTTGTGTGTCAGCTTCCTTCTAGATTTTGAGTCAAGGAAGAATTCAACTTAAATCCTCTGTCAGACATTTATAAGCTTTGTAAAACCTTTCTGAGGCTGTTTTTCATCTTTAAAATGAGAAAAATAATAGCACCTACTTCACATTATTGTGAAGACTGAGTAAGATTAGTTAGCTGATAGATATGTAGATACATAGCTACATAAATAAAAAATGTTTTACAACTCACAAGGAACTACATAAAAGATGTTATTGTTGTTTTTATTAGTAACCTTATATTCCTGAAGGATTAGCTTATATCCCGAATTGTTAATGCTTTCTCTTGCCTCAGATTACCTTGTCCTTATTTAATTGGATATATATTTTATTCCCTATAATAGAATGTCAGACTTTTTTTAGGTATGAGGCAGAAATTATTTTCTTTGAGAGTAAAGCCAAGATAGTGGAGTAAAAGCAGGAACTTCTTCATTTCTCCCCCCAAATCCCTCCAAAAACCTGTAAACTATGACTGTAAACAATTTCTAGAGCTACAGAACCCACAAAATGACAGAATGAAATGAATTTCCAGCCCAAGACAACCTAAAATGGGGACGGGAAGGATACGTTGCACCAGTTTTGGAGTGGACCACAGTCTGGCTTAGGCTGTACTAAAACATGCAGGGCTAGCATCCTCAGGGGAGTGAATCACTGGCAGCTATGGCAGTTCCCAGATTTCTCAACCCACAAACATCAAAGATACCATAGAAGGTAGTGGTAAAAGTCTGTGGCACCTGGTTGAAAGAGGAGCATAGTCTGTGTGGTCTGGTTCAGCCACAGGATGGGAGAGGTGGCAGCTGTGGTGGCAGTAGCAACAGTAGCTTCAGCAGAGACAGCTTCCAGAGCTCTGGGCACTCAGAGAGTGGGGAATTGAGTGGCTGATACAAAACCCCTGAAGCCTGGGAGAGTACACCCACCCCTATCCTCACCCTACTGGAAGCAGAGTCCTACCTTCACAAAGGGTTATAAAGTCAAGTACTTGGCTGGGAAGATCAGCATACAGTGGAAAAACCCAGACTAGAGAAAAAAAGGATCAAAACTTGCAACCAAAAGAAGACAACAAGGTCAAAATCACAAGACTCCAAGAAAATATGCATTGTTTGCAAGTCATGGAAGACCTCGAAAAGGATTTTGAAAATCAAATAAGAGAAGCAGAGGAAAAATTGGGAAGAGAATGAAAGTGATGCAAGAAAATAATGAAAAATAAATCAAGACCTTGCTAAGGAGACCACAAAAATGCTGGAGAAAATAATGCCTTAAAAACACACTAACCCAAATGGCAAAAGAGGTCCAAAAAGCCAATGGGGAGAACAATACCTTAAAAAGCCAAAAAAATGTCCAAATGGTACAGGAATTTTAAAAGCTTACTGAAGAACATAATTTCTTAAAAATTAGAATGGAACAAATGGAAACTGATGATTTTATGAGAAATAAAGAAACTATAAAACAGAACCAAAGGGATGAAAAAAAAAAAAAGACAATGTGAAATATCTCATTGAAAAAACCACTAGGGAGGCGGAGCCAAGATGGCGGAGTAGAAAGACGCACATAAACTAGCTCTGAACCCACAACCCACAGAATATCTGTAAAAAAGACCCCCAGCGAATTCTGGAGCCACAGAAGCCACAGAACAGCAGAGCGGATGAGATTTCTGTTCCAGAGAGCCTGCAAACCTCTCACAAAAGCTCTGTTGTGCTGCGGACTTGGAGTCGAGCCCAGCACTGCCATGGCTGCGAGGCACTGAGAGGAGAAGATCCGAGCAGGCTTCAGGGACAGAATTTCCAGTAGCAGCGCCCGTGGGTCCCTCCACCCATAGGTGACGGGGATTGGTGAAAGGGTCTCTTTGGCGGGTCGAGAGGGGAGTAGTGTGACCCCATGACTCAGGCCACCTCGGGAGGCAGCAGCAGAGGCACGAGGAGACCAGGGCTCCCCAAGCAGGCAGGAGCTTGGATCCATTGTTGAAGGTCTCTGCATAAACCCCTGAGGGAACTGAGCCCTTGAGGTGGCCCTGCCCCACCTGAGCCCCTGAACTTGATCTCACACTGAATAGGAGCCCCGCCCCCGCCAAAAGCCCTGAGGCTGGGAAGCAGCATTTGAATCTCAGACCCCAAGTGCTGGCTGGGTGGATCTGCAGATGAAGTGGATGTGAAGAGAATATTCAGAAGTCAAGTCATTGGCTGGGAAAATGTCCAGAAAAGGGAAAAGAAATAAGACTAGAGAAGGTTACTTTCTTGGTGAACAGGCATTTCCTCCCTTCTTTTCTGGTGAGGAAGAACAATGCTTACCATCAGGCAAAGACACAGAAGTCAAGGCTTCTGTATCCCAGCCCACTCAGTGGGCTCAGGCCATGGAAGAGCTCAAAAAGAATATTGAAAATCAAGTTAGAGAGGTGGAGGAAAAGCTGGGAAGAGCAATGAGAGACATGCAAGCGAAGTATGAACAGCAGGTCAACACCCTGCTAAAGGAGACCAAAAAAAATGCGGAAGAAAATAACACCTTGAAAAATAGGCTAACTCAATTGGCAAAAGAGGTTCAAAAAGCCAGTGAGGAGAAGAATGCTTTCAAAAGCAGAATTAGCCAAATGGAAAAGGACGTTCAAAAGCTCACTGAACAAAATAGTTCTTTCAAAATTAGAATGGAACAGACGGAGGCTAATGACTTTAGGGGAAACCAAGAAATCACAAAATAAAACCAAAAGAATGAAGAAATGGAAGATAATGTGAAATATCTCACTGGAAAAGCAACTGACCTAGAAAATAGATCCAGGAGAGACAATTTAAAAATTATGGGACTACCTGAAAGCCATGATCAGAAAAAGAGCCTAGACATCACCTTTCACTAAATTATCAAGGAAAACTGCCCTGAGATTCTAGAACTAGAGAGCAAAATAAATATTCAAGGAATCCACAGAACACTGCCTGAAAGAGATCCAAAAAGAGAGCCTCCTAGGAACATTGTGGCCAAATTTCAGAGTTCCCAGATCAAGGAGAAAATATTTCAAGCAGCTAGAAAGAAACAATTCAAGTATTGTGGAAATACAATCAGGATAACACAAGATCTAGCAGCCTCTACATTAAGGGATCGAAGGGCATGGAATAGGATATTCCAGAAGTCAAAGGAACTAGGACTAAAACCAAGAATCACCTACCCAGCAAAACTGAGTATAATACTTCAGGGGAAAAATTGGTCTTTCAGTGAAATAGAGGACTTTTAAACATTCTTGATGAAAAGACCAGAGCTGAAAAAAAAATTTGACTTTCAAACACAAGAATGAAGAGAAGCATGAAAAGGTAAACAGCAAAGAGAAGTCATAAGGGACTTACTAAAGTTGAACTGTTTACATTCCTACATGGAAAGACAATATTTGTAACTCTTGAAACTTTTCAGTATCTGGGTACTGGGTGGGATTACACACACACACATGCACATGCACACATTCATAGAGACAGAGTGAATTGAAGAGGATGGGATCATATCTTAAAAAGATGAAATCAAGCAGTGAGAGAGAAATATATTGGGAGGAGAAAGGGAGAAATGGAATGGGGAAAATTATCTCTCATAAAAGAGGCAAGCAAAAGACTTATTAGTGGAGCGATAAAGAGGGGAGGTGAGAGAAAAACATGAAGGTTACTCTCATCACATTCCACTAAAGGAAGGAATAAAATGCACACTCATTTTGGTATGAAAACTTATCTTACAATACAGGAAAGTGGGGGATAAGGGGATAAGCAGGGTTGGGGGGATGATGGAAGGGAGGGCATGGGGAGGATGGAGCAATTTGAGGTCGACACTCATGGGGAAGGACAGTATCAAAAGAGAGAATAGAAGTAATGGGGGACAGGATAGGATGGAAGGAAGTATAGTTAGTCTTATACAACACGACTGTTATGGAAGTCATTTGCAAAACTACACAGATTTGGCCTATATTGAATTTCTTGCCTTCCAAAGGGAAGGGGTGGGGAGGGAGGGAGGTAAAGAAGTTGGAACTTACAGTTTTAGGAACAACTGTCAAGTACTGTTCTTTCCACTAGGAAATAAGAAATACAGGTAAAGGGGTATAGAAAGTTATCTGGCCCTACATGACAAAAGAGAAGATGGAGACAAGGGCAGAGAGGGATAATAGAAAAGAGAGCAGAGTGGTGATAGGGGCAATGAGAATGCTTTGTGTTTTGGGGTGGGAGAAGGGGACAAAAGGGGAGACAATTTGGAACCCAAAATTTT
Organism: Notamacropus eugenii; assembly: GCF_028372415.1. Lineage (NCBI taxonomy): Eukaryota > Metazoa > Chordata > Mammalia > Diprotodontia > Macropodidae > Notamacropus > Notamacropus eugenii. The sequence goes on along the minus strand of NC_092872.1, from coordinate 121,741,618 downwards.
GTTAAAATGAATGTTAAAATTTAAATAATTAAAAAAAAAGAAAATGAGCAAAGATGACAAAGACAAAAATTATACCCAGTGTTATGGGAAGATAGGTAACATTAGGACAGTGTTGGTAAAGCTATGAGAGGAGCCAGATGCTCTGGGTGAGAACTTGAAATTATATAACACAAGTGCCTTTGGTCCCATGGTCCAACTGTGAGCCACGTATGCCAAGAGCTCAAAGTTTCAATGTATACCAAAATTAATTTATAGCAGCAATTCTTTTGTCACCAAACTGGAAACAATATGGGTATGGTTAAAAAAAAACTGTAGGATAGGAATGTAATGAAATACTGCTGTATGATAATAAAGGAGAATTCAAAGAAAAAAAAAGGAAAAACCACTGACCTGGAAAATAAATCCAGGAGAGATAAGATAAAAATTATTGGACTACCTGCACACTAGGATTAAAAAAAAAGTCTAGATATCAACTTTCAAAAATTATCAAGGAAAACTGTCTTGATAGTCTAGAACCAGAGGATAAAATAAAAATGGAAAGAATGCGCTGATCACCTCTTGAAAGAAATCCCCAAAGGAAATTTTCTGGGAATACTGTAGCCAAATTCCAGAGTTCCTAGGTCAATGAAAAAATATTGTAAGCAGACAGAGAGAAACAACTGCAGTATTGTGGAAATGTAATCAGTGTAACACAAGATCTAGCAGCTTCTCCATTAAACAACAGGAGGCCTTTGAATATTCTGGAGGTCAGAGGAGCTAGGATTAAAAGCAAGAACCACCTACCTAGAAAAACTGAGTATAATCCTTCAAGATAAAACATTGACATTCAATGAAATGGAAGACTTTCAAGGATTCTTGATGAAAATATCTGAGCATTGTAGAAAATTTGACTTTCAAATACAATAATCAAGAGAAGCTTGAAAAGGTAAGTAAGAAAAAGAAATCATAAGGGACTTATTAAAGTTGAAACATTTAAAATTCTACATGGAAAAATTATATTCATAATTGACCTTTCTCACTATTAGGGTAGTTAGAGAAAATATAGCTAGCTGCATAGACCAATAGATAGATGGATACATGGATGGACTGACGGACAGACAGACAGATAGATTAGACAGATAGATAGATAGATGATAGATAGATAGATAGATAGATAGATAGATAGATAGATAGATAGATAGATAGATAGATAGGTAGATAGATAGATAAATAGATAGATAGATAGATAGATAGATAGATAGATAGATAGATAGATAGATAGATAGATAGATAGATAGATAGACAGACAGACAGACAGACAGACCTAGATGAATGGGCACAGGGTTAGTTAAACATAGTGATGATATCTAAAACATTATATGAAGGAGTGAAAGAGAAGTATATTGGAATTATTGGAAATGGAGAAATGGGATGGGGTAAACTATGTCACATAAAAGACTATGTCACATAAAAGAGGCAAGAAAACGATTTCACAATGAAAGAGAAGAGGTGAGAAGTGAGAGGGAATGAGCGAACATTACTCTCATTAGATTTGGCTTGGTGAGAGAATAAGATACACACTCAATTCGTTATCTTATCCTATAGGAAAGTAAACGGGGAACAGATAAAGGGGAGAATGGTAGGAGGGTAGTTTGGGGCAGGAAGTATTCAGAAGTAAATACTTTTGAAAAGGGACAGTAAAGAAATATAGTTAGTTTTTCACAACATGGCCATTATAGAAGTGTTTTCTATAATTATACATGTATAACCTATGCTGAATTGCTTCCCTCCTTGATGAGGGTGGGTGGGGAGGAAAGAAGGGAGACAATTAAGAATTCAAAGCCTTAAAAACAGATAATAAAAATTGTTTGTACATGCAACTGGGTAATAAGATATACAGGCAGCCCAGTATAGAATTCAACATTGCCCTACAAGAAAGCAAGAGGCAAGGTGATGGGGGGGTGGGGTTAGTGATACAAGGGAGGGCATATTGGCGAAAGAGGTAATCAGAATGCATGCCTTCTTGGAGTAGGGGAAGGGGAAAGATGGGGAAACCTTTGAAACTTAAAATCTTGTGCAAATGAATGTTGAATAAAACTAAAAATAAATTATTTTACTAATTTTATTTTGCTTTTGTGAACCAAGTACCTAGTGCACTGACTTTCACACAACTGACACTTTACAAGTGTCTTTTTAATTGGATTGATTAGATCTCATGACACTAGAAGTACAGAGTAATAATACTGATATGTATATAGTGCCTACTGTGTGCCAGTCATTGGCCTAAGCACTTTACAAATATCTTATTTGAGCCTCAAAACAACTCTGGGAGGTAGGTGTCATTATTATTCCCATCTCACAGATGAAGAAACTGAGGCAAACAGGAATTAAATAACTTTCCCAGGATCATGAAACAAGTATCTGAGGTAAAATTTGTATTAAGAAATTCCTGAATCCAGGAATCATATTCTGTCCACTGCACTACCTCGCTGCACCCAGAGCATTCACTACACTTAGCAATTTTTATTTTCTTTAATATCCTGATTTATATTATTAAGGAAGTCTGACAATTCTTCTTTGTATACACCATAGTGGCTGTAAATAAAAGAACTGCAGATTACAGGATTCCAAAGAATGATAGTGTAACAAATTAATCAGAGTGTATAAATTCCATTAGGATAAATTCACACAGTCTATACCTATGCCTCCCCAAATAGCTCATTTGAAAGTGTATTCCATTGAATTAACTGGTAATCTTGGTGAAATTTAGACGGAGACTAAGTTACTTATTGGGTTAGTTCAAATCAGTTACTGAACTTCTTTCGGCCTGTGTAAAATTGTCCTTGCTTTATAAAAGATGTGGGAGGTTGAGGAGGAAAGGGGTTGTGCCATTTCCAATAGAAGAAAAAATTCACAAAAGTAAGACCAAATTATACTATAATTACAGAAATGCTAATGATTATTCTTCAGGAGAATTAGGATTATTTTATGGGTAAATGCATAAAGAACATATTTCAGTAGACAGAACGCCAGGCAATTTTCAATTTGCAACATAGTGTAAGCAATTCATCAACACTGGATTAATTTGCATTATCTCTGTGGTGATTAAGAAAGGTGTTAAAATAATCAAATACAAGTTTTAAGTTGTGAAGTATTTCTACTAAGGAACAGCTTTAAACTCTATTGGGGTTGTACCAAAAGTCTTAGAGCAGTTTTAAACTTTAGTCACTTCAGAATGTTATAGAAATACATACTGTGGAAGATTGAATTATTTAAAAAATTGCAAGAAAATTGATAATCCTTTGGTCACTTTCATAAAAAGAAGTAAGAAAGGAGAAAAATATTACTATTTTCAAAAATAAAAATGGTGAATTCACTACCTATAAAGAAGAAATTTAAAGAATAATTAGAAATCACTTTGCCCAACTGTATGATCATGAATTTGACAATTTAAATGAACGGGATGAATATTTAAAGCAGATATAAATTGCCCAGATTTACAGAAAATGAAGAAAAATACTTGACCTCATCTCATAAAAAAACATTGAGCAAACCATCAACGAACTCCTTATGAAAATATCTCCAGTATTAGATGGATTTACAAGTAAATTCAATCCAACATGCATAAAACACTTAATTCCAATACTATATGGACCAATTAGGAAAATTGGAAAAGCAGGAATCATATCCAATTATTTTTATGATAAAAATATTGTCCTGATAACGAAACTGAGAAGAGTCAAAACAGAGGAAGAAAATTACAGACCAGTTACCCTAATGATTGTAGGTGCAAAACTTTTAATAAGATATTAGAAACAGATTACAGCCAATTAGCAAGAGAGTAATACACTACTATGTGTAGGATTTACACCAAGAATTCAAGGCAGGTTCAGTATTCGGAAAGCTATCAGCACGAATGATTGTATCAACAACAAAACAGAAACCATGTGATTATCCAACAGGTGCAGACAAAACATTTGACAAAATTCAAAGTCAATTCCTATTGAAAACACTGGAGAACATTGGAATAAATGGAACCTTCATCAAAAAAATAAGATATATCTACCTAAAACTATCACTAAGCAATATATGTAATAGGGACAAGCTAGATGCATTTCCTATAAGATCAAGGGTGAAACAAGCATGTCCATTATCACCACTGTTATTCAATATGGTACTAGAAGTGTTAGCTTTGGCAATAAGAGAAGAAGAAAAGAAATAAAATAAACTGGAAAAGGCAAACAAGAAACTAAATTATCACTCTTTGCAGAAAATATGATGATATACTCAGAGAATCCTAGAGAATCAAGCAAAAACTTACTTGAAATAATAAACAATTTTGGCAAAGTTATGGGATACAAAATAAACTCACAAAAATTATCTGCATTGCTAAATATTATTAACAAAGTTCAACAACAAGAGATAAAAAGAAAAATTCCATGTAAAGTTACAATAGCCAATATAAAATACTTCGAAGTCTAGCTGCCAAACGAACTCAGACATTATGTCAACAAAATTACAAAACACTTTCCCCACAAATAAAATAAAATCAGAATGTTTTGAAAAACGTCATTTGCTCATGTGTAGAACGAGCTATTAAATTAATTTACTTAATCAGTTCCATAAAAGTCATACTATCAAAAAATTATTTTCTAGAGCTAGAAAAAATAAAATCAAAATCCATCTGGAAGAGCTAAAGTTTCAGAATTTCCAGGGAATTAATGAAAAGAGATGCTAGGGAAGTTGGCCTAGCCATACCAGATTTCAGATTGTATTATAAAGGAGCAATTATCAAAACCATTTTATACTGGCTAAGAAATAGAAGGGTACATCAGTGAAACAGGATAGGTTAAAAGAAACAATAGTCAGTGAACATAGCAGGCTACTTTTTGATAAAACCCAGGACCCTGACTTTTGGGATAAGAACTCACTCTTTGATAAAAACTGCTGTGAAAACTGGAAAATGGTGTGGCAGAAACAGGACATAGACCAATACCTGACAACGAATACCAGAATAAAGTGGAAGTGGCTACATGATTTTGGTATAAAGGCTACAAACAAATTACAGGATCAAAGAATAGTTCACTAGTTAGATTTTTGGAGAATGGCGAAATTTCTGACCAAACTAGAGATAGAGAACATTATGAAATGCAAAATGGAAACTTTTGATTACATCAAATTGAGAAGTTTTTGCACAAACAGACCAAATGCAACCAAGATTAGGAGGAAAGTTGAAAATTGGCAAAGAGTTTTTACATTTCATGTCTCTGATACAGCTGTCATTTCTAAAACATTTAGGGAATTAATTCAAGAAGAATACAAGCTATTCCACAGTTGATAAATGGTCAAAGATATGAAAAGTCAGTTTTCAGAGGAAGAAATCAAACTTGTCTATAGTCACATAGAGAAGATGCTTGAAATCACTATTGATTAGACAGATGCAAATCACAATAACTGAGTTACCATCTTCTACCTATCAGATTTGACTAACACAACAGAACAGGAAGATGATAAATGTTGGAGAAGATGTGGGAGATTTGGAACACTAATTCATTGAGGGTGCACCTGTGAGCTGATCCAACCATTCTTGAGAACAATTTGAAATTATGCCCAAAGGGTTATAAAAATATGCATATCATTTGACCCAGTAATATGAGTTCTAGAGCTGTATGCTAAAGAGATCATAAAAAATGGGAAAAGCACCCATATGTACAAAATATTTATAGCAGCTCTGTGGTGGCTAAGAACTGGAAACCAAGGAAGTACCCACCAACTGGTGAATAGGTAAACAAGCTGCTGTATATGAATACAATGGAATACTATTTTGCTGTAAGAAATGTTGAACAGGAAGACTTCAGCAAAACCTTGATAGTCTTATATTAACTGATGCTGAATGAAATAAGCAGAAGTACGAGAACATTATACACACTAATAGTTACAGTGTGTGAGGACTCTTAATAATAGATTTTGCCCTTCACAGCAACTCAAGGACATAAAAGATTTCCAAAAGACTCTGGAAGAAAAATGCCATCCATATCCAGAGAAAGAAAGATAGAGGTGAGACTGCAAATAAAACATACTGTTTTCTATTTTGTTGTGTTTTGTTTGGTTTTGGTTTTTATCATGGTGTATCCCATTCATTTAAAGTCTTCTATGCAACATAACTAATATGAAAGTGTTTAATAAGAATGTATGTGTAGAACCCAAAAAAGAAAATGGTTTCACGAAATTATACAACTTTAAATCGTAAAGAATTTCTTTGAAATATAATGCTACCCATATCATAAAAGTAGCATGGTCAGTAATATTCGTCCTTTCTCTGCTTGAAGACCTTTACTAAGGAACCCACTAAGTCTGAGGTAGTCCATTTCATATTTTAACAGTAGTTCTAATTATTAGAAGTTCTCTTGACATCAGCTAAATTTGTCTACAACTTCTGCCCATTTTTCTTGTTTTTGCCCTCTGATTCCCAGAATAGCAGATTGAAATCCTCTTCCATTTGTAGCTCATTTAATAATTGTTAGTTAAACTAAAAACTATTGTAAAACTATCATGTCTCCCAAAATCTTCTTTTCAGGATAAATCTCCTTAGTCACTACAACAAATTTTCATAGACTGCAAACCTAATCCTAATTTACCTCTGCTTGTTCTCCAGTTTTGAATATCTATTTTAAATTGTTGTGTCCCCAGTAGAACACAATGCACATGTTGGGTTTTTGAAAAAGAGAGAGTAAGAAGTATTTTCACCCTATTATTCTTGGAAATCACGGCTCTTCAGAAGGCTATGATGTCATCATTTTTGGCTATTGTATCAAATTGTTGATCCTCCTGCTAAAATTTCTAGATCATCAAATAAGCTGCTACATTTACCATACAACCTCTGTCCAGACCACTCACACTAATAATAACAATTACATTTATATAGTTCTTACTATTGGTCTCAATAAGATGCTTAAGTCTTTCACAACTATTATCTCACATCTGATTCTCACAACAAACATTGAAGGTAGATGCTATTATTTTCTAGATGCTATTCATTTCATATATAAAGATAAAGATAAAAATAAAGATTAAATGTCTTGCTCAAGGTCCCACAGCTTGTAAATATCTAAAGCAGGATTTGAACTTGGGTTTTATAGACAATAAGGGCAGTTTTCCATTTATTGTGAGACCTACCTGGTGTATCACATATACTGTTCAATCCCAGAATACAAAATAGAAATGACTACATACAAAATAAGAACCCACAAAACAATTATTTAAATTATGGAATAAAATAAAATCAACCAAAACACAAAATGAATAAATAAATAAATAAATAATGGTGATGCAATAAGCAATAAATGCAAAACTGACTCAAAAAATAGAGACAAAAATCAAAGTAGGGGGCAGACCTAAGATGTAGGAGTATAAGCAGAGACATGTTAGACGTCTCTCTGCATGCCCAGTCGAATACCTGTAAAAACCACTTCAAACAAATTCTGGAGCTACAGAAACCATAGAATGACAGAGTGAAGCAAATCTCTAGCGCAGGACAGCCTGGATGGTTGATAGGAAGCGTCTATTTCATCACACAAAGAGCAGAGTTCAAATTAGTATGAACCATTCCAACACAAATGGGACCTGAGCAGGTCCCATCCACAACTTAAATTGTATTTTAAGGCAGCAATCATCAAACCCATCTGGCACTGGCTAAGAAATAAAATCGTGGATCAGTGGAATAGGGTAGGTACACAAAGCACAAGATTCAATGACTATAAAAAGTCACTCTTTCATAAATCCAAACACTCCAGCTTCTTGGATAAGAACTTAATATTATTTTTTTTAAATCTGCTGAGAAAGCTAGAAAATAGTGTCTCAGAAACTAAACATAGACCAATCTAAGTGTATACCAAGATAAGGTAAAAATGGGTACATGATTTAGACATAAAGAGCAAAGATAAAAGAAAATTGGGACAAAAGGAGGGGTGAAGCCAAGATGGCAAAGAAAAAGCAGGGATTCACCTGATTTCTCCCACTAACTCCCTCAAATATCTCTAAAAAGTGAAACTCAACAAATTTTACAATGGAAGAATTCACAGAGACAGAGTGTGGCAGATTTCAAGTCCAAGACACCCTAGAAGGCTGACAGGACAGATCTTTTGAAGCAGGCTGGGTGAGGAGCACAGCTAGTGTGTGAACTGCATCAGCCCAGACTCAAAGACAGTAAAGTGACAGCAGACCCCTGTAGACTCTATCATCAGCAGCTGTGGGGATTCCTAGACTGCTCGGTGTAAAAGAGCCATCTTTTGGAACTGGATGAGAGAGAAGTGCAGTCATGCAAAAGGCCTGCGACAGTGGCAGGAGCTACTATCAGCTTACAGATTGAATGTTTGCAAGTCAGCTATTTAAACATCCTACAGCAAAGATGGCAGAGTAAACAGTGACTTTCACCCTCACATGTTGATTTGAAAAACCCAAAGAATATTGTCCCATGAAGAACCCTGAAATGGAGGAGCCAGAAAAAAGGGTACACCAGTCTTTAAGCTCCAGAGGTTAGTGGAATTAATGGAAAATATCCCTCTTTCTATAGCTGATGAGGACTAGTACAGTATAGGAGATATCTAAGCAAGTGAGCAGCAAACCCCATTTCAGTGGAACAATAGGAGACCTTGAGCTCCAGGAGGATGGGTATTCCTTCTCAGAGCCAAGAGACTCTGGAGACACCATCATAGAAGGGCATCCACTAGAAACAGAACCCACCCAGCCTCTAGACAGCCCTGGAAGAGGAAGAGACCTCCAGTGACCAGAGCACCCATCACCGACACCTAATCCTGCAAACTTTAGTAAAACATAGGGGAAATGCAGAAAGTCTGGACCAGGCATCAGTGCACAGCAGCCAGTTCCAGACCTGGTAAGTTACAACACTGTATTGCTTCCAGCTTCCAAAACCTGAGGCCACAGCACATAAAACCAGTAACCAGGCCCCTAGCCCCCAGCACAAGTAATATGGGACACAGCCTACTCTTCGCAGATGCAGAGATCAACTTTAAAAACCAGGAAAAAGGCAATCACCTTGAGCAAGAAGCAAATTAGAAAAGCAAAGACCAGAGAGCAAAGATAAGAATCTTATTATGGGGACAGGGTAGATCAAAATATGAATTCAGAAACTGATAGTATTAATACTACATCCACATCTGAAATGTGAAAAGGGGATATAAACAGGTCTCAAGTCCAAAAAAAGCATTATTGTAAGAGCTCAAGAAGGATTTTAAAAAGTCAAATTAGAGAGGTAAGAGAAAAATCTATCAATTCTTTAAAAATACAATTGACAAAATGGGAGAAAAATCATTTAAAAAAACACAATTCCTTGAAAACTGTAATTGGTCAAATGGACAAAAAGATATGAAACCTAATTGGAAAAAGTGTCTCCTTCAAAAGTAAAACATTAGCCAAAAGGATAAAGAGGTACAGAAGCAAACTGAAGAAAGCAATTTGTTAAAAATTATAATTGGACAAGTAGAAGCTAATGACTCTATTGAGGCATCAAGAATCAGTCAAAAAATCTAAAGAATGATAAAAATAGAAGAAAATTGGAAAAAAAACTGGAAAAACAATTAACCTGCAGGTTAAATTAAATAGATTCAGGAGAGATAATCTAGGAATTATTGGTCTACCAGAAAGTCATGATGAAAAAAAAAAAAGAGTCTGGACGGTATGTTCCAAAAAATCATCCAGAAAAACTGCACCAAGTTTTTAAAACCAGAGGGTAAAATAGCGTAAAAGCAAGCACTCTAACATACACAGGAAGGCCAGCTATCACTGGTCCTTTGATTTGCTTTTCTGAAAGAAAAGTAACTTTGGAGGGGGGTGGATCAGCAATCACTTTAATCAAGCACAGATTTCATTCACTTAGTTCAGGAGGGAAATTCAGCATCCTGAACTTCAGAGAAAATACAAACAGAGAGATGAAGATCAACTGATACGGCTTTCAGTTGCAAGATCATAAACAACACATGCATCATAGATCAACAGACATGCAGCTCTCTCACCATTGTGTTGCCAAGACAATATTTACAGTACTGGTGGTGACTATGAATATGCCAGGGTAGTTCTCAATCACAAAATAAAAAAGACTCTATATATAGAAGGCCAAAGAAAAACGTTTATTCAGACACCAAAAATCCAAATTCCAGAACCAGAAAGCAAAACTGTCGTGGTGAACAAGAAGTTAATAAACATCATCACCACAAGGACGAAAGGCATTCCCAGGCCTCTCCTCATTCTGCCAGGGCCATCTCACAAGCAAACAATCACGAGACACAACCTTTCTGAGCCTGCCTGCCTGAATCCTGTCTGCTCTGACCCCACTATGCTCACTCACTTCCTCCCAGTTCTGTTCCACCCCTCCTGTTCCACTTGATCAGCAACTTCCTCCTAACACATGTGTTTTAGGCTTCCAGGTGATTCAGACATGTTACATGAGCCTATTAATGAATGAGAAAGATCTTTCCATTTAAATTGCTATTATATATGGCCCCAAGATCTTTCATATTCATGTTGGTGAGACAACATGTTTCAACAGAATTATAACAGGGATAACAGAAAGTAAGCATATAAAACAATATCTTAGGGTGGGATTTAAGTACAAGCATCCCATCTAATAGGGTCTAAAATCTTGGGAGTAAGGGCAGAAGGTCTCTTCTTCCACGGCTACTTCCTGATGACATTGGACATAGAGTTGTCTATGCCCCAAGAGGTCTCATTTGAGAGATCAATTCTTTAGTTGGTATTTGGAGGTTGGTCTACTTCAGGTCCAGAGATGACACATCACCATCGTGGATGGGAGTGACAACTGGCTTAAGTCATCAAGCATCTGCAGGTGGAGGGTACTAAGCCTATAGAAACCAAATTTAGCAAACAAGTTTAACAGAAAAAAAATCAAAAGTAACAAGGAGACAATAACTAGAAACAAGGTAGATATAGTGTCAGCCATGTTTCTGGAGTCCATGAACTCACTATCATAGCCTCATTCACAGTAGAATACATGAGTTAAGGGTACCATTTGGTAATCTTCCTCTCCTGAATAAACAACAGTTACGGTATTATCTTTCCAATGTGCTGTAATTTCTGCAGCCTTTGGAAGATCATCTGGCTTCAATTTTACCCGTACTTTAGCTCCCAATTTCATTCTATCAATAGAACACAGTTTTTCAATTCCTCAGCTATTTATGTCAGAAGGAAGATCAGTTTTCACTAGTGGTATTGTTTCACAATGAATAATAATCATTTAACCTATTCTAGCATTTTTACAAAACTGTATGAGTTCATCACCTAAATTTTGGAATATCATAATAAATTCTCTTTAATGATTAGAATTTATCACTTCAGAAAATATATGTAATCTTCCAGCTGCTAATCCTGATTTAGGTAATATCTGTGGAAAATAATTCTTAGGGATTCTCATACATATTCCAGTAGAGATTGTTTTTTTTTCTTTCCTTTGGAACAAAAAGTCCTCTAAACAATGTAAAGCATATCCTGCCAAATCACTTGTCCCCGGACATGGTGTTGGAGCATCTGGCTTCACTGTCAAATACTCAATATTTGGGATCTTGTGTATTTGTGGTTTTTTAATTTGCACACTCGGGGTCATTATTCTTCCTAGAGGTGTACTTCCTCCTAATGGTCTAATATTCAAATTACATAAGACAATGAACAAATTGTCTTTCCAATGTTGATGAGAATTATTAGAACTTAACTCCCTTAACTGTACTTTCAATAATCCATTCATTATTTCAACTGAGACAAGAAGAGAGCCAGTGTTGAAGGGGTGAGCCAACATTGAGAAGAAGCAAGCTCAGAGGAGACCTCTGCTAGCAGAGAGAAAGACCTTTGAAATCTGGGAAGAAGTCCTGTCTGTTGGTCTTTATGAATGAATTGAGATGATGGTGATGGTGGTATGTTAGTAGTGTCGTTGCCTTGCTAAGCTTTGTCTTCCCAGAAGCAAGTGCTGTGAAGTGGAGCAGTTCCCATAAGCTGAGACACAGAGCAGGAGCAGAGAGCTCCCTATGTATGAAAGCAGGTGAAAGTCAGGAGTGATCAGCCCTCAGAGAATGAGTCATGCAACTTGGAAGCCAACTGTTGAGTTAAGTTGAAAGAGGACTTTACTTGGACATTGATTAAAAAGATTGTTCTTACCTTGACCTAGGCGTGGACGGTGCAGTACTTTGAAAAAGGACTTTACTTGGATACTTGACATTGATGGAACGATAAGTTTAACTTAAGGATGTTACTATGAATGTCATGCTTTACTCTGTTGAACAATGTTTAGCTTGTTGCTGAATACAGAGGTCATTATAGTATGTAATTAGACCCTTGACATCATTCACAGCAGCAGTTCTCAGGTGTGCTGTTCGTGATTTGACTTTCCTGAGGGAAAGGAAGGAAAAATGAAAAGTGAAAAATGTGATATTATATATATATATATATATATATATATATATATATATATATATAATAAATGAATATATACATATATAATAAATAAATGAATATATACATACATACATACATACATACATACATACATACATATATATATATATATATATATATATATATATATATATATATATATATATATATATATATATATATATATATCTCATTACTAGGTAGTCTTGGTTAGTGCTCAAAAGTTTCTCTATAACTTCCCAGATACTTTACTTACAGAAGAGGGTACTTCAGACTACTTTTATCTCTGATTACATATGTTAACAATGCCCAAATCCCAGGAAGAATAGTTCCTAGGGAGAAATATAGAGGACTCTTTGCAGGAGACTGTATATATCAAGTCACAGAATAATTGTATCACAAGAAAAGATCTCTGATTGGACTTATTGAGAGGCTATACTAGTGGTATACCAAGGATTGTCAGTAGAAGCAGAAACAACCAAGTAGGGAGCTGCGATAGAAGTAAGGATTAAGATTAAGGAGGAATGGGAAAGACTTCTTAAGGTAGGAATTTAGTTGAGATTTGTAGGAAGCCATGGAATCTACAAGGCAAAGAGTGTCATAAAAACCTGGAGAAAAGAGATCATCAAGGATAATCGGGTACTTAACAATATCAAAGGCTACAGATATGTCAAGTTAGATAAGCAATGAGAAAAGGCCATTGGGTGGAGCCAAGATGGAAGAGTGAGAGCAAGAACTCACCTAAGCTCTTAGATAAACTTCTTCAGATACCTCTAAAAAGAGAATCTGACCAAATTTTGGAGGTGCAGAGTCCAAATAGGAGACACACTGTGGCAGATTCACAGCCCAGGACAAACTGGAAGGTCGAAGAGAAGGATCTGTTCCGTGGGGGTAAGTCCACAGCGCACAGCACAGCAAGTCCAGTGCAGTGGAGCAGGTGGGCCCAGGGAAGACCTGAGACAGCAGCAGGCAGAACCAGCGAAGCGGCATCCCAGGGTGAGAGGTCAAAAGAGCTGAGCCAGTGACAGCCGCTGAGCACCAGATATCACCCAGGGCAGCTCCTGAGACTTTCAGCTCAAAGATTAAACGTCTGCAAATCACCTACTTCAACTTCCAGGGAGCCAGGATGGCAGAGTGATCAGTAAATGCTTTCTCTTCCCACCTTGAACACCTCAAAAGAACCATAAAATATTTCCCCAGAGAAATCCTGGATCAGCTGGAACAGCAAAGGGGGCAAATTGTCTCTTAACACCTGAGGCTAGGAAAATAGCTAAGGAGGATTCCTCCTACTGCAGCAGAGGCGAACCTGAGGGAGAGGGGGCCTGAATGGTAGAAAATCGCACTAGGACACAGGGGAGCCTCAGTGCTAGAAGAGGAGCACCAGGAGGGGTGGAAAATCGCACTAGGATTTAGGCTTGCCTCAGCACTCCAGGGGAAACAGGAATACAATATGTCAGCTGAGATCACCATCCCCTGAGCTTGCCTTTGCCTCAGATTAGCTGAGGACATCTCCCTTGACCAGACGACCTCTCCCCCACACTTAACAAGCTAACCACAGGGCTGATCAGGAAAACACAAAACAAAAAAGTGAGAAGACACTTGCTCTTAGGATTTGCACACAAGTCAGCTCAACACCAAGTTCTGCAGCTTCTAACTGAAAGAACCAAAAGCCACAACACACAATCACCATCATGAACAATAAAAACCAAAAGAAGAGCGAAGAAACCATAGAATCTTTCTATGTGGACAAGAACCAAAACACAAATACCAAAGAGTTCAGTTGCAAGACTATACTTCCATCTGAAACTTCAGAAGGGACTATGAACTGCTCACATGCATAAACAGCTTTCCTGGAACAGAGGAAGAAAGAAATAGAAGAAAAACTGGCCAATGATTGTAAAAGTATGAAAAAAGAATTCACTGATAGGAACATCCCTTTATAAGGGAAAATTGAACAAATGCAAAAGGAAGAACAAAACCTAACTGTGAAAATTGGAAAAATGGAAAAGGAAACACAAAACCTAATTGGGAAAATTGGAAAAATGGAAAAGGAAGTACAAAAATTAACTGGAGAAAATAGCTCCTTAATAGGAACAACTGGACAGATGGAAAAGAAGACGCAAAAGTTTATTGAAGAAAACCATTAGATAAAATTAGAATTGGGCAAATAGGAAATAATGACTCTATGAGACAGAAAGAATCAGTCAAATAACATCTAAAGAATGAAAAGATTAGAAGAAAATGCAAAATATCTAACTGGAAAAACAACTGACCTGGAGAGAAACTTTAAGAATTATTGGCCTGCCAGAAAGCCACAATGAAATAAAGAGTCTGGACAATATCTTCCAGAAAATCATCAAGGAAAACTTCCCAGAAGTGCTAGATCCAGAGGGCAAAATAATTATCGAAATAATCCACCCTTCACCTTGCAAAAGGGACCCCAAACTCAAAACCCCAAGAAATATCGTTGCCAAACTCCAGAAATATCAAGTGAAGGAGAAAATATTACTGGGAGCCAGAAAGAAACCATTCAAATATTGAAGAGCTACAGTCAGAATCACACAGGACATTGCAGCCCCTACATTAAAAGATCGAAGGAATTGGAATATGACATTCCAAAAGGTAAAGGAGCTGGGACTACAACCAAGGATTAATTTCCCACCAAAGTTCAGCATAACATTTCAGGGAAGGAGATGGTCATTCAACAAACTACGGAATTTCCAGACCTTCCTCACATAAAAGGCCAGAACTTGATAGAAAATTCGATCTTCAAACGCAGGTCTCAAGAGAGGCATAAAAAGGTAAACAGGGGGAAAGAAAAAAATCAAAAACCTTGTTAGTCAATTTAGGCAAACTGTTTATCTCCCTATGTGGGAAGAAGACACCTGTTAATCTTGAGAATGGTACATCTATTATGAAATATAAAAAGGATGAACATAGAGGGAACGGGTATAAAGTAAATTATGTCATGTTAAACATGTGATTTAAGAATGCAAAGAGATTGTAACAGGAGGGGTGAAAAGGAGGAAGCAAAAAATGGTAAATTACATCACAGGAAGATGTACAAAATTATAGTACAGAGGAAGAGGGGAGAGAGATAAACTTTGCTTGAGAGGTACTCTCATCTGATTTGGCTCAAGGAGGGAACAATAAACTTCAGTATATAATTCTAACTAGTTCTATAGGCAGTAGAACTGGAAGGGGAAGAAAGGGGAGGAGAAGTTAAAAGGGATGGAAGAAGCAGTAAGGGTAAAGGGGAGTAAAAAGGAGGGAGGAATGGCTGCAGGAGGTGGTGGTGAAAAGTGAAAACTATTGAGGAGGGGAAGGGTGATGGGAGAACTAAAAGCACAAACAGTGGGAAAGAGGATGGAGGGAAATACACAAATTGTAATCATAACTATGAATGTGAGTGGAATGAACTCTCCCATAAAACACAGATGCATAGCAGAATTGATTAAAAGCCATAATCCAGTGTTGGTTACAAGAAACACATTTGAAACGGGGGAGATACACACAAGCTAAGGTCAAAGGTTGGAGCACAATATATTGTGCTTCAACTGATGTAAGAAAACCAGGAAAACAATCCTAATCTCAGACAAAGCAAAAGGAGAAATAGACCTAAACAAAAGAGACAAGGAAGGAAACTATATCCTCCTAAAAGGCACCATAAACATTGAAGCAATATCATTGCTAAACATGTATGCTCCAAGTGGTATAACATCCAAATACTTAGAGGAGAGGGTGGGGGAGTTGAAGGAAGAAATTCGGAGCAAAACTATACTAGTGGAGGACCTCAACCTCCCCCTCTCCGAACTTGATAAGTCTAACCTAAAAATAAACAAGAAAGAGGTTAAGGAGGTAAATAAAACTCTGGATATGGTAGATACGATAGATGTCTGGAGAAAACTGAATGAGAATAGAAAGGAATACACCTTTCTCTCAGCAGTATATAGCACATATACAAAAATTGACCATGTACTAGGACATAAAACCTCACAATTTAGTGCAGAAAAGCAGAGATAATCAATGCATCCTTCTCAGATCATAATGCAATAAAAACTATATGTAGTAAAAGGCCATGGAAAGATAAACCAAAAATCAATTGGAAACTAAATAATCTAATTCTAAAGAAGAAGTGGGTTAAAGAAGAAATCAGAGAAACAATCAACAACTTCATTCAAGAGAATGACAGTATTGAGATAACCTACCAAATTTTATGGGATACTACAAAAACACTTCTTAGGAGATGTTTTATATCTGTGAATGCCTACGTAAATAAAATAGAGAAAGAAGAGATCAATGACTTGGGCATTCAGTTGGAAAAGCTAGAAAGAGAACAAATTGAAAATCCCCAAGTAAACACTAAATTAGAAATACTGAAACCCAAAGGAGAGATTAATAAAATTGAAATTAAGAAAACTATTGAATTAATAAATAAAACCAATGGTTGGTTTTATGAAAAAACTAATAAAATTGGCAAACCTTTGGTCAATTTGATTAAAAAAAGAAAGAAGAAAATCAAGTTACTAATATCGAAAATGAAAGGGGTAAACTCATCTCCAAAGAGGAGGAAATTAAAACAGTAATTACAAATTACTTTGCACAACTTTATGCTCACAAATTAGGCAATCTAAATGACATGGATGTGTATTTCAAAAAAATAAAAATTTCCCAGAGTAACAAAAGAGGAAGTTGAAAATTTAAACAACTCCATCTCAGAAAAGGAAATTGAACAAGCCATCGATGAACTCCCTAGGAAAAATCTCCAGGGATGCATGGATTTACAAATGAATTCTATCAAACATTTAAAGAACAGTTAGTTCCAATAATATATAGACTATTTTTGAAAACTGGGCAAGAAGGAAACCTCCCAAATTTTTTTCATGATAGAAATATGGTTTTGATACCAGGAAGAGACAAAACAGAGAAAGAAAATTATAGACCAATTTCTCTAATGAATATAGATGCAAAAATTATAAATGAAATTTTATCAAAACGAATATAGCATCTTATCACGAGAATAATACATTATGAACAGGTAGAATTCATACCAGGAATGCAGGACTGGTTCAATATTAGGAAAACTATAAGCATTATAGATTATATCAACAACAACACTAACAAAAACCACATGAATATCTCAATAGATGCAGAAAAAGCTATCGACAAAATGCAACACTCATTCTTATTAAGAACACTGGATGGGAGGAGCCAAGATGGCAGAGTAGAAAGACACACATATGCTACCTCCAAACCCTCAGCCCATAAATTACCTGTAAAAAAGAACTCCCAACAAATTCTAGAGCAGCAGAAGCTACAGAACAACAAAGCAGACGAGACTTCTGTTCCAGAGAGACTTAAAAACCTGACGGGAAAGGTATGTCTCGCCCTGGACCAGGAGCCGGGCCAAGCCATGCCTTGGCCTCGAGGCACCGAGAGGACCAGATTCGAGCAGGCTTCAGGGACAGAATCTGCAGCGGCCGCACGGGTCCCTCCACCCACAGGCACCCGGGATGAGTGAGAGAGTCTTGCTGGCTGGCAAGAGGACAGTGGGGTATCCCCGTGGTTTGGGACCCCTTGGAAGGCAGCAGTGGGGGCGGCAGCAGACAGGGGCTCGCTAAGCAGGCAGGACCTCAGATCCATTGTTGAAGGTCTCTGCATAAACCCCCTGAGGGAACTGAGCCTGAGAGGCAGCCCTGCCACCACCTGAGCACCTGAACGTAATTTCACCCTGAATAGCAGCCCTGTCCCCTCCCAAAGCCCTGAGGCTAGGAGGAGTATTTAAATCTCAGACCCCAAGCGCTGGCTGGGAGGATCTGGAGGTGAAGTGGCTGTGAAGAGAATATTCAGAAGTCAAGTCACTGGCTGAGAAAATGCCCAGAAAAGGGAAAAAATAATATGACCATAGAAGGTTGCTTTCTTGGTGAACAGGTATTTCCTCCCTTCCTTTCTGATGAGGAAGAACAATGCTTACCAGCAGGCAAAGACACAGAAATCAAGGCTTCTGTGACCCAGCCCACCCAATGGGCTCAGGCCATGGAAGAGCTCAGAAAGGATTTTGAAAATCAAGTCAGAGAGGTGGAGGAAAACTGGGAAGGGAAGTGAGAGACATGCAAGTAAAGCATGAAAAGCAGGTCAATACCTTGCTAAAGGAGAC
The DNA here is from genome assembly GCF_028372415.1 of Notamacropus eugenii. NCBI lineage: Eukaryota > Metazoa > Chordata > Mammalia > Diprotodontia > Macropodidae > Notamacropus > Notamacropus eugenii. The sequence continues at coordinate 121,723,026 of NC_092872.1, read as the reverse complement.
CGCCCAAAAATGCTGAAGAAAACAACACTTTGAAAAATAGGCTAATTCAATTGGCAAAAGAGGTTCCAAAAGCAAATGAGGAGAAGAATGCTTTAGAAAGCCAAATGGAAAAGGAGGTTCAAAAGCTCACGAAAGAAAATAGTTCTTTCAAAATTAGAATGGAACAGATGGAGGCCAATGACTTTATGAGAAACCAAGAAATCACAAAACAAAACCAAAAGAATGAAAAAAAGGAAGATAATGTGAAATTTCTCATTGGAAAACAACTGACCTGGAAAATAGATCCAGGAGAGACAATTTAAAAATTATGGGACTACCTGAAAGCCATGATCAGAAAAAGAGCCTAGACATCATCTTTCATGAAATTATCAAGGAAAACTGCCCTGAGATTCTAGAACCAGAGGGCAAAATAAGTCTTCAAGGAATCCACAGAACACCGCATGAAAGAGATCCAAAGAGAGAAACTCCTAGGAACATTGTGGCCAAATTCCAGAGTTCCCTGGTCAAGGAGAAAATATTGCAAGCAGCTACAAAGCAACAATTCAAGTATTGAGGAAATACAATCAGGATAACAGAAGACCTAGCAGCTTCTACATTAAGGGATCGAAGGGCATGAAATAGGATATTCCAGAAGTCAAGGGAACTAGGACTAAAACCAAGAATCACCTACCCAGAAAAACTGAGTATAATACTTCAGGGAAAAAAATGGTCTTTCAATGAAATTGAGGACTTTCAAGCATTCTTGATGAAAAGACCAGATCTGAAACGAAAATTTGACTTTCAAACACAAGAATGAAGAGAAGCATGAAAAGGTAAACAGCAAAGAGAAGTCATAAGGGACTTACTAAAGTTGAACTGTTCACATTCCTACGTGGAAAGACAATATTTGTAACTCTTGAAATTATTCAGTATCTGGGTACTGGGTGGGATTACACACATACACATGCACACACACACACAGAGACAGAGAGCACAGAGTGAATTAAAGAGGATGAAATCATATCTTAAAAAAATGAAATTAAGCAGGGAGAGAGAAATATATTGGGAGGAGAAAGAAAGAAACGGAATGAGATAAATTATCTCTCATAAAAGAGGCAAGCAAAAGACTTTTTATTGGAGGGAAAAAGAGGGAGGTGAGAGAAAAACATGAAGTTTGCTCTCATCACATTCCACTAAAGGAAGGAAAAAAATGCACACTCATTTTAGTAATGTAAACCTATCTTACAATACAGGAAAGTGGGGGATGAGGGGATAAGCAGGGTGAGGGGGATGATGGAAGGGAGGGCATGGGGAGGAGGGAGCAATTTGAGGTCATCACTCTTGGGGAGGGACAGGATCAAAAGAGCGAATAGAAGCTGGAGGGCAGGATAGGATGGAGGGAAATATAGTTAGTCATATACAACACGACTATTATGGAAGTCATTTGCAAAACTACACAGATACGGCCTATATTGAATTGTTTCCCTTCCAAAGGGAAGGGGTAGGGATGGAAGGATGAAGAGAAGTTGGAACTCAAAGTTTTAGGAACACCTGTGGAGTACTGTTCTTGCTGCTAGGAAATAAGAAATACAGGTAAAAGGGTATAGAAAGTTATCTGGCCCTACAGGACAAAAGAGAAGATGAGGACAAGGGAAGGGAGAGATGTTAGAAGAAAGGGCAGATTGGTGATAGGGGCAACTGTAATACTAGGCATTTTGGGGTGGGTGAAGGGGAGAAATGGGGAGAAAATTTGGAACCCAAAATTTTGTGAAAATGAATGTTAAAAATTAAATAAATAAGTTAAAAAAGAACAATAAAAAGAACACTGGAGAACATATGAATAAAGGGAACTTTCCAGAAAATAATAAGCAGTATTTACCTAAAACTTTCAGCAAGCACTATATGCAATGGAAATAAGGTAGATGCGTTTCTAATAAGATCAGGGGTCAAACAAGGATGCACGTTTTCACCACTATTACTCAATATGGTACTAGGAATGCCACCTGTAGCAGCTAGACAAGATAAAGAAACTGAAGGAACAAGAATAGGTAAAGAAGAAATTAAGGTATCACTCTTTGCAGATGATATACTTAGAGAATCCCAGAGATTCCAGTAAAAAACTATTGGAAATAATAAACACCTTTGGCAAAGTTGCAGGTTACACAATAAATCCACACAAATCCTCTGCATTCCTATATATTAATAACAAAGTCCAACAGCAAGAGGTAGAAAGAGAAGTACCATTTAATGCCAGGGTAGACACTACAAAATGTTTGGGTGTTTACCCGCCAAAAAAAAAACCCAGGGACTCTATAAATACAATTACAAGACACTTTTTGCACAAATAAAATCAGATCTAAGTAAGTGGACGAACATCACTTGCTCATGTGTAGGCTGAGCCAATAAAATAAAAATGACAATTCTACCTAAGTTATTCTATTTATTTAGTGCTATACAAATTAAACTGTTAGATAATTATTTTGTACAGCTGGATAAAATAATATCAAAATTCATCTGGAAGAACGAAAGGTCCAGAATAGCAAAGGGATGAATGAAAAAAATGCTAGGGAAGGTGGCCTAGCACTATCAGAACTCAAATTGTATTATAAAGTAGCAATTACCAAAACCACTTGGTACAGGCTAAGAAACAGAAGGGTAGACAATTGGAATAAACTAAGTACTCAAGACCCACTAGGCAATGAATATAGCAATGTCTTGTTTGATAAACCCAAGGACCCCAGCTTCTGGGATAAGAACTCACTGTTTGAGAAAAATTGCTAGGAAAGCTGGATAACAGTGTGGCAGAAACTAGGCATAGACCCATGCCTTACACCCTACACAAGAGTAAAGTCCAAATGGGTACATGACCTAGGTATAAAGACTGATACCATGGACAAACTGGAGGAGCAAGGTATTTATCAGATTTGCAGAGAAGGGAAGAATTTTTGACTAAAGAAGAGATAGAAAGCATTATGAAGTGCAAGATGGATAATTTTGATCACATTAAACTGAAAAGATTTTGCACAACCAAACCCAATGCAACCAAAATTCAGAGAGATGTAGTACATTGGGAAAGAATTTTTTACAGCTAATCTAGGGGATAAAGGCCTCATTTCTAGAATATATAACTTGACTTCTGAGTATTTTCTTCACACCCACTTTGCCTCCAGATCCACCCAGCCAGTGCTTGGGGTCTGAGATTCAAATGCTGCTTCCCAGCCTCAGGGCTTCTGGGGGGGGGCAGGGATGTTATTCAGTGTGAGATTAAGTACAGGTGCTCAGGTCGGGGCAGGGACGCCTCTCAGGCTCAGTTCCCTAAGGGGGTTTATGCAGAGACCTTCAACAATGAATCTGAGCTCCTACCTGCTTGGGGAGCCCTGGTCTGCTCCCGCCTCCGCTGCTGCCTCCCGAGGGGGCCTGAGTTATGGGGGCACCCCACTCCCCTCTTGGCAAGCCGAGAAGACCCTCTCATCAACCTTTGGGGCCCGCGGGTGGAGGGACCCACGCGGCCGGTCTCTGGAGATTCTGTCCCTGAAGCCTGCTCTGATCTGCTCCTCTTGGTGCCATGGCCAAGGAAGGGCTGGGTCCGTCTCCGGGATCGGGGTGCGACAGACCTTTTGCGAGAGGTTTTCAGGGCTGTCTGGAACAGAAATCTGTGGCTTCTGCTGCTCCAGAATTTGTTGGGAGTTCTTCTTTTTTTTTAATTTAACTTTTAACATTCATTTTCACAAAATTTTGGGTTACAAATTATCTCCCCTTTTATCCCCTCCTCCCCCAAACACAAGCTTTTTAATTGCCCCTATGACCAATCTGCTCTCTCTTCTATCATCCCTCTCTGCCCTTGTCTCCGTCTTCTCTTTTGTCCTGTAGGGCCAGATAGCTTTCTTTACCCCTTTACCTGTATTTCTTATTTCCTAGTGGTAAGAACATTACAGTTGATCCTAACACTTTAAGTTGCTACTTCTTTACCTCCCTCCCTCTCCACCCCTTCCCTTTGGAAGACAAGAAATTCAATATAGGCCAAATCTGTGTAGTTTTGCAAATGACTTCCAAAATAGTGGTGTTGTATAGGACTAAGTATATTTCCCTCCATCCTATCCTGTCCCCCATTACTTGTATTCTCTTTTGATCCTATCCCTCCCCATGAGTGTCGACCTTGAATTGCATTATCTTCCCCATGCCCTCCCTTCTACCATCCCCCCCACCCTGCTTGTCCCCTTGTCCTATACTTTCCTGTATTGTGAGATAGGTTTTCCTACCAAAATGAGTGTGCATTTTATTCTTTACTTTAGTGGAATGTGATGAGAGTAAACTTCATGTTTTTCTCTCACCTCCCCTCTTTATCCCTCCACGAATGAGTCTTTTGCTTGCCTCTTTCATGAGAGATAATTTGCCCCATTCAATTTCTCTCTTTCTCCTCCCCATATATTTTTCTCTCACTGCTTGATTTCATTTTTTTTAAGATATGATCCCATCCTCTTCAATTCACTCTGTGCACTCTTTCTCTATGTATGTGTGCGTGTGTGCATGTGTGTGTGTGTACTCCCACCCAGTACCCAGATACTGAAATGTTTCAAGAGTTACAAATATTGTCTTTCCATGTAGGAATGTAAACAGTTCAACTTTAGTAAGTCCCTTATGACTTCTCTTTGCTGTTCACCTTTTCATGGTTCTCTTCATTCTTGTGTTTGAAAGTCAAATTTTCTTTTCAGCTCTGGTCTTTTCATCAAGAAAATTTGAAAATCCTCTGTTTCATTGAAAGACCATCTTTCCCCTGAAGTATTATACTCAGTTTTGCTGGGTAGGTGATTCTTGGTTTTAGTCCTAGTTCCTCTGACTTCTGGAATATCCTATTCCATTCCCTTCGATCCCTTAATGTAGAGGCTGCTAGATCTTGTGTTATCCTGATTGTATTTCCACAATACTTGAATTGTTTCTTTCTAGCTGCTTGCAATATTTTCTCCTTGACCTGGGAACTCTGGAATTTGGCCACAATTTTCCTAGGAGTTTCTCTTTTTGGATCTCTTTCAGGCGGTGTTCTGTGGATTCCTTGAATATTTATTTTGCCCTCTGGTTCTAGAATCTCAGGGCAATTTTCCTTGATAATTTCATGAAAGATGATGTCTAGGCTCTTCTTTTGATCATGGATTTCAGGTAGTCCCAAAATTTTTAACTTGTCTCTCCTGAATCTATTTTCCAGGTCAGTTGTTTTTCCAATGAGATATTTAACATTATCTTCCATTTTTCCATTCTTCTCTCTTTGTTCTGTGATATCATGGTTTCTCACAAAGTCCTTAGCCTCCATCTGTGCCATTCTAGTTTTGAAAGAACTATTTTCTTCAGTGAGCTTTTGAATATCCTTTTCCATTTGGCTAATTCTGCTTTGGAAAGCATTCTTCTCTTCATTGGCTTTTTGAACTTCTTTTGCCAATTGAGTTAGGCTAGTTTTCAAGGTGTTAATTTCTTCAACATTTTTTTGGTTCTCCTTTAGCAGGGAGCTGATCTGCTTTTCATGCTTTTCTTTCACCTCTCTCATTTCTCTTCCCAGTTTTTCCTCCACCTCTCTAACTTGATTTTCAAAATTCTTTTTGAGCTCTTCCATGGCCTGAGCCCATTGGGTGGTCTGGGACACAGAAGCCTTGATTTCTGTGTCTTTGCCTGATGGTAAGCATTGTTCTTCCTCATCAGAAAGGAAGGGAGGAAATGTCTGTTCTCCGAGAAAGCAGCCTTCAATAGTCTTATTTTTTTTCCCTTTTCTGGGCATTTTCACAGCCAGTGACTTGACCTCTGAATGTTCTCCTCACACCCACCTCGCCTCCTGATCCTCCCAGCCAGCGTTTGGGGACTAAGATTCAAATGCTGCTTCCAGCCTTAGGGCTTTTGGCGGGGGCAGGGCTGCTATTCAGTGTGAGAATTAAGTTCAGGTGGTCAGGTTGGGGCAGGGACGCCTCTCAGGCTTAGTTCCCTCAGGGGATTTATGCACAGACCTTCCACAATGGATCCAGGCTCCCACCCGCTTGGGGAGCCCCATTCTGCAGCCGCCTCTCAGCTTCTACCTCCCGGGAGGGGCGCGAATCATGGGGGCACCCCACTCCCCTCTTGACCCGCCAAAGAGACTCTCTCACCAACCCCCGTCACCTGTGGGCGGAGGAACTTGTGCAGCCACTGGAGATCCCATCCCTGAAGCCTGCTCGGTTCTGTTTCTCTTGGTGCAGTGGCCGCAGCAGGTCTGGGCTGGGCTGGGCTCCACGTCTGCAGCGCGACGGACCTTTTGCGAGAGGTTTGCATGTCCCTCTGTGGGTGGAGGGACCCGCGTGGCCACTGGAGGTCCCGTCCCCGAAGCCTGCTGGGATCTTTTCCTCTCGGTGCCGTGGCTGCTGCAGGGCTGCCCTCAGCTCCCAGTCCCGGCGCCCAGTCCACAGTGTGAAGGACCCACCACGAGAGGTTTGCAGGTCCCTCCGGAACAGAAATCTCCCTCGCTCCAATATTCCGTGGCCTCTGGGTGCAGAATTTGCTGTGAGTTGCTCCCCTGTAGCCGTTCTGTGGGTTGTGGGTTCAGAGCTATGTGTATGTGCGTCTTTCTACTCTGCCATCTTGGCTCTGCCCCCTGGGAGTTCTTCTTTACAGATATTTTATGGGCTGTGGGTTTCGGAGCTAGCATATGTGTGTCTTTCTACTCCTCCATCTTGGCTCTGCCCTCTAGAATATATAAAGAACTAAGTCAAATGTACAACAATATAAGTCATTCCCCAATTGATAAATGGTCAAGCGACATGAACCGTCAATTTTCAGAGGAAGAAATTAAAGGTATCTATAGTCACATGAAAAAATGCTCTAAATTACTTTTGATTAGAGAGATGCAAATCAAAACAACTCTGAGGTACCACATTACACCTATTAGATTGACAAACATGACAGAACAGGAGAATAATAAATATTGGAGAGGATGTGGGAGAGTTGGAACACTAGTTCATTGTTGGTGGAGCTGTGAGCTCATCCAACAATTTCAGAGAGCGGTTTGGAATTATGCCTAAAGGGCTACAAAAATGTGCATACCCTTTGACCCAGGATTATGACTTCTAGGTCTGTATCCCCAAGACATCACAAAAATGGGAAAAGGTCTCACATGTACAAAAATACATATAGCAGCACTCTTTGTAGTGTCCGAAATCTGGAAATCAAGGGGATGCCCATTAATTGGGGAGTGGCTGAATAAATTATGGTGTATGAATTTAATCGAATACTATTGTGCCATGAGAAATGATGAAAAAGAAGATTTCAGAGAGGCCTGGAAAGACTTATATGATCTGATACCGAGTGAAAGGAGCAGAACTAGGAGAACTCTGTGCACAGCAACAACCACAGTGTGCGAGAGTTTTTTTCTAGTAGACTTGGGTCTTCAAGCAAAGCAAGGACACACAAAAAAATTCCCAATGATCTTCTAAGGCAAAATGCCTTCCACATTCACAGAAAGAACTATGGAATTCAATTGTAGAATGCAGCAGGTCGTTGTGTGTGTGTGTGTGTGTGTGTGTGTGTGTTTGTGTGTGTTTGTGTGTGTATTATCTTTTGGTTTATTATATAATTTCCCTCATTTATTTCAGTTCCTCTACACAGCACGACTCTAATGAAACTGTATTCAATAGGAATGTATATGTAGATCCTATATAGAACTGTATGTGGTTTTGGGGAGGGAGAGGTTGGTGGGAGGTAGGTAGGGGGGAAAATTTAAGTTTTATGGTAGTGAATGTATAGCATTAAAAATAAAATGAATCTTTTTTTTTTTTAAAAAAAGGCCATTAAGTTTGGCAGTTGAGACTACTAATAACCATAGAGAAAGCAGTTTTAGTTGCATTTTGAGTTAGAAAACTGCAAAGAATTAAGAGATAAGAAGAAAATAAGTAGAAGTAACCAATTTAGGTTTAATTTGGGGTTCTCTCTCTTTCTCTCTCCTTCTCTCCTTACTTCCTTCCTTCTTTTTCTATGTTGCTTAACACACAACATCTCTTCATTTCATTACCCTTGAAATGTGACCCATTGTCACTTTGAATCTGTAGTGTGGTTCCATAATATAGACTTATGATATCTGAAATTTTACAGCTGTTTTTCTGGATCACAATCTTATAGGGACAAGCAAGTAGTATACTTGAATGCCTGATGTCAAAACAAGTTATATATAAATTTGCATCCTTTATCTTGGGGTAGGGATTCAATATTATCCATTTGCTAAATTTGCACCGGTACTTTTCTCTTTGCTATATCTCCAGTTATTGCCCTAGGAACAGTGGCAGTTAGGTGGTGCACTGGATAGAGCACCAGCGCAGGAGTCAGCAGGGCCTGAGTTCAAATCTCACCTCAGACACTTGACACTCACTAGCTGTGTGACCTTGGGCAAATCACTTAACCCCAATTGCATCATCTCGGGTCATCTCCAGTCATCCTTATGAATATCTGGTCACTGCATTCAGATGGCTCTGGAGGAGAAGTGAGACTGGTGACATGCACAGCCCTCCCTCACTGAAAACAAAGTCAAGTGCAAGTCATGTCATCCTTTCTCTGATGTCATGGTCTTTTTCAGCAATGAAGGACGAACACACACACCTTAGGAACAGTTCTTTCCTTTTCAACTGACATATATAATCTTCCTCTGCTACTTGTTTTAGCGGTGAATGAGTGGTATTATTACTTCGATCTTGTGCCCATTGGTGTCTAGCCTGTACCTCTAAATGGCTGGCCATTTCATGGACCCATTTTTCTTGTAGCAGGTAATCACTTGCTTTCAGAGTAGGGACAGTATGCGGAGTAGCAATCTTTGCTACTCAATCAGCATGTGCATTGGACTCATATTCTGGTGTGGTAAGGGCCACATGAGCACCTACATGAAAAACTGACAAATTAGTAACCAAAGACATGTCCCATATATCTTCTGACAATTCTTTGCCCCAGCTTTGTTTGCCATGGATTTACCAATCTTGATTTTTCTATATGTACATCCATGTAGCTAATCCATTAGCTACCACCCACGAATCAGTGAATATATGACACTGTCCTCCTTGCTCTGTTTTTATATCTTGATGTTCAGCACACTGATTACTTCCATGTATCCCAGAACTTTCCAAAGTCCATCTAGTACATGGGTTACAGGCTAATGCTTTCCAATGTCTTTTGTGATCCAAATATTTTGCTGTCCCATCAGTAAACCATGAATACCTCTGTTGTTCTTCAGTTAATCCATTATACACCTCATTCCATTTTACCAAGGACTGTAACAAATGTTGCTTTGGTTCAGGGTTTGTTTCATTTCCCTCAGTATTGTGTGAGATACATCGACTTTTTCTCAAATTAAACTCAGAGGCTTCTCAAGGTCGGAGGCAAAAAGGAATTTATCACAATGTCATGAGAAAGGGCACTTCCCAAGTGACCACGGGTGGTGTCAGAAAAGGAGTGCACCTGAGCAGAAGGTAGTACAGTATTATATAGTGTCTAGCGTGGAATCCCACTAGCCTTTCTTCCCATTGGCTGGAAATCGAGCCATACAGTCTAAGAGCAGGAATCTACCCCCAGAGATAAAGAACACGGAAAGGATCATTGCTCACCAGTTTGTTACCACAAACTTAAGGGAAGAATGCTGATGTGATTGGCATAAGGGGGAGGGTACACCAGGTCACATGACTAGAACTTTGGTGTTTCTCCTCCATCCTGAAGCATTTCATTTGCCTAAGGGGGATACTTAGTTAGTTTAGCTTTGGCAGGAAGGGAATTCATGCCTGAGGAGTCTTCACTTACCCTGATTTCACTCAATCCTTCTTCTTATTTTTGTCCCTCTGATGACGCCTCATACCACTCTCAGAAGGCTGCCTTTGCTAAATCATCCTCCCTATCTTCTTCTGCACTATCTTCAATTGGTTTCCAAACTTAGCTCTTTAGGACCATGAGTCTAACCGACCCTTCAGCTTTAGTTTCTGGCCAATCATCTTTGAAAGGGAATCTTGTACTAGTCTGGTTATTAGTTGTATCATGCAAGGGAGACAAATTGGGAGGACTATAACTCCACTGATGGTGATGAGCCCAAACCATAATAACTGCAGTTCTATAGTTTTTCCCTGTATCCTAACACCATCTATGTAGTGGGTAAGCTGTATATCAAGTTTTCCTGGTTTTGTTTGGTTTTATTCAGTTGAGTCCAAATCTTTCTGACCCCAGTGGGAGTTTTCTTGGTAAAGTTACTAGAGAAGCTTGCCATTTCCTTCTCTAGCTCATTTTAAAGAGGAGGGAACTGAGGTAAACAGGGTTAAATGACTTTCACAGGGTCAAACAGTAAGTAAGTGCCAGAATTTAATACAGGAAGAGGAGTCTTACTCTCTCTAGGTTCAGCAACCTATCCACTGTAGCACATTTTTGTCCATAGCTCATCTACATATTTTTTTCCTAGTTCAGCTACTTTACCCTTCTCTATTTTCTTTAGCATTTCCACATCTTTATGTAACATCTTTAGAATAGTGTTCAAATATGGTGATCCTACTGTATTGATGTCATTTTCTTTTGTGGTTATTTTGTCATATATTTTCCATTAATTTTTTTTTTTAATTTTTTGTCCTCCATCAAGTTTCATAATAATGTTATCTTGATAAGATTTCTGGAAGTTTGTTTTCCCACTATTTTATCAAACAACACTGGTCATTATCACAGACTCTTCTCCAGTTCAGTTCAACAAACTTTTATTGAGGGATCATAGTGTGCAGAGTTCTGGGTAAAGTGCTGGAGTAGAAACAAATCATGGAGTGAAAAGGCAATATATGAATACAGCAAACATATTAACAATTGCAATACCAAATAATGCCTTACTGTCTTAGAAGGGTACATAGTACTATGTGACCAGTAAATTGTCATATTTTGGTGCATTTGCTAGTGTGGTATATTAGAAGCAGCCAGTTATGTAATCAGAGAATGGAAGGCACTACAATTGTAGGTGCATAAGAAAATCAAGGTGAGGAAAATATAAAGCAAAAACAGAGGTGTAGCAGTAAGTATTCAAGTCCTGAGATGCCAGCTAAAAAAATAATCTAAGGAACTATATGCCTTCTAGGTATAGATTCTGAAAAAGAAATTATGATTTTGTCTTTTTTTCCCCACGTGGTATATAAACTGCTACAAATGCTGAGAGGAACTGGAAAGAACTCAGGGGCCTGCAGGTATATTCAGAAGTGTGGAAATTAAGCAGTTTTTCTAGGTAACCAGTAGAATCAGAGGTGTGATTTGCACCCAAGCCTTCTTATTACCAAATCCAATAATTTATTAACTGTGTCAAGAATTGAATATAGATTCATAGAGAAGTGAGTCATTTAAAATGATCTTACATGATTATAGCTACAATTTTGACTCTAAACATAAATCTAATTCCAATGAGTTGGACAGCTTGATATAACAGTGGGATACATAGGAAAAAATATATTCTCTGTACGTATTTTATATATTTTTCTATTTTACTTTCCACAACTCAGCTCTTAGGTCTACTCATTGATAATGACTTTCAAACCCATTTCTTTTTCATTCACAGAGAATTTTTCATGTGCTATAGCTGAGAAGAAGAACTTCAAATTGTAATATCAAACTATATAGTTTGTGCTTCATGCATCACAGAAGTAATCATTTTGAATCTTATCAGTGATAGAAATGATTGCTGGATATTGTATTGTCTTATATAGGACTTAGTTGAGGGTTTTACACACAGTTTATTTATCACCACCAGAAAGGAAGCATTTTCATTCATAAAAATATATTATTATAAGAAATAGATTGAATAATGTTTTATGAAAATTTGATTTTGCTTTCACATTGACCATAGTCATCCAAAGATACATTTGTTAGTAGAAAAATAGACTTTAAATTAAAATTATTAGGCATTTAGTTTCAAGGCATTTAACACCTCTGAAGAAAAGAAAAAATCTTTGCAACTGAGAAAAAATGCAAATCTCTAGAGACAGTGGCATTTACTTTATTTTGCATTACCAAAATAAATGAATTTCCCAACCAACCATACCAATGATCTCAATGATTACTTTTATATATACACAACATTCATAGATATATGTATATTTATAAGCATTGTGTAATATCTCCACTTTCGATTGATTCATTTCTTTCTACTCCATTAAGTATGTTTAATGAATATGTATGCTTCATATTTTTCCACCTTTACCTGATCATTTACTCTTTCTTGTCAATAACACTGAGTCAGTTTAAATAGAGAAAAAACATGGAAAGCTCAGGGGGGGAGGCAGGAAACCCACTTTAAATTCCAGCCACACACTGTCTGCATTATAGGCAAGTCGCTTAATCTCCCATTCTCAGAATATATCTGCATGTTTCTAACATCCTTTTGGTTTCCACCAGGGTCCAGAAAAATTTACATACCACCGGTATTATATTAACCTCTTGACAACTAACATAGTCATCTAAGGTTTTCTTCTAAAAATGAAAACAGGGCTCAGGGTTGGGGTGGTGGTTGTGCTCTTCTGCTGACCTTTAATCTCCTCCAGAGTCACTGTCCATTACCCACGAGCCATGGTGAAGCAAAAATTCTTCCCTGGGATAACTGTAAGATGAATGGGGACAAGACGTGTCCAGTCAGCAAGCAGTGGGGGTGGGGCTGAGGGATGGGAAATAGGTGATGACAAGGACAAATGCCACCTTTGTGCCAATGTCTTCCTCTGAGTAGGCCCCAGAGATGAAGGAGTGGAAGTAAGAGATAGCAGGGACCGCAACAAAACATCCAGTGATGTCTCCTCTTTGCCTGTCAGGCAAAGTCTAGTTAGAAACTACAAGAGAACTGTAATAATACTCTTATTATCATTTAAAGAAAAACAGGCCTTCAACTTTGGCTGAGGGTATTGTCAAGTCTGTTCTAGGTGGGGTCAGTGGTAGAGCAGGCACCATTTCATGGCAGAGGGCAAGGGTAGGGCAGAAAACTTACCCAGCCAGGCTTCCCCCAAAATGTTATGAATACACATTCAATTCAGGTGAAGAAGGGAGTGAGGTTCCGCTGCAGGGAGACAAGAGAAAAATAGTTACTTCAGGGGTATCTGGCCTTGGACCTTTCTGTTTCCTTCACTGAGCCTTGTTTTGAGTGATCCAGACATAGGAAGGGAGGCCAGTATTTTGGGGGATAGGGGTATAGTGCTCTCTGAAACATGCTAGAAATGATTTCCAGAGCTTACAAACCTATGCCACCACACAGCTCTGGGGATAGTAGGGCAGAATCCTTGACAAGAGTTGAGAGACTTATGCAACTAACTGCCACTACTGCTTTTCTTCAAAAAAGAGGAAATAATTTCCTAAGTACCTGAAGCCTCTCTCCACCTTCTTCCTCCCAAGCCAGAGCTCTGCTGGAAGGGTAGGCTAGTACAATCTTTAACCCTGGGCCAGAGCCTTTGACTCTGCCCCCATCAGACCAAAATCCAGCCCTCTACCTAGAACCCAAACCTTTTGTTTTTTGTGGGAAGACAGGTATAAGAATCACATTATAATAACACTTAGCACCAATTTAATTTTTTTCAAAGAGTCTCACTAACATTGATCTGGGAGGTAGGTACTATCATTATCCCCTTTTTTACATATTGGAAAATTGAGATAGGCTGAGGTTAAGTGATTGATCAAAGGTCATGCAGTTAAGTCTCTCAGAAAGATTTGAAGTCAGTTCTTCCTGACTCTTGATCTGTAACTTTCTCCAACATACCACCTAACTGCCTCTAGCTACCAGAGGAAGAGGCAGCATAAATAGGCTTCAGTATCCTTTACTGAAAGTAATTTGCATACCAGTGAAGATTCATTTAAAGTATTTTAGTACTTTAGAATGTGGTCATGTTGGTTGTCTCCTATATGTTTTTTCATTTACTGAAGTAACAGCTGTAACCTGCTACCTGAAGGAAATTAGCCAGAAGCCACATATCTGAAAATAGGACTGAACTTTCTTCCTTTACATATCACTTTTGACTAAAACAAGAGGCCTGCAAGACCCTGTTTGATTTTTTCAGATACTTTTTCTTTGAAGGAGAAAAGAATCTGCTCATCTTTTAAAATTATTTGCATATGTATAATTATCAGGAGTTGAAAAGATGCCTCCAAAATACACAATTGTGTAGTAGCAACTTGAATAAAACTGTTTTCTCAACAACCCTTTACTAATTTGAATACTCCTCAGTGATTATTATAGCTCAATTAGAGGTGAAAGAAAATTCTTTTTTTTAAAATCACCTCACTGCTTCAGAAGGAAGAAGCAAATGTGAGATACAAGAAAAGGAAAAAAAAATGCATATGATAAATGACACTTTGTTAACCCCGGGGGTAAAACAAAAGTTGTGTTGTTTTAGCTTGGCCTTATCTTGCTTTTGAACAAGCATCTTTATTGGATGGAACAGGGTTCTATATTTTGATGTGAAATACTTGCCATGGGGATAATTTAAAAATTCCAATAAATAATTACTTCCCCCTGTTTTTTGAGCAAAATGTTTATAACTCAAATTCATGATACACCTTGACAGGTTTAAAGTTATCATTGTAACTGTAGGGGCATGATAGCTTTTTCAATAAATCATGCAGTATAACTTACAACACATTGTAATAAAGACCGAGACCTCTGGAGGTAATTGATGTGGATTTGGAGCCTGTGTGGAAAAAGAAAAATTATGCTCTTGCCTAATGCAATGAACTTGCCATATGTCTCATGAATCAGAGTTAGGGCACATTTTCCTTTATTACTTTTAAGTCAAGTGAGTTTAATGCTGTTTTTGATATAAATTTCTCTGCTATGCTGTATTATAGATTCTCCTCTGTATGATCAATGAGTATATAAGTGCAATCATTTTTAATCTAAATTGAGAAATGATTAGACAATCAGGGACTGGAGCCACATCCTCCAATTCTTTTGTTACCTTGAAATAAGCAATTTGAAGCTTCTCAGAAGAAATGTTGAAATAATAAATTTAAACCTGGAAAAATCCTTGAAAGCCATCTTGTCCAACTCCTCATTTGACAAATGAGAGAGTGAGGCAAAGATAAATTAAATGACTCCCCCAGGGTCACACAACTAATAAGTGTCTGAGGCAGGATTTAAATTTAGGTCTTCCTGATCTCAGATCCAGCAAGTCATTCACTATTCTCTGCTGCTTCTTACTACATATAAATATAATTTTTGGACAACAATGACATACCTTTCTCCTTAAATCTACTCTGTAACTGTTTTCAATTCAGAAATGTGAAGCTCTGAGGTTGTAGTGAGGGGCAGATCATAAAAATAATAAATTACACGCAGTTGAGGCAAAACCAGTCAATGAAGATTTAATGAGAATCTACTCTGTGTCACCCCCTGGGGATGTAAATACAATAAATAAAATGGTTCCTTGTGATGAAAAGTTTCCATTTTAACAGGGGATACATTAATGACACCTATAATTAAGTATATAGAAAAGTTTTCATTCATTCAAACATATTATGCATATATTGAGGTATTCCCAAAATCTTAGTTCAATGTTTAATAGTTTAAAGTTTAATAGTTTACAACTGCACTAAAATTTTGAGATCCCCCATAATATATGATAGGTAATACTGTACCTTGCTTGAATAGACTCTCTGACTGTCTTAGAACTCTTTGGGTTTGCTTTTTAACTCACGGAAGTAAATACTAGCTAAAGTTTTATTTTATTTTGTTTTCCCCATTGGCAAAAGAGTGAGTCAATTTTAAGCATGCAGAATTATTTCCACCTTATTAATTAATCTTGGGCAGGACAGAAGGGTGGTGATTTCATTGCCAGTTAAAAGATACATTGCTTCACTTTTTTCCAGTATGACTACACGTAGCATTGGCTCTGTAGAATATGTCTTACCAACTTTTTCCCCCTTCATGGTGTAAGTGCAAAAGACCATGATAAGGAATAATGATATTAACTTGTTCTAGAATTTTTGTTACAGAAATCCTCCTCTCCATTTGATATTTTCATAACATTGAAATCATTACAAAGAGTTACTCAATTAAACTTCCTCAAATAACTAATGTTACGAACAAACATACCAACCATATTCCAAAAGGCTTTATTTTCAAATAAGATGATACACAAAATTCAGGGGACTATAGTTCAGGGAGAGATAAAGAAAAGAAAGGAAACTATAAATGATACCTAGTAAATACCAGTAAAAATATCAAATAAAATATTAGCTAGAAGATAACAGTAACATATAAAAATTGCCATAGATAGATAGAGTCCTTTCAAGAGCATTAAGCTCTTGAAAAATGCTATTGACTTTAAAAAATATTTTCACTAAACTCTTAAAAAAGAAAGA
The DNA here is from genome assembly GCF_028372415.1 of Notamacropus eugenii. NCBI lineage: Eukaryota > Metazoa > Chordata > Mammalia > Diprotodontia > Macropodidae > Notamacropus > Notamacropus eugenii. The sequence continues at coordinate 121,706,712 of NC_092872.1, read as the reverse complement.
TTATTACCAATATTTTCTCTGTAGAAATTATTTCTACAAGTCTCTCCTTGAATTTGGAATACACTACAAGGGAAGGAGACAGGTAGTTAGAGATATAGATGTAAGGTAACCTAGAAATTATGTTGTTCACTCCAACATTTTA